>NW_027468587.1:17924663-17952163 GCF_046254945.1 Alosa pseudoharengus | reverse complement strand
TTAGTATTATCAAAAATATTCAAGGATTCCAGGGAAGTAAAAACGTTTTTTATCCAGTGAAGTGTAACCCATTTTGAAAGCTGATGAATTCAAACAATTGTATCAAAGAGCACAGAGCGCTTTACTTAGAAATTGAACTGAGAGTCAATTAAAGAGTATCTATAATCACATATTCACCTTGGATTCATATTCAAATCAGTTTGTGAAGAAAACAAAGCATGTCACATTATCATGCCAAAGGGCATCTTTCCTAAATTAAAGTGTTATAATGAGGTTAGAGGGGTGAAGAGGTAGTCTTTATTTGCAAAGCTGACATCTTCTTTCCCAAAGCATAACACATCACAGATTTTTCTCCTCAAAACAGGACACAGGAATATTACTTTCTAACGTGCTATTTCGGTTCAGTTTGACACCATATTTGTGTGAATGTCCACATATATACATGGGAAGGCATTAAGGACCATCAATTTGAATGATGGGCAAAGTGCAAAGTCTTAAGCCTAACTAAAGCTAATTTAACTAGATGTACCGCATAGCGGTACAAAATATGACCGCCGCCCAGTCCAGCACATTTTTTCCACAAAAATAAATCACGCTGAAAGGCCTATATGATTCAAACTGTCTCACTAAATAGCATTATCCACACTCAATTCTCACTGGTATCTGCTAGACAACAAGTACCAAAACATGATTAGTTCATAGATTTCACATGTAAAATTCATTTTATACAACCCCACCCCCATCTTGCCTGTTCATAATTCTGAGAAATTCTTGTGTGCGTGTGTTTATGTGTGCCTGCGTATGTGCCTCTGTTTGTGCATGTGCATGCATGCGTACATATGTCTACTGTGTGAGTATGTGTCATACGTATGATTACTGTGAATGTATGTGTGTGCGTGTGTATCTGTTTATGCACATGTGTGCACATGGAATGGGTTAAGATGACCCCTGGAGGCAAACATATGGAAAAAATTGGTCATCCTAGGCCCCTACGGTTTTCAAGATATTCACAGAAAACTGTGTCTGCCCTACCCTCCTTTCAGGGGGTCCAGTCCAGCGGGGGGGCTACAGATCAAACGAAAGACGAAAAATGATGGTTCCATGCTATCCATGTGGGGTTACATGCCCACCAAGTTTCGTGTACCCCGGTCTTTCAGTGTCCCGGGAATCCTTGTTGGTGTACGGTCACTAAATGTACACATAAATTATTTTATTGTAAGGCCCCCCATAAACGAAAGTTCACGAAGCTTGGCATGCATTCAGAGGGTGTCATAATGATCCTACACTTTCAATGTCGTGCAGTTTTGACCATGTCAGCCAGAGATATTGTGATGAAAACACCTAATTTTTTGCTTTTTAATTTTTAACTAGGTGGCGCTATACATGAAATAAGTGGTAATGGGAAAACTGTGTCTGCCCTACCCTCCTCCAGCAGGGGGGCTACCGGATCAAAACGAAAAACGATGGTTCCATGCTATCCATGTGGGGTTACATGCCCACCAAGTTTTGTGTACCCCGGTCTTACAGTGTCCCGGGAATCCTTGACGAAAATTTGGACATGCGAAAAAAAAAAATCTGACTAAACCTATATGACCGCCGCTTCGCTGCGCGGCGGTCATAATAATCAAGCAAAATTAATTTGCTAATCAAGTACCATGGATAAGACTTCTAGTCCAAACATTAATGAGTGATATGCAACACAAAATAACTATCCACGACAACACAACAACACAGACTTTGCACTTTGCCTGACTTGTAAATTAGTGCCCTCAACGTCCAACCTCAACAATATTGCGTCCATACTAAGTAGAAGTTGGCCTTAGCTGGCATCGGTGATAATAACCATGATAAAAAACTTAGGTAAAAAAAAAATCGCTTTGTAAATGGCATTTGAGAGAATGTTATCCTAACTGACAGTGTGATGATGCAAACCTTTGTGAAAAGAAGTCCTTTGAGATATTTTGTTGGCCTTGGTGCCATCAGGGATTCCTTTGTGTTCCTCTGAAAAGAAAGCAATTTGTAGAACATTGCATAGGTATGCAAACCTACCTTCAGGTTTTGTGCTGTGAACAGGAAATTAAAGAAGTTCTGAAACACATTTTCATAATTAAAACATTGCTTATATCATTGTTCTAATAAATTATATAAATAACTCTTTCAATGTCTTTGACTCCTATGAGTGATGTGCCAATTGGTCAGTTATGGAAATGAGGGTAAAGCAAAAAAAGAAAGGCAGGAGACAGGAGAAGCGCCTTGTGTTGTTACTTGCCTTCTGATATGCGTATTTATATTCATGTCATTCACATTTCAATGCTGAGGTTAACCATGGTGAACTCCAATTCACATTGAGTTGATGAATTAATTAAGGTTTGCCTAGCACCTGATCAATCAACACTTATTTTGCCTTGTTACAGAGGACAAACTTCAGCAAAATCCACCGAGTGCTCCACAACTCTCTTCTACTCTGTCCTCGGATGCTCACTTCTTACTTCTCCTCTAGAAGAAGCAGATCATGGCAACTATGTCCTATATGGCCTCCTACCTCCACATTCTACTTTCAAAGTTCCCCCTATCAACAAGGACTTGAAAATTGCCTTGCAAAGCATTTGTGTGCACATCCAACATGCATCCCCCGTAGTGTAAACTGAGCGAGTGTTTCATTGTTCTACTTTGATATCTCAGACAACTGATAGGGACAATGCTTTCATCTTTTCAAGGTGTAAGAAAGTCTGTAAGGGCACCTCTGTGTTGCAACCCATGCTAAGATGAGGTTGATCCAAGTGACACTTGCATGTGTGCAAACATGTCATGACTGGGAGCATTCTTCTCTCATCTCTTAATGGAGAGTGCACCTGCTGCACTACCTTTTACACATTTTATTTTATTATTCATCAACTACTGTAACATCCTTCTAATGGAATTCCCTGCCTGTACAGTGAAACCCTTATAGATGATCTAGAATGCAGCAGCGTGTCTGGTCTACAATCAACCCAGTAGGGCACATGTTACCCCACTACTCATAAGCTTCATTGGCTGCCTGTAGCCGCCCACATCAAATTCAAGTCACACAATTTGTGTTATTTTCAACACATACTGTATAACAAATAACAAAAGCAATGTGTTGAAATAAACACAAACTGTGTTGTCCCTATCTGGACACAGAGATGTGTTAAAAACAACACAAGTTGTGTTGTTTTCAACACATTTGTTTTAAGAGTGTACATCCTCTCCTACCACTAACACACATTACATTGCACTTACTGTACCATGGTGTTCTTCTCTCTCCTGTCTATGTCCCTGACTTAACTTGACTTGATAAGGCAGCCCTCATTATTACACTACTGTCTCCTATTTGCACTGTACCTTGATTATTCTCTGTTTTTAGTAAGGTGTTCTGGACAAAAATGTAAACTAAATTAATAAATGAATAAATGTAAGCATTTTAAAATTCCAATAACTATCATCGCTTAGTATGTCTTGGTCATTTCTAGCCTTGAAGCAAGCCAAACAACCGCCCACAACATTTGAGCTGTTCGGACCAACCAAATTGGGCTTTGTACGATGATGGACAGATGAGCAACAGTGCCTCGTCTATCATGTCATCTGAGCACGCCTCGGTAGATTTTGTTTGCAACAAAAACGCTGTCACTAGAAGCTAGACAGATGGCTTCTAAGACCCCACTTACAGGTAGGAAAAACACATATATTTCCATGTGGTTTGGCCTTTCATTTTCCGAAAATGGAGGTTTTATCACTAAAAATGATTATTTCTGAAAACTCCAGCTAAAGTGGATATGTGGGAAAACTCTGGTTTCACTTCTGCATGTAATGAATGGAAAATTCGAATGTTGTTCCCTCGTTTGTTTGAAATCTCTGGCATGGGTGTGAACGGAATTATATATATAAAAAACGAAGGAGGGAAAATATCCGAATAGCCGGTATCCCACTTCCAGTGAATTATGCTAAGCTAGGCTAATGGTGTCAGACTGGGTTATTGCGAGATAAGAGGCAGGCAAGATAAGAGAAGGGTATGATTCCTCTAATCTAACTTTGGTGCAGATTGCAAAATAAGCTAATTTCCAAAAAGGCTGGCGTGTTCTTTAACATTCATTTAAATGCATACCATTTCCTAACACTTTGTCTAACATATTAAAAGAAAACTCTTTATATCTGATGGGAGAATGCATTCTGAAATTTAGGACAAGTGGCATTTTAGCCAGCAGACTTATGAAATATGCATAGAATCAAGAAAATAAATTGCTTTTGAATTATGTTTTCAAAGAATCATTGTATCTCTTAATTGTGTTGTTTAATGACTTCTTCTGAGCCAAAAGAGAAAATGTAATAACACAAAATCAACTAAATCTATCTTTAAAGGTCTTTAAGGTGAGGAGCATTATTTGCATTATTTTATCAGAGGTAAAGGAGAAATATGGGATAGACCAAAGTAAAGGAAAAGTTTTGTGCCCTGCTTTTAGAACATTTTGGGTTTAGATGAACCAGCATAAATGAACAATATTGTTGTCCAGAAGTGTATATGGCAAATGCGCAACTGTAAAAAGACCTTCTTCTTCCTGGTCTCTACTTGTCAATCATAGCATAGGGACTGTAATCTAATTACAACAGGCACTCAATCATTTGACCATATATGTCTTTTAGGAGAGAGAAAGAGAGACACGCTCAAAGTGGCTAAAGACAGCAGAGCAGGCGACAGAGATGGATGGGTCATAAGATGGGGGTGAAAAAGAAGTAGTATCTTTTTACCCATTTATTGCGTTCTGAAATTATTCTTCTGTATTCCAAGGGGCCAGACACTAATGGGGCCTAATGACTACGTATATGAATTAAAAGTGCTTCGATGATATATAATCTCTAAATGCAAAATGAACAAGTTATGAGAGTTAAATTTATTTATATATATATATATGTCAATTATATTACAAAGGCCAATCTCCCTGGAGCAACTCAGGGTTAAGTGCCTTGCTCAAGAGAACAATGGTGGAAGCCAGGAATTGAACCCCAACTTTTCAGGCTACTGTATGCTAGCCCAGCTCCTTAGACACTGCAATACCACCTTCCTGTGGAGTGTTTATAGTCCAAGATGAGATATTAGCCAGTTAGTTAGCAACATGATGCCAGTAAAGCTGCATCACACTTCTTTTCCATCACAATATCACTGCATCCTATTCACATCACTGCCAGCAACTTCACGGTAAGTCAATGCAATAATCCTATAGTTCCAATTCCCACTGGAGCTGTGGCAGAAGATCATTGTATACTAAGCTACAGGACAGCAATGATACATGAATGGTTTGCTTTACTGTTTTGCTATACCATTCTCACACAATAGTGATACACAAACAGCTTTCTCACAGCAGTCATACAATCATACTCATGTTTTAAATACTTTAAGTGAAACTCTGCACAACTCGCTGATTAGCATGGGCTGACATGTGGTCTAGTCCTGTTCTTTTAAGCATTTCCAGACAGAGACAGATCAGTGAGATAAATAAAACCCAAGAGAATCCAAGCTTGTAGAGACCACAGTGCTGAAGATAAAATTCTTTTGATGGGTTTCAGAAGAGTCACACCTCTCTCCCCCCAGCAAGTTTGGGTACATAAATGGGGACTGAATATGTCTGACCTCATGTCAGATAAAACACATTTGAATTCATGAGGAGGATAGGGCTGTAGTTACATTGTCTGGAGTGCCATTACAAGAGGGACTACGAAATGATGACACAGGCCAGAAAATCATGCTGTGCAATAGCTTCATGGATATTTTTTTTGTTTTAAAAGTCTCACTTAGTTGTTCAATATCTGGGCAACAATGTCCAAAATGTTCTGAGCTCAGAGTTGTTCGAGCAATTTCTTTCAGGGTTTAACTCTTTTAAAGCCTTATTAACTTTCCACATACATGGAGTAGGCTCATGTTGCTTTCACTAACAGTCAGACAATTATTGCATTGCTGCTCTCCAAAACCCAAACTGTGGTTGAATGAGATAGTAGTAGAAGGAAAAAGTAGAAAGAAGGGAAGAAGGGAAGTGTATGGTTATGGTTATGGTATTTAGTCCAAAGCGACATACAAATATCAACAGTACAATAGTAACATTTAACAGTAAGCAATTTAAAAAGTTGGTAAAACTACATTAAGGAGAATAGCAATAATAAACAACAATATCAATTCAATCAAAAGCCTAATGAAAATAAACAAATACTATTACCAGACATTAATGTGTACCTGTCATTGCGTGCCTGTACAGCGCATGTGCAATAATTGCTGCTCGTGTGTGTTGATGAGGTGGGTGTGTGTGTGTGTGTGTGTGTGTGTGTGTGTATGGTAAGTGCATATTAGGTATGTTGGGTTGTTAGATGTGTCCGGAGAGGAAGTACTCGCGGAATAGTTTCTTGAAGATAGAGATGGAAGTCCCTGGTCTGGTAGCACTTGGTAAGTTGTTCCACCGATTCTTTGATAGCAGCGCACGATGGCTAATAGGGCAGCCGTGGGCTACTGGTTAGGGCTTCGGACTTATAGTCCGAAGTAGGAACGGCTGAAGTGTCCTTGAGCAAGGCACCTAATCCCTCACTGCTCTCCGAGCGCCTCTGTAGCAGGCAGCTCAATGCGTCGGGATTAGTGTCTCACTGTGTGCTGAGTGTGTTTCAGTAATTCACGGATTGGGATAAATGCAGAGACCGAATTTCCCTTACGGGATCAAAAGAGTATATACTTATACTTATACTATTTTGTGCTGTACAGTGCAGCGCACACAGGCTTGTGTGTGTATGGCCTTTCAGGCATGGACATTTCCATACTGTGAACATGTGACATTCTTAATTATATTTATTTTGTTGATTGTGTTTTTGTAGCCAGAAAGGCACGTTTTGGGGGCTCAAATAGAACGCAATAAAATTGTAACACAGGGAATATTTTGTGCAAAGGACTTTTTATGGATTCTATGGGTTTTTCACAAGAGTTATACTGGTAGTGAGTGTCTGGGGTATGGTTAAGCCTTGTGTCTAGGCTGAAGTGCCAGTAGAGAAAACATACAGTACAAAGACACTTAGAAACATTCATCTTCATCAGTAGCATGATTTTATTCACGCTGCTAGGCAGCCTGGATTCCATGGATTCGATTTTCACCTCAACGAAGGAACCAATCACAGAAAGGAGGAGGGACAGCAAGACGATGACAACACACCAAAGCGGTTATGAGCTAAGTACAGACGCATTTGATTAACATTGGTAGCGCCCAATAAACGGCTCTGGGCATTCGTAAACCACGTCTCAAATACGAGAAAATGAATGTGTAGTTCCCAGACCCCATCTCAATGAGATGAGGTCTGGCGTTAGCCAGGCTAGATTTCTCTGATTCTGGCTCAATGATGCACTACTGCGACAGTAAACTGGCTTCAAAAAGGTTTCAATTCAGTTGAGATTCACGGAAGCTATGTGTTACGACCCTGTTGACTGTTCTTGGGGCTCTGCCCCTTTATTCGGTGTGTTGCCTGTTTGTCTCCTGCAGAGTGCTGACTGCAGGGGTGGCGCCTAATAGTTAATGGGCTGGACTATAAGAAGGCCTGGTTTCCCATTGACGCTCGCTTGGCCTTATCGCTCATTTGTGGCTTGCTCCGATGGGGAAGGCCTGGAGAGAGCCCTCGCCGGTCGTGTAGCCCTTTGCTGGGAGCTTCCTCCGTCTTCGTCACGTTTTATTTCCCCTAGACACACTTTGCACGTCACTTTGCTTTTATACATTATACTGATGTTTCTATTTATGTAAATAAATTATGTATTTATATTGAACGCTACGGTGTGGTCTCCCCCATTTTATGTCAGGTCTGCTTAGCATTCATTAGCTGCAAGGCAATAGACCTCTGAAGTTTGCCTACAAAAAAGCTGCCATCTTTGAGATCTAGTATTTGGCGATTTTACCTATGGGAAAATAACATGGGGATTTTGAATTATCGCAACTGTTAAACTCTCGCGGGGACGTTTGCAGACGTTTTCCTGAACACACTTTTGTCCTTGTCACACCTCTTGCGTCAAGTTAGCCATTTTGTTGATGAGAAGATGAAGCAGAACTATCAGGCTGTGTGAGCAGGCTACTCATGCACAAAACCTCTCTCTCTGCCTCCTTCTTAGTGGCTCTCTGCCGATACACACATCTCTCTTCGCTGCTCCTCAGTCAGCTGGCAAGAGACCACACACAGTCACACACGTTCACACATGCACAAAAACTCACCAAGCAGCACTGTGTAATAGCAGTCAGGGTGCAAGTTCATAGACACGAGCCTAGTTAGGCCTATCATTTATGCCCGCCATTATGGAGTTACATTTGTTCCACTTTTATGAGCGAGCAGTAGCACAATTTGAGTGCAGAAAAATATTTTGAGCGAGCACACAAATTTTGTGGACTTCAGCAGCCAATGAGAATTGGACTTCAGCCCCTGAATTTTCTGATTGGTTGACAAATTGTGGAACAAACGTAACGCCAGTTTTGAGGGAGCACACAGACGAAGTTGAGCGAGCGCGACAGAGATCTCCTAAGCGAGCGGAGGAACAGTTTATGTGAGCACGTACAGTGAAACTGAAAGAAAGGGAGCTGATGTTACACATGCATATTGATATTAGCAAACAGGCAAAGACATTTGTGGAGCACAACATAGATTCCTGTTTGCTCAACTACATGTTTTTTTGTGCTCGAGTTTCATTTTTCCTCAAAATATAATTTGTGTGCTCACTCAAAATATTTTTCTGCGCTCAAATTGTGCTACTGCTCGCTCATAAAAGTGGAACAAATGTAACTCCATAGCCATAAGCTCTCGTGGCCTTGTTTCATTTAGTTTCATTATCTAATAACGTGATAATTTTATGTAATAACATGGCAGCAATACGCTTCCATAGTAAATGGGCTTGTCAAATAAAATTGAGCATTTTTTTTTGGCAGACCATGGTTGCATACCTTGGTAACATCACAGAACAAGATAAAATACTTTGTTCATCTATTCTATGACCCTTTTAATGTTAAAGTGAGAAGGGGAAAGTTCGGCTTCTCACATCACATTTGGCATCATAATGGTTATTTCACTAGTTCACATCCGTAATTTGCAAACAGATATAATAGCATAATAGAAAACCATGTTTGGCGAAGTCTCTGGCCAGGGTCCTGAAGTGATTTGCGGGATCGTGCAGGAGTCAACTGCACAGGCAGGAGTCGTGCAGGATTCCGCAATACACCCCAAAAAATGCGTTAAAGATGAGGGACCCTATAGCCAGGACCACGCGAACAAATTCGACGCGAGAGCGCGAGGTGCGCTAATTCCCTCAGATCAGAGAGACTTGATCTGATATAAGAGTGATAGGCGTCGGAGGACCACGGGCGAGAGTTTTGAGCGATTGATCGGACAGGCCGTTATTTGCCGCGTTGGTGGCTGCGCCATAAAATATGTAACGGCCTGCTGGGATTCCGATTTGCGTTAGAACAGCGTTGAGCTGCGTTTGAAAGCGAGTAACGGAGCGTCCGTAGTCTGGAGGGGGGATCTTTCCATGCGATGGAAAAACGAATTAGCCAAATTGTATAGGGCTGCAGGAGAGAGTAGATGTTGAAAATGACAGCCCAAACACGCGCGGTGTGAAGTTCAACATCTAATGCACCCCAATGTTTAGTAGGTTAGTAAGGCCTAAGCAATTAAAATAGGCTGCTGTAGCTAACTGCGGTAGCTATAACGGCAAGAGAAGTGATGAGCAGCAACACATTATTCACTAGTTCACATTCCGTAATTTGCAAACAGATATAATAGCATAATAGAAAAGCATGTTTGGCGAAGTCTCTGGCCAGGGTCCTGAAGTGATTTGCGGGATCGTGCAGGAGTCAACTGCGCAGGCAGGAGTCGTGCAGGATTCCGCCATACCCCCCCTTATTCTTGAACTATGGAAGACGGGAGGTGTAAGGGGAGGTGGTGGGTTGCAAGCGGAGTGACGCCGATGCTGCAACTTCGGCAGATAGAGGCAGACTGCGAATAAGTAACCTGTCTGATTGAAGGAGGCGTGGCAAATTCCGTCATGCTCCTCCTGAACTTCCTTTTTGTTACAAACGCCATTTCACTAGTTCACATTCCGTAATTTGCAAACAGATATAATAGCATAATAGAAAAGCATGTTTGGCTAAGTCTCTGGCCAGGGTCCTGAAGTGATTTGAGGGATCGTGCAGGAGTCAACTGCGCAGGCAGGAGTCGTGCAGGATTCCACCATACACCCCAAAAAATGCGTTAAAGATGAGGGACCATATAGCCAGGACCACGCGAACAAATTCGATGCGAGAGCGCGAGGTGCGCTAATTCCCTCAGATCAGAGAGACTTGATCTGATATAAGAGTGATAGGCGTCGGAGGACCACGGGCGAGAGTTTTGAGCGCTTGATCGGACAGGCCGTTATTTGCCGCGTTGGTGGCTGCACCATAAAATATGTAACGGCCTGCTGGGATTCCGATTTGCGTTAGAACAGCGTTGAGCTGCGTTTGAAAGCGACTAACGGAGCGTCCGTAGTCTGGAGGGGGATCTTTCCATGCGATGGAAAACGAATTAGCCAAATGGGCTGCAGGAGAGAGTAGATGTTGAAAATGACAGCCCAAACACGCGCGGTTGTGAAGTTCAACATCTAATGCACCCCGATGTTTAGTAGGCTAGTAAGGTCTAAGCAATTAAAATAGGCTGCTGTAGCTAACTGCGGTAGCTATAACGGCAAGAGAAGTAATGAGCAGCAACACGTTATTAGAGAGGATTCCGAGGAACAGGGCAGAGCTACACGCAGGTGCAGGTGCTCCCTTGGTCAGATAGAGAAGGGCTTTAATATGCTGACTCAATGAACACAGAGGAAGGCGAAAAACTCCGACATTTAAAGGAGAAAATTCCTTCCTTGCCCTCTTGGCAATAAGCGACAGAGCAACAGCTCCTGTGTATCAGCTGCCTTACGGCCAACGCCGGCATTGAGTTAAAGCGATGCTCCCTTAAATACATTTTGTGATGACCACGTAGATTAAATTGTATTACTATTTAATGTAGACATGGTCTCAGATGAGATGCCGATACGGTAGCCTATAGGGTGGTGGCACCAATCCAGGGAAAGAGGGGTAAGGGAGAACCAGGGACGCGGTCCCTGGCTGGGGAAAAACGCGGGCTCGAACGCGGTTCGCGCCGGCGGGAGATGATGGGGAAAGGGAAAAAAGTAGCGACGCGGTCGCTACGGGGGAAGGGGGAGGAGGTTGCGCAGCACCCTAGGTAGGCAAAGAGAAAAGTGGGGAGGGTTGATTAGCTGGAAAGAGAAAGAGGCCGTAGTAGCGGAAGGCAAGGTAGAGGGCTGCACGCGGGCTGCCATAACTTGCGAGTTGGGTGAGCAGGGGGAAAGCTGTTTAGGAATAGAGAAAGAGGCCGTAGTAGCGGAAGGCAAGGTAGAGGGCTGTACGCGGGCTGCCATAACTTGCAGGTTGGGTGAGCAGGGGGAAAGCTGTTTAGGAATAGAGAAAGAGGCCACAGTAGCGGAAGACAAGGTAGTGGGCTGCACGCGGGCTGCCATAACTTGCGGAGTTGAAAAACATGTTGCATGAACAGAGGGGGAGACGCCGGAGGAACGGAGCTCCGCGCTGCGGCGCTGGTGCTCGGTTGATCGGCTATAGTAGGAGAGGAAAGATAAACTGATTGTTGGAGAAGGCGACGTAGGTCTGCTTTCCTTGTGAAACGAGGGCAATCGATCCCACATCCAACTCTGCTCTAATCAAAGATATGGTCCGCGGAGTAGCTCTCCTTGCAAGCGGAGTGACGCCGATGCTGCAACTTCGGCAGATAGAGGCAGACTGCGAATAAGTAACCTGTCTGATTGAAGGAGGCGTGGCAAATTCCGTCATGCTCCTCCCGAACTTCCGTTTGTTACAAACGCCATTAATAATAAACATATAATATAGATGACAGTGTTTCCCACAGAATTGAATTCTATTTGTGGTGGTAGGTGACGGGGGTGTTCACAGTTTTTGAACAAATTTGCACGTCGTGGTTATGATGCCAACGGATTTAATCACGATTTAGCCAGTCGCCTTCTCTGCCAACAACAATCCTTGCAGGATTTTTAGTGTTTTCTTTAAACGTGCATGCAGGACAGAGACACAAGGAGAGGCTGTGCAAAGGTGCACATAGCTCTACAATGAAAGGATTCCATCCAGTTTAAGTAGTACAACATAGAAAATCATTGTGTGGTGGTCAGTGTTGATATTGTGGTGGGCCGCCACAAATAAGTTAATGTATGGGAAACACTGGATGAGTTGTTTGCAATATTGAACTAACTTGTATGTAAACCCAAACCGTTCTGCAACACTGCCTATGTAAGCTACACCAGTTTAAATCATATAAATCCTCTGACACAATAAGGTGCAAAGATAATAAGCAAGGTGGTTCAGTGAGTAGGCCTATTGTGTAATATACTGTTGACTTTTTTTAATTTATTTTTTTAGCTAGGTGGTCCGTGAGATTTTTTTATTGCTTAAGTAGTCCTTGGTCTGAAAAAGTTTAAGAAACACTGGTTTAATAGATTAAATACCTTAATTAAAAGGGATGAGTTGGTGCAAGATGCTATGTTGACAAAATGGTCACTGACAACTTCAGACGTATGCACACATGCCGACAGCATTTCAACATGCCACAGCTATTGACAAATAAATCTATTTAATGTGTTGAATTTTGTTAATGTTGCGCATGCATATCCTTTGATAATGCAAATTATCCTTTCAATATGATCCAACCCCCTCAACCCAGACAATAATTAAATTAGCGGCGAGGGCGTAAAATGCCAAAAATCAAATCAAAGGTAAATAAAGGGGTAAGCCACCACAAAAAGAAACGACTAGAGTCTTCTCTCAGATTTAATGACCCATCAATGTACATTAATCTTGAGGTTTTAAGGTGAAAATAAGTATTGATAGGATATTCAAAGATCCATTGCCTCAGAGTGCATTCAGAATCTGCATAATGCTAATAGCATAGTAGCAAGGCACTAATGTGTTATGTTATGCTATTCATCATTGTTTTTTAGCTGTCATTAGTTTCATTCCAGTTTAATGCATGTTGCATTTAGTAATTGCACCAGAAATTGCCTGTCTATGTGAACACCCCTATTAGTGTGCCAATGATGTGTTTATATTCACTAATTCATAACATCCCATTATTGGCACAGCTTTTAGTCTGACTTTATATCATCAATAATGGACCATTGCATGTATCTGCTTAATGTGTTATTTGTGTTGAAAGCAGGGCTTATAATATGGTAATGCTCTTAACCATTGTATTTCAATTGTGCATATAAAAATGACTGAATTAGTCTGAAGAGATAATTTGCATCTTCAAAGGAGATATATATAATAAACACATGCACTCATTCCTTTATATTTATGGTCAGTCTGCTGGCTTCAAGATAGCTCTGAGTTAACATTCCTGTCAAGAGATAATAATCCAACAGGTTTACAAGTGTTGTTTTTTATTATTATTTATTTACAAAGCAAACATAAGAGAGACATTACCATATTGGTGTAGTAGCAGGATTGTTATTTTCGTTAAATGTCAGCTTGCGACACCGAGCAGTCTGGCAGGGTAATTATGGCTCTCGTCCGTGACAGTGATTGTTCTGTGCTACACAGTATAGGTTTAGTGAGTCAGTGCAATCTCTATCCAGGCAATGCAAATGGGGGGAAACATCGGGCAGATGTTTGTGAACATTTTGTAAGAGCATTAAGAAAAACACATGCATAAGGGTCTTTGTGCTCATTCTAATTAGAAAAGCAACACAAAGTACACAACTTTTCTTTCTCTGCACCTCATGTACTTCCTCGTGTTCATTTCATTATCTTTGTCTACTTTTCAATTTTCTCTAAACTGCATGTGTTGTGATCTTAGCATACACTAGAGTTTTCTTTGCCAACTCTCCTCCCCCCAAGGATTCAACAACAGCTTGCTGATTGTACACGCAACAGAGAGAGTGATGGGACAGCAAATTTCCCCAGCAGTAGAACCACATGCCCTTGCTGGGAGGCCACAAAAATGTGCCCCGTAAAAAGAATAAGCACTATAATCTAATCGAAATGGCTCAATTATAATTTTCAGAGCTGACATGCAGGGCTATTATCTTGTTTGCCTGAATGCATCCAGTCCACAATTTTGAGTGAGATGCCAGAGTCATGATACTTGAAGCCAATTATGTAAAAATAAATAAGTAAACCCTAAGACAATGGTGCATCAGGCAAAACAAACAAACTACAGTGTACTGTTAAATAAACCATTTGATTTGCCCTTCTACCCTTTCCTTACCACCTGGGGTCCAGGTTCAAGGCCAACCCGGATCATTTCCTGATCCCACACCATCACTCTCTCACTTACTTCCTGTCACTCTTGTCCTGTAAAGATGAAAACAGAAGAAAACAGTTACCATATATTTGGGCTATGTCTATTATTTGCTTGTTCTTATGTAAAATGTAGGTAGCCTTGGATCTCTAGTCATGCCTCTTTATTGCTGTCAACTGTGCAGCGGCGCCGGAACGAGTTTGAAAGTGGGCGTGCAAAAAAAAAAAAAAAAATCTGGTTTCGGGCTGGGTTCCCCGAGACCATTTTGAAAATTCCAGAGGCCAACTATTCACGCACGTTTTCACGTGGGATATTACGATATAAGATAGTCTAATAATAATGTTAAAAAAGTCTATGTCTAAGTCTAAAATTGTCATTATGTTACAGTAGGTGCGTGGTTAGGTGCTGTGGTTTTCATTCAAGCTGATTGGACTGCAAGTAGCATCTTTTTACGCGCACAGAGTGATTTAGTCTAGGCTACAAGTTCTAAATGAATAATCTGCTAAAATAAACTGCGCCTGATATTGACAGACACATACACACCAGCATAACCTGAATTTCCATTCAAGGAATAAAGGAGGTAGTCTATAGTCTACAATAATAATGATCACAATCTCCATTTTCTGTCCTGTGCACGCAGCGAAGCCTTGTTAATGACTGTGATGAAAAGATCTGCACGTAACCTACTTGCTACATTTTGAAGGTTAGCGTAAAAGGTCCCCGGTAACCTGTCACTGTTTATCCCCCTAAGAAAACGACACTAGAATTAGTTACCCAACTGTGCCTGTTCCCTTTGTGTTTGACTGTAATCATGTTATACATTAATTAGTGATTAAAAATGACCTTTCTGCGCTCCATACCTGTAACACGAACTGATCTGACCTGACCCGAGTTTACGTGTGTGCCTGTCTGCACTCATGATTCTCTTTTTACTGCATTGCCATGAACAAAGTAAAGGCAAAAAAGGCGTTTCTTTGTCGAACAAATTGGGATGCAATGTGAGCCTTGAATTGAATAGCATGCAGGAATTTGCTAGGATCTCAAAACCGGAACATTCTTTGCCATAGAGAAACACTCAATAACGTTAGATTATAAACATGCTTTGCCACAAAAACAGAGAAAAACGTGAGGTAAGTCGAGCTATATGAAGTTATTATTTTGCTATCACTTCGTCTGTTTTATAACCCAGAAGGATCAAATGATAGCTCTTTCATCTGACATGCGTGGCATATCTATCCGATGTCAGGTCCACGAGTAATTCAAACGAGGTGCAAACGAGAGTATGGGTGTGCAGTTGGTTTTTGTACATGACATTATTTTGCAGTCACTTTGTCTGTTTTCATAAACCAGAAGGATCGACATACTTGGTACCAATGTATAGCCCCTTGTCTCCTCTTTCATCTGATATGCTTGCCATATCTATGCGAGTATATCTATATCTTCGCAAGTAATTCAAACGAGAGTAATGGGTGCGCAGGTGAACGCAGGTGAGACTGTAAATATGATGCAATTTGATTTAATTTCATGGTTTTTTTTAATCTTCATACTTTAACGTACAGACAGGGTAATTATGGCTCTCGTCCGTGACAGTGATTGTTCTGTGCTACACAGTATAGGTTTAGTGAGTCAGTGCAATCTCTATCCAGGCAATGCAAATGGGGGGAAACATCGGGCAGATGTTTGTGAACATTTTGTAAGAGCATTAAGAAAAACACATGCATAAGGGTCTTTGTGCTCATTCTAATTAGAAAAGCAACACAAAGTACACAACTTTTCTTTCTCTGCACCTCATGTACTTCCTCGTGTTCATTTCATTATCTTTGTCTACTTTTCAATTTTCTCTAAACTGCATGTGTTGTGATCTTAGCATACACTAGAGTTTTCTTTGCCAACTCTCCTCCCCCCAAGGATTCAACAACAGCTTGCTGATTGTACACGCAACAGAGAGAGTGATGGGACAGCAAATTTCCCCAGCAGTAGAACCACATGCCCTTGCTGGGAGGCCACAAAAATGTGCCCCGTAAAAAGAATAAGCACTATAATCTAATCGAAATGGCTCAATTATAATTTTCAGAGCTGACATGCAGGGCTATTATCTTGTTTGCCTGAATGCATCCAGTCCACAATTTTGAGTGAGATGCCAGAGTCATGATACTTGAAGCCAATTATGTAAAAATAAATAAGTAAACCCTAAGACAATGGTGCATCAGGCAAAACAAACAAACTACAGTGTACTGTTAAATAAACCATTTGATTTGCCCTTCTACCCTTTCCTTACCACCTGGGGTCCAGGTTCAAGGCCAACCCGGATCATTTCCTGATCCCACACCATCACTCTCTCACTTACTTCCTGTCACTCTTGTCCTGTAAAGATGAAAACAGAAGAAAACAGTTACCATATATTTGGGCTATGTCTATTATTTGCTTGTTCTTATGTAAAATGTAGGTAGCCTTGGATCTCTAGTCATGCCTCTTTATTGCTGTCAACTGTGCAGCGGCGCCGGAACGAGTTTGAAAGTGGGCGTGCAAAAAAAAAAAAAAAAATCTGGTTTCGGGCTGGGTTCCCCGAGACCATTTTGAAAATTCCAGAGGCCAACTATTCACGCACGTTTTCACGTGGGATATTACGATATAAGATAGTCTAATAATAATGTTAAAAAAGTCTATGTCTAAGTCTAAAATTGTCATTATGTTACAGTAGGTGCGTGGTTAGGTGCTGTGGTTTTCATTCAAGCTGATTGGACTGCAAGTAGCATCTTTTTACGCGCACAGAGTGATTTAGTCTAGGCTACAAGTTCTAAATGAATAATCTGCTAAAATAAACTGCGCCTGATATTGACAGACACATACACACCAGCATAACCTGAATTTCCATTCAAGGAATAAAGGAGGTAGTCTATAGTCTACAATAATAATGATCACAATCTCCATTTTCTGTCCTGTGCACGCAGCGAAGCCTTGTTAATGACTGTGATGAAAAGATCTGCACGTAACCTACTTGCTACATTTTGAAGGTTAGCGTAAAAGGTCCCCGGTAACCTGTCACTGTTTATCCCCCTAAGAAAACGACACTAGAATTAGTTACCCAACTGTGCCTGTTCCCTTTGTGTTTGACTGTAATCATGTTATACATTAATTAGTGATTAAAAATGACCTTTCTGCGCTCCATACCTGTAACACGAACTGATCTGACCTGACCCGAGTTTACGTGTGTGCCTGTCTGCACTCATGATTCTCTTTTTACTGCATTGCCATGAACAAAGTAAAGGCAAAAAAGGCGTTTCTTTGTCGAACAAATTGGGATGCAATGTGAGCCTTGAATTGAATAGCATGCAGGAATTTGCTAGGATCTCAAAACCGGAACATTCTTTGCCATAGAGAAACACTCAATAACGTTAGATTATAAACATGCTTTGCCACAAAAACAGAGAAAAACGTGAGGTAAGTCGAGCTATATGAAGTTATTATTTTGCTATCACTTCGTCTGTTTTATAACCCAGAAGGATCAAATGATAGCTCTTTCATCTGACATGCGTGGCATATCTATCCGATGTCAGGTCCACGAGTAATTCAAACGAGGTGCAAACGAGAGTATGGGTGTGCAGTTGGTTTTTGTACATGACATTATTTTGCAGTCACTTTGTCTGTTTTCATAAACCAGAAGGATCGACATACTTGGTACCAATGTATAGCCCCTTGTCTCCTCTTTCATCTGATATGCTTGCCATATCTATGCGAGTATATCTATATCTTCGCAAGTAATTCAAACGAGAGTAATGGGTGCGCAGGTGAACGCAGGTGAGACTGTAAATATGATGCAATTTGATTTAATTTCATGGTTTTTTTTAATCTTCATACTTTAACGTACAGACAAGTGCGTGGTCTCGTTGGAAAGCCCCACTTCTGCTCTGTGACAGCATAAAGGCTTCTCGCTGCTATGAACAGTTGCGGAGCAATGTAACAGAGAAGAAAGGGTGTTTTTTGACGCACTTTGCATCAATCTGCTTCAAAGGGTTTAAATCTCCCATACCCCCTGGAGTGCCTTCACGTACCCCCCGGGGTACGTACCCCCATTTGGAACCACTGCTCTAATCAATGCATGCCTTGTCGGTGTTGTGGTCAACAACTGCCCTTTTTTTTTTTTTTTTACTCCCGAAAAGTGGGGGTGCGTTTGCACCCCCTGCACCGGTGCTTCCAGCGCGCTTGCAACTGTGAGCATGGCAAAGGCTTTTTTTGGTCCAATGGTGCACAGAGTCAATGTTGGATTGATGTGCCAGAATTCTTTTCTTCTTTTGTGTCATTTTCTTTGGGTTTTCTTTGATCTTTTCCCTCAAGAATCTGGTCTTTTACTAATTAGTCTGCCACTGCATCCCCATTCTCAAGCGATCAACAATTGTCTCACAGGCCAATCTCACTTTAAACTGAGTATGTATGTATAGTGGACAATAAGGACAATAATACAATAATTCTATAATTAATTGACACGAACTGTCATGTTTGATCAGAGTCAGACCATATATGGAAAATTGATTAATTTCACTGAATAGCTAAATGACTGAGAGACAAGTTGATGTTTCCCCTGACGAAATGTGTCACAGCTGACTCGGATTGCAGTTGCCTTTCACCTTTCTTTCAGACTTGATTTCGGACTCTTGCTCTCTCAGCCCTCTCAAAGCCTGTCCTCTTGAAGTCTCCCAAGTGTGTGTTGCAGTCGGTTCCTTCCCCTTGGGTCACTGTTCAAAGAGCCCATGAAGTGTTTTGGCTCTGAGCCTGATTGTCTCTATAGGCTCTTATCCACACCCCTCCGTCCGATCCCTGATGAATAATTGAAAAACCTTGGCGAACACCTGTGAAGATGGCACACCAAGACTATATTATCATTCCATGTGTGTTGTCTACATACCAATTGCAGGATAATGGCTTAGCAGAGGAATTGGCAGATCTATCTCATCTCTCGCCTTTCTTGATTTATTTTGGTGCTTTTGCTTGTTTTCAGAGTGAAACAAAGACAATCAGCTTTATTGTCACTATCATTTTGTTCTTTGGTATTTGTCTGGTATTAATAAATGATAACTGTTCACTGGGATAGGCCTACTTTAAAGGTTGTATCAGCGATAGCTGGGATACGTCACTTCCTTTGATGTTCAAACAAAACAGAGCGCTAGCTCGCTACTCACTCCCCCTCCCTCCCGTACAATTAAAACTCTCCTAAAACACGTATCTCGTCAGTTATTGGTTGAAATACTTTATTTTGCCTTTGAGTGGGTTGCCAATAGCCTGGCGAACCAGACCCACATCAAGATGTAGGGTCTGGGCACTCACCGTTCGCAGTGCTCAGTCCGAGGGGCGGGATAATCAGTTTTCTTTCAAATTCCCTCTGCACCAGGGGTCTCAAACACCCGGCCCGCGTCCGGCCCAATTCCGGCCCGCGACGTATGTCAAAATAATAATGTAATCCGGCCCTTGAGACTATTTTTAATTGCGACAAACAACGATACTGATTAAAATAGACGATAGTTCCAAGTACGGTGACAAATCTCATTTGTACTCTGCTCCACTATGTAGACATCCAGAGCTTCATTCAAACCCAAAATCGCTGCGCAAAGTTTTCAGGAAGGCTACACGCGAGAAACACAAAGACGTGCATTTGTAATGACGCGGAAGCGATGCAGGCCATAGTGTTGCATAAATTGAAGCAGAAATTAAGCAGAAATAGGCCTAGGCTACACCAAATGTTGAAAAACGTTTACGTGTGATGAAGTCTTAGGTAGGCTATGTTATTCACCTATTCTAAATCTGAAGGAGAATATCCTTTTGGAGATTATGATCCATCGTCTATTGAATGGAGGTGCGTCTGCGTGTAGCCTATACGACGGTGTCCACTAAGCATACCATGCTTATTTCGACCCTCTGCCCAACATAGCTTGGAGGTTGCAGTGGTAATCGTGATGATAGTGTCCGTAATGGACGTGATACAGACAGCAGGGCTAGTAGAAATAGGGCTCTAAACTACAAAGTCACCCGCAATATAATGCGAACTTCTGGGTACTCAGATTACCCGCGATAGGAACTGATTTGACCAGAATACTTTATTGTAGGCCTTAAACACCATAAACATCTTAGGTGTGTTTTCCTGTTAATTTGTTATGTGGGTAGGCCTAATATGAAAAAAGGAAAGTAAACCTGCTCAAATATGTTCATCCAGTATTTACTGAAAGGTGCATATAATTTGAGGTGCTTGCCATCCAGTGGCAAATTAGATGGGTAAATTTGTTTTAGGCTACTCAAAGATTTTTACATTTACAGTAGGACTTTATCTCTGATAACTTTCAAGCCATGGCCTTTTGAAATTTTGATATAAAAATCCAATGGTGTTGCTTTCTTATATTTTATTTGGTGTGAAACACACACATACCTGTTTTTATGCTTTTCATTTGTTTTATAATTTGTATTAATATTTATTTTATCATTATTTTATTTATAAGCTAAGGTTGCTAGCACAGGTGTCTAAAACTAGATAAAAACACTTGCACTTTCTGTTTGCAGTTTTGTATGGTATTTGAAAAAAAAAACATTGCATTTTCAGAAATAGCCGGCCCTCCAATCAGATGACTTTGGCAGAATTGGCCCCCAGCTCATTTGAGTTTGAGACCCCTGCTCTGCACGCAATAGGACAGCGGCAGCGATATGAGCCCCATGCGTTTCCCACCAGCGGAGCTAGTTGGCTAGTTCAAACATTTGCCAACTTAATAAAAGCTTAACTCGTGTCACACTGTTCGCAAGCAGAAACATCCATCTTATTTGTTTTCAAGTAGCAGGGAATTCAAGCCAAACCGTTGCAACTCTGCCATCAATCATTATGTTAAGCCCACCTAACGACTCTATACACGATTTCATTGGCCTGAATAAGTTTCGATTTCTGGAGCTCACAAGCCAACGGAGAGTTGCTAGACTAGCCCTGGCAGCAAATGTAATTTGCTGCCGCTAGGGGCGCGTCTAGATTTCTAGGCTAGGTTGCCAACCCTTGTTGGTAGCAATTGTTTTGTGTACAGATCTAGCTGCCTACAGAGACACATTTTTTTGACGGCCTGCTTATGGGGCAGACAGCTAGCGGATCGTTAGGAAAGATTAGATGAATGTGATCATCTATGTTTGGGCCTTTTTTGGGCCTGAAATCGCTGATACAACCTTTAATTACATGGTTATGGTTATGGATTTAGCAGACGCCTTTGTCCAAAGCGACACATAAATACAAAACAACATAATAATATTTAAAATTTAACAGGGAACAGATTAAATTGTAGGTCAAATATAGTAAGGAGAATAGTTGTAGTACACAATAGTATCAATTCAATCAATAGCCTAATAAAAAAGCAATGTAAAAAAGGGGAAAGGCAATAATAAAACAATAATGTCAATTCAATCAATAATATAAAAACAATGACATGCTAAGACTACATTAAGGAGAATATCAATAATAAACAATAATGTCAAATTAATTAACAGCCCAATTAAAATAAAACAACATTATATAAACCATAACACATAAGCGCTTAAACAACTAAGTATATGTTGAATAGGAATGTCTTTAGACCCCTCTTAAACGACCCAAAACTACCACAGGAACGGAGAGCACTGGGCAGTTCATTCCACCAACATGGAACCACTGAAGAAAAGAGTCTGGAATTAGACCCAGTTTTCATGACTGGTCGACACAACATACGCTCACCAGAAGACCGCAGTGGGCGGTTGGGGATGTAAGGCTTGATTATTGAATTAAAATAACTAGGAGCAGATCTAGTTAGTGTCCTATAGGCCAAAGTGAGAGATTTAAATTTAATTCTGGCTACTATAGGGAGCCAATGGAGAGTAACTAGGAGAGGAGTTACATGTGTCCTCTTTGGCTGATTGAAGACCAGGCGTGCTCCAGCATTTTGAATCAGCTGTAATGATCTTGTTACACAAGCGGGTAAGCCAGCTAATAGTGAATTACAATAGTCCAGCTTAGAGATGACCATGGTCTGAACAAGAAGTTGTGTGGAATCTTGTGTCAGATAAGGTCTGATCTTCCTAATGTTGTAAAGCATAAACCGACATGATTTTGCAATAGAAGCTATATGCTCAGAGAAGTTAAGTCGGTCATCAATTACAACGCCCAAGTTTCGTGCCGATCTAGTTGGGGTCAGTGAAGTTGAGTCAAGCTGGATGTTAATCTGTTGGGGAATAGCTGTTTTAGCTGGAAACACCAAAAACTCTGTTTTTGAGAGATTAACCTGAAGGTGCCGATCTTTCATCCAGGCTGAAATATCCTTAAGGCACGCAGAAATCCGGTGGGAAACACTAGAGTCATCAGGTGGGAAAGACAGGTAAAGTTGAGTGTCGTCTGCATAACAGTGATAGTCAAATCCATGGGAGCGAATGGTATCACCTAAGGAAGTGGTGTAAATAGAGAAAAGCAAGTCCTAATACTGATCCCTGAGGCACACCTGTGGTGAGGTCATGAGGCTTGGATACCTGTCCCTGCCAAGACACGTTGAAAGAACGCCCTTTAAGGTAAGATTCAAACCAGTCAAGAGCTTTTCCAGAAATTCCCAGTTCAGATAGTATAGATAGGAGAATGTCATGGTTAACAGTATCAGATAGGGCTGCAGATAAATCTAGTAGAATTAATACTGATGACTGAGCAGAGGACTTAGCTACTCTCAATGCTTCAGTCACAGACAGAAGAGCAGTTTCAGTAGAATGACCACTCTTGAAACCAGACTGCATAGGGTCTAGTAGATTATTCTGATGAAGAAAGTCACAAACTTGCTTGAAGACCACTTTCTCCAAAACCTTTGACAAGAAAGGAAGAAGGGAGACAGGTCTGTAGTTCTCTGTACCTCAGTTGGATTAAGTGTACTTTTCTTTAGCAGAGGTGTAACCCTAGCCTGTTTAAAAGAATAAGGAACTATTCCAGAACTGAGTGAAGCATTAAATACATGTGTGACTGCTGGTAGAACAGCGGGTGACATTAATGACTTATGGGCAATCTTGGAGCAGATTTACTGCCTTTAAACTATATGTTCTGTTTCAGTTAGGCTATTCAGAGAAATATTAAAATCTGCACAAAATAACACAAAACTGCTGTGTCCTTTTTTTTTTAAACCAACCCAATGCTGCAAGGTTAGAGTGTTTTCAATATGACAATCAATACTACAGAGCTTTCTCTTTGTTGTCAGTCACCACAACTTTCCCCCATAGCTTACTGAAAATCTGTGACAGAAAATCTGTAAATCACATCTCAAGCAGGTACTTTCAGATTATACTGAACGTGAAAAACCAAGATAACATACAGAATGGCAGGGGCTTTTGGGGCATCCATTTTACTTTTGAAGTTTTTATAGCCTTTGCACATGCCGACATTTTAAATTACAGTCAGTGAAGCACCAGTGTGACCTTTCTGCCCCCCACCATCTCAAGGAAGTCCCATTCTGCTGTGCACCCCAAGAAAATGGAAATAATAAGAAACTCAGCTGTTCATTACCTTTCCCTCCCCAAAAAATTACATGCCTGGTTATGTGGCGAATGGGTGCACCTGATGTTAAGAGAACCAATTACACAACTAGCACCATGGACCTGTCTGCTATTTGTTAAATTACAAGTCACAACGAGCACTGCAGGTCCTGCTAATGAACCTCCACCACCTGCGTGCAAGTGCAAGCCTGCTGCCAAAAAACAGCCTGCAATTTCCATCCAATCCATTAAAGTTGGGAAGAGAGTGGCAGAGCAGAATTTGAGACGGAACTGTTGCCATCATTAGCATCCTCTTCAACATTATTCACAGATGCAGAGGTCCACACCTGGAGGCTCATCACTCTGCATAGGTTGCCAACCAGGAATTTGTTTTCGTCTTTCCACCTTGGTGTTATTTAGGTACATCTTTTTGACAAGCAGTGGATAATGATTTTACGTCATGGGTTAATGTTTGGGAACGCAGATCTTCTCACCTTTTATGGTACCCACTGTTGGTACACGCTAAATTTGCCAACAAATAAACAAAGCAATTTCAGAGTGCACAAGTAGCCTAATTTAGTATAATACAAGAAGGTACGTTTTAAAAAATCTCTTTACAGTGTATGTTATGTCATCTTCATTGTGGTAGTCTAATTCTTGGTTTGCTAAGTAATGGCTTATTGCCCCCTAAGTAATGGCTTATTGTCCAGTCAAACTGTAACAAATTAAATGTGATGACATTATTCTGGCATTTATGTAGGCCTAAAGCAAGGCGCACAACAATTGTATTCACTATTTTATAACATTTTTGCTTTAATTCTAGTGAACGAGGCAACGGAAGCCATCCAATGTTTTTATGGGCCAGAGCTTTAGTTTGATTGCACAATGTTAAGTTAGCAAACCGACTGATAACAAATAAGTTAAATAATGATAGTGAACATTATACATTTAGGTGTTTGGTCCTACATAGCTTTAAACAAAAGTAAAATATTAACATATTATATATAATATATTAACAGTAATGTTAATGCTGCTATATAAGTATAAGTATATATACTCTTTTGATCCCGTGAGGGAAATTTGGTCTCTGCATTTATCCCAATCCGTGAATTAGTGAAACACACTCAGCACACAGTGAACACACAGTGAGGTGAAGCACACACTAATCACGGCGCAGTGAGCTGCCTGTAACAACAGCGGCGCTCGGGGAGCAGTGAAGGGTTAGATGCCTTGCTCAAGGGCACTTCAGCCATGCCTACTGGTCGGGGTTCGAACAGGCAACCCTTCGGTTACAAGTCCGAAGTACTAACCAGTAGGCCCACGGCTGCCCTAACATAATTATGATCAGAAAATGTAATTCAGTTTGCATCAACTAGCCTATATGTCCTCTTAATTACAGGAAATCAGGGAAAATGCAAAAATGGTCCTCATTATGGAACCATGTGGTTACCCTGGGCAATAACAAAGCTACCCAGAAGCAATTCAATGGAGCTTGGAAGTGTAAAGCACATAGCGTAGCATACACAGTATAGAAAATACAGAACATGCCTACAAGATACACAGTACAGCAACACTGAATAGAGTCAATGTTTGTGGTTTCAGGTCTGGTCGGAGTAAATCTCCCACCTTAGATACATTTTTTATGAGGTCTGGTCAGTTTCTCGTATACTCTGTGAGCTTTCAAAACAGAACTTAAAATACCCCCGCACAGCCAAGTGAAGGCCAGCCAGGTGCTATGGTTTTTGAAGAGTCTGCGAATTGAGGTTCTGAGACCAATAGTCATGACAAAAGGCATTTAGTTATTCTTTCTATCCATTATTTATAAGATGCAGCATGTGTGTTGAAATTGGCATTGAATTAATTGTTTTTTTCGTGAATGTTATTTGCACACACTTTTCAGCGCACAATGAAATGAAAGATGTAATATCAAGTGCCTTTCGAATGGTGTTTGGTGTTTTAAGCCCCCAATGTCGTCTTCCAGGCAGTGCTGCATGGAAGGCCCTAGGTTTAGGCAAGGGTTAGGGTTAGGAGCGAACACCTACACACCAGGATGTTTCCGGAAATGCCAGCTCAAACACTGCATCCCTGAGGTGTGGAGTAGGCATCCCACTGCATTATCACATGCTTGTATTTAAAACAAATAAGCCACAAAAGGTTCAAATTCCTGCCCAGAAAGGCCTCTGTAAGATGGGCTTGAACATGTGCTGAACATGACGAGAAAAACGATGTAAAAATTGTGGGGGGGGGCCATTTTTACCATAAAAGCTGTCGAGCTTGACTCTGAGCTTGACTCTGGTCCCCCTGGGTCCCCGACGGCACATGTGCCGTTCCTCTTCCCTCTCTATCTCCTGCGCGCGCGCGTGTGCGTGTGTGTGGCTGTGCGTGCTGGGGGGGGTCTAGCACATCCCTGTGTGTCTCTCCCTACTCCTAGGCCCAAGTTGAGCCCGTCTGAGCACAAGCACTCATCCCCAGGCCTCTCCCTGCCCTGCAGGGCAAGCCTCTGAATTCCAGGTAGCCAATTTAAAAAAAAAGCCCTCTGGAAGCTGAAAACGGTGAAAATGGAGCAAATAGCTGCAAACACAAGAGGCTAAAAATGGTCAAACTGTCTGAAATTCATGCCCGGAGAGGCCACTGGAGGTTGGGGTCGAAAAAATACTGACAGGGGGTCAAAAAGGGCAAAAACTGTTAAAATAGCTGTTTAAAAAAGCCTGAGATTGGAGTTGAGCTCTCGCCGCCACCTGGTGGCAAAAGGCAAGTAGTGAACCCACACAGAGGTGAAAGTCAATGCCCACTAGGCTCCCTGCCTGTCTGGGTGCAACAGGTGAGTAGCTGGGGGCCATAGAAGAGGCCAAAATATGCAAAAAATGCCCAAAAAAGTCCCCCCCCCTTCGCCGTGGCGACCCCAAAAACGGCTGGGAATAGTAGCCCCCGTAGAAAAAACAAGGCCCCCGCAGGAGAATGTGGTCAAAAAGTGTGGGGGGGCTGGCCAGAGAGAGGTCAAAACTGGCCAAAGTGGTTAAAATTCCTGCCCAGGAAAGTGCCTCCAAGCTGGGGGGAAAAATGGGCAAAATGTGTAAAAAGGCTCCCAATGTTGAAAAAAACCTCCTCTCTGTGTCTCCATCAGGGCCAGAAACAGGCCAAAACCCCCCAAAAAGCCCCAAAATGGATGAAAAGGCTGCCCAGAAAAGTGTCCAAAAATGGCCAAAATGTGTAAAAATCATGCCTATAGAGGTGCATGGAAGCTGGGCTGAAAATGTGTAAAAATGGGCAAAATGTAAAAAAAGATAGAATAAAACTGATGAAAATGGAAAAAAAGCGGGAAATGTCGCCCCCTGCGGGACACAGGAGTAAGCAGGTTCACCCTGGGTAGGCAGGTTCACCCTGGGTAGGCAGGTATACCATGGGTGGCTAGGTTAACCATGGGTTTTCGTTCAAAACCTAAGTCCAAAAGGAACAACTCGCTCAAAACCTAAGTCCAAAAGAGAAAACTCGTCCAAAACCTAAGTCCCTACTTATTTAATTATATACGCGGGGCAGGTGGCAGGCTCCAGAAACGGACACCCAGGGAGGCCAGCAAATGTGTCCGACGGCTTCGGACACTTCTGAGGAGCTCCCCTTGGCCTGGAGGT
>NW_027468587.1:17724663-17912163 GCF_046254945.1 Alosa pseudoharengus | reverse complement strand
AAGATTCTGGACCGCTTTGGAGTTCATTTCTGGGCCGAACTGGGAGTCTTCGAAGAGGCGAATGATGTTGTTCAGTCTTGGGGTGTCGGAGGTGTGGGCCGGGTCTGGGTGATCATTGTCTGTGTCCCTGGCCCTCTGTGACCCGGCGGCGGATGGCGGTCTTTGGGGAGACTGCGCGCCGAGGCTGGGCGCGCGGGCGGGTGCCAAACGAGACCCCGAACCCGCCAGACTCGGTGACCTTGGCATGAGAGAGCGGGCCGGGCTGGCCTGAAGAGGGGCATTGTGAGGCGCTTGGTCACACACCTTCTTGCACAAGCTGTCCACACTTTGACTCAGCACATTCAAGGTTTCTCTCAGAGAGGCAACTTCGCTCGCTATGTCTGCGTGTTCGGCCTGCGCCCGTTCGTCTATCGCCGCCTTTTTGGCACGCTGCATGAGCCCAGAGAGCCGAGTCCCAGCTTTCCCGTGCACGCTCACCAGGTGTTTGTCCAGACGGACAAGCAGCTTGTGACGGCTGGCGCATCCCGCCAGGGGGCAGCGAAGCTTCCCCCCGAACCTCAGGGGGGTTGTACCTTCCTCGTCCGACGATGTCCCGGGAGCTTCTGACGTCTGCAGTCTGTGTCTGTATTTTCTAGCCTCCTGTGAGATGTGAAAAGCGGTCAGTGTTAAAAGCACCTGGGCACACACACACACACACACACACACTTGTAATAAACATGGATCTCTCAGTGACATACTCTCACCTTCATGGCAGACACTTGGATCAAGAAAGCTTCCATGTTTCAGCCAAACATTTATAGGCCACACCATTAGTTAATTGCCACTGATTAGGGTTAGGTGCCTTGAAGTCGACGGTCGCAGCGCTGACGAAGTCGACGGTGGGGGCTTAAAACACCATCGAGCCTTTGGAATAATAGGGCAAGGTGATTTCAACAGTAGGAGATTCAATATTAACAGTCTAATTAAAGGCCTCACATTTAAAGCCACTTTTCTATGTCTGCAACATGAAAAGGCAGAGACAAGCTGGGTAAAATGTCTCTAATTTGATTTATGCTGCTGGAGTCTTGCAAAAGAGTCATTGAACAGTTGCAGCTCAAATGAGAGCTGTAGTCTATTTCACAGATGTACACAATCAACACACGCTGTGTGATGTCTCTCAGTGTGGCCTCTAAAGTTCAGAAGCAAGGGACAAACTGCATTTCTGGGGCAATGAAGTAGGGCTGTGTATTGGCAAACATGAGCTGATACGGTGTGTATTGTGATATAGGATGGTACTATTCACTATTGCAATACTTAAATCAAAACAATGCATTACAATCTGGTAAAAATTTACTTTTTTTCATAGTGATTCATCCATAGTGATATTTTCGCTGTCCACTTGTGGTCTGAATCACACAAGATGCATTTTGAAATTGTAAACTGGGCCACAGGCTATTTCAGATGCATGATGATGCATGGTAGCAACACAATTGAAAGCGTGAAATTATATTGACAGTTCAGAAACAGCCCACAGCCAGCTTTTAAGAGAAGATGCCACCAATGGTGCTTCACTGAACCAGCTGACTACCCCAAAGTCCTGCTTACCCTTGTTTACATCCTTAAAGCATTCAAACAGACTCATAAGTCTGCCGAATATTTAAGCATTTTATGTCTGGGTTGTAACCTCAAGGTAAGTGTACTTTATCCTGTTTAGAGTTGTAGGTCCTGGATAGAGTTGGAATTATGACCTTGAAAACATGCCATTGCGAAACACCCCATTTCCTGCCTTAGTGGAAGTGATATCCTTTCTAACCCATGGTGTGTTGTAGTTATTGCATTTTACTGCCAGCAACAAGGTTGATGCAAGACATCTTTCTCTGTACCTATTTCTATTTCCTGTCACTGTAATCCATGGCTTACTTTTCACTCACAGCTTGAAGTCAGTCAGTCAGACAGACAGACAGAGAGACAGACAGGCTCACACACCTACATGGCCATTTCCTGGTAAGCAGGAGGAGGCTTGGGCACTCTGTCCTTACTTGTGAGTACCTCTGCTCAAAAGAGAGCGCTAAATTGATCCACTGAACACAATGGAGCCGTGTCTCCACCTACAACAGTTGTCAGTGGTGTTAGCTCTCACTGTTGTCCTATATCCCTCTATTTTACCTCTTGATGTCTATATCCAAATCATGTGGCACAGCATTACTCTTTTCTTTTCTATTTTATTACCTGTTTCTGTAAAGCTGCCTGTTCACCACTGGCGTCCGCTTCGCGCTCTGTGATTTTACTTATGTAGTTACAGCACTAGTAGTAATACACCATTTTGTCATATACCAGAACCATATTTTCATTTGTTTTTCAAAGTCGCAGAGTGTTTTGAAGTGAACCTTTTGTTTTTTTGGGGGGGTAATTTGCAAATGGGAACAAGGTTGGCTGGTAGCCATGGAGACTGCCATTGCGTTGTGTGGCGTTGTACCCATCCTGACTCACATACAGAGCATGATTATTCTTGGCTCATAGAATGCCACATGACCAGTAGCCCATTTTCCTTTTTTCCATATATTTATGATATAATTACCAGTGACCTTCATGAACAGTTCTGCACTTGGATATATATGACTTTAAGAGTACGTCATTGAACATTGAACCACTGAACATTACTCAATGCACAACTTGTTGTTATGCATATGATGTCCTTTTAATTGTGAAAATTGATGATGGGACCTATTTAATGACAACAGTCTCTGATTATCATCATGTTGTAACCACCTGAGAGTATCCACTTCATTACTGTCGCCAGGTTTACAGTATTAACATATTTACCTGACTTAACCAACAATAAAGTCAACTATTTTTCTTTGTTGATTTAGAGCTTCATTCCATATTTAGTTTATTATCTCATGACCAGGCAAATGCCACCAGTCCCCCTACAGCAGATCAAAAACCTAAAACAGCAGGCTAAGAGTCTGGGAATCATCCTTGCTTAGCAAAAACATAACACAGCCTGACTCCTCACATTGTAATAAGCCACCCCCCACCCCAAGCATCTTCTATTTTTTCTCACACACTTCTTATTCTATGTCCTATGCTTGACACAATGTACAGTATTTATGGGATCTTGAATTATCTTAAATACTCCTGATGTACAAATACAAATTTGGTCAAGTCAACATGGCCGTGAGAACGGTCATGATCACATCTGTTTAAGGGAAAAAAGGAGTTCTGTTTGTGCTTTTGCTTCAGCAGGGGATGCTCAGTGTTGCAGTGACATCTACAGGTCATCAGCAGTCAGATACTCATTTTTTCTGCTGCTGGACAATTAGATGAGGGTCTGACCCCGGTATATCAGTGAGACCCATCAGTCCAGACAACGACTAAATGTTATCACCACGGTACAATTTGTGTCATAGAGATTGAATATCGGATGCCTAACCAACAATTTGTCATTAATAATGGATTTTCTGCTTATCTTTAAATAGCTTTGAACATGTTGAGGATTACCAGTAAAGTAGCTTTTTTTACATGCAAATTAGTGGACTTCTGAGGGTGCTGGCTTGATTGGACTGTAAGACACTTAGATGCAATCTGCTTTCAATCATCGGGAAAAGCAGGAAAAGCAACATTTTCACAGCCTCTGTCACTCAGAGCCAAGGTGGGAGAGCTACGGGCTGAGAATATCTTGCCGCTATGCCGCATGGTTTACAGATGGGGAGAGCACAGAGCACCCCCTCACCCCCCCCCCTTCCCTCCTCATCACGCTTGTTCATTCTGTCCCCATTATTCCCGCTGTGCTCTCACCCTGGCTATACAGTCAGAGAGATGTTCCCCTGGAGAGTGAGGCACTGGAACATTGTGAAAAAATAAAAATATGACCCTCATGTCACAGACGGAATTGCATTTCACACTGTATGGAAACTTTTTCCCAAGCTCAGTTTCAATTAGATCATCATTTCTGCCATGTCCCCCCACTCACTTAAGGCCAATAAACTTTAAGGAGTCCCAAGAGATTGGCCCCTTTTCAACCCTGAATACTGCTTTGTTTTGCGTTTATGTAACCCCATCTCTCTTTTCCTCTTCCCTGCCTACGTTCAGTCCTCCTCTCTGCCTCATTTATTCCATCTGTACTCCTCATCCTCCTTTCGCTCACATAAAACAGATATATTTTCCCCCATCAACATATCATGCTATATGGAGCTATTAAATTAAACAATTTCCTATCTAAGTGCATGCCTATTACTTGTGACATCATAGCTAAAACTGAAAGAAAAAATGGAGAGAATAGCATTTGGAATGTTCTGAAGGAAGCAGATGACTTGGGCATTACAGCATGTGGTCATTATTGTGGTGCACATTTGGGATGCAATCTAGGAAAACCCACCACATGGTGCAATTTTACCAACTGATTCTGATACCATCCTAGCAACATCCAAGATTTTGGGAGGAATCCTGGATTTTGCTAGGAGACAGTGTCCAGAATGTTGCTATGATGGTATCGGGATCGTAAATTGGTCAAGGATCAAGGATTTTACGCACCATGTGGTGAGTTTTCCTAGATCGCATCACATTTATATATACATTTATTCCCATTTCAGCAGTATGATTTGGCCTGCTCGTGAAAATACAGGAATTACACTACATCATTGCAGGAAACAAAGCTTAATTTGCCTTGCAATAAATTCAAAATACCATTGCCGAGCCTTCTAAAAGTGTTGTGGGCCTAATTCAGTGAAACACCAATAAAGGAAGATGCCTGCTTGAAAAGCCCAGTGAAATGCTCTTGAAGGCTGTTCTGTTGGTGATGTTTTTCACCCACAAATGTTGCTTTGTTAATGGTTTTGTTTTTGACAGTAAATAGGCTTGGTTGATGATTGGTCGCTGTGTAGACGTGGCAAGATTTGAGACATACGTCTCATGTCCCTTATTGGATGCTGTATCTAAAACAGATGTTGGACGGTCTGCAGTAAATCCAGCAAGGATCATTGTGACACTTACAAATACCTACCTGTCTTTTATCAAGGGGCTGATGATCAATAGGATTCCAGTAGAAATCCAGAGCAGAATACAGTCACAGTTTAATTTAATTATTTAAAAAACATGTTATAAAAAAAAATGGAACATTGGAATTGAAGAATATATTACATTGTGATGAGCAACTTTTACATTTTCAAGGGATGGGTCTGTCAATAGCAAAACAATCAAGGATTGTATAACAATACTTACATTAGTAAAGCAAAGTAAGGACTTCGGGTCTATTGCCAACAGCAGCGTCTTAATTTTTCGCTATAGCTTAAGTTTGCCATCTAGTGGTCACAAAGAATATACCACAAACTGTACTGAGCTAAACTCAGTGATAAGTGTCCAAGTGTCTAGTTGGAATCCTAGATGGAATCCTGCTCTCATTCACTTTAAGTGGAGAGGCAAAATACAGTAAAGCATATTATATCACAATGTCACATGCAGGAATAGAGGGAAACACCATAAATAATTCTTTAAATTAACACATTTTGGAGAAGAAGAAAGTTATGACAAATTGAAATACACTAAATATTTGTATGTTTGTACAAAAATGTAATTTGCTTGGGCTTTTTTCCCCCGCCTAAATGTCGTTAGAGTTACCAAGGATTAGACACTGTATTATCTGATAACAACCAATTGCTTATTGCATAGAGCTTTAACACACCCAAAGTGCTTTTACAGTGCAGAACTTCACTAACCACCATGGGTAATGCACGGCAGCCATGATGCGCCAGAATGCTCACCACAGTGAGGGAAAGATTGGATGAATGAATGAGCCAATTACACTGGACTAGGGGACAAGATTGAACGCGCCAAATTGGGAATTTAGCCAGGACACCAGAACCCCTACTCTATGCAACAAGTGCCATGGGATCTTTAATGACCATAGTGAGTCAGGACCTCGGCTTAACATCTCATCCAAAGGACGGCATCTCCTGGCCATTGGGATAAGATGTATGGCCAGAGGGAAGATGCCAACACCACTTCCAGCCGCAACGTCGAAGCCCACTCCACATTAGCTTCAGTAATTCAGCCTAGGCAGGGTATTCGGTCTGAAATGATGAGGCCTCTGCTAGCAGTGAACTATCATATGTATGCTATACCTAACTAAGACTAACTAAGAAAATCAATGTGAAAGAAAGCTCTTTTCAACACAGTTTCTTCTATGAATATTATCAAATAATGGGCAATTGGAAGTTTTTTACAAAAACAAGTTAATACAGTATAAAGCCATATATATATGTGTGTGTGTGTGTGTGTGTGGCATGATTTAAAAATTATTTATTTAGGTAATAAACATTTAGAGCCCCAATTTGCCAAAAGCACCAAGTCAGCAGGATATCTCATGCATGATCTAGGGGATGTGAGAGCATTGGACTGGCACTAATGTTTGTTCTTAGGATATTCCATTATAAAATTAGCTTTAGTTACACTTCAGACATAATTATAATCTAAAATTTAAATTTAAAGTATTTTTGTTTTCATTGTGATCTGCCACAAAGTCTGAACATTTGAGTATAGAAAAAGTATGGAATTTTGATACATAAAATGTGTAGGAACCCTTAGTCAATTTTATTTGGCAGACACTTTTATCTAAAGCAACACAGAATTGCAACGGCGGCTTGGATATTTATAAACAGTGTGAGTGATTGTCAGGCTGTGACTTTACCACTGCTCACGCCCACATTACCATATCAAGAGGTCAAACAAAATTCACTTGCAAAGTGTCTTTTCATGATTTCTTTAGAATTTTTAATCCATGCCGAACTTTACACATGACACTGCACTCACCTGAGTCATCAGCAATACACAGTATGAAGTCAGTTGGATGAACGCTTTCAGGTGTGCAAAGAACAAACACACACAGGCTGACAGAAATGTCTTACTTAATACATCATTAATCTTAATGTATGTATTATTTCAGTATTTGTATCATGCCATGGAAGCCATGCCAGACATTTTATGAACTGGTTGTGCTGCAATTTGTGTGTATGTTATACTCTGTAAGGTCTAGCTATTAACATTACAAAATGTTGATAATGAATATAAATGTCACCCTCTACATTGAAATTTTGGAAAAATATCACAGGAAGTATTAAATGTAAAGTCAAAAGTATTTTCTTACTAATTTATTTTTTTTAACGTTTATATGTGAAGTAGACTACAACATATTTATGCATAATATATTATGCTCAAATATAGTTTTAAGGTCCAAAAAACAGATCAAACGTTTTTTGTAGTTATGACAAATAGCTGCAGTATCGGGCATGGAGGGAATATTTGTAGATTACAGACTTGAGTGCCCTTGACTTCCCCACATCCACCTAAGGTCAAAATTCATGGGTCCACTGAACTTTTGGTGCAAATCACTGGCAACTTTAATTGAATAAATATGTATCTTTTCTTCTGTTGAACAAAGTTTAATTAACAAATACAGTCCTTAGGGGTAAAACAAAGGACAAGGAGCGGGAGAAAAACTTTCCTGACATATTTAATGAACAGAAACGATGCACAACCATCTTCCTTAGATTATGTAGCAATCACTTTTTCCTCCTCTTTATTTTTTAGGGGCTCTTACCCATCCTGCTTAGCATTCTGCTGGCTACCCCTGAGAGAAGGTGGCACGCTTGGCTGCCCCTTTTATCGCTCACCCCCCTGGCTGGCTGGGCATCCTTCTGAAGAACATACTGCCAGGGCCCATGCTGATGACATCATCTGAGCTGTCAGTCTAATCATGGGTAGCCCTTCAGGGTGAGCGGTGTCATGCACTGTTGCACACCAATATCCCAATCCGTCCATTCTGACCCCCCTGCTTCCCCCACAACTCAATTGCAATACAAGACCTCCCAGACAGTGCAGTCTTTTTTTTTTTTCACACATTGCGTCTCTGATGACTTCATCTTAATCACATCCTATTCCATTTTCTGTTATCTCTAGGTTCCCACGCTACGCTGCCCTATGCCCACAGACACCAGACATTTGAATGCATATCTGGTCTTGCTTGTGTGTGTTCTCATTGCTCTGACAACCCCCAGAAAGGTTGATGCTTTAGTGTTTCAACGACTGATGTTTTTCATCTTTTTTTGGAGCAACTCCTATCTGCAAATAAAAATAGTATGTTTTGAAAGCACTGATGTTTATCCATTAAACCAGGGGTCTCTTTTTCCCCTTCTTTTTAGTTTTACAAGAATATTCAACTAACTTTAGCTTTGGATTACTACGGAACCCTAGAGGGGTCATTGCAAGATATTTTTATATATCCAGAAATGTATGGTATATATCCAGAAAACGGCCGCTCATTTTACTAAATTGTGCTCTCAATTTAGTAAATCATGAGCACGATTTACTAAATAGTGCTCTCATCTTATTTGTTGTAAACTGGGCACGCAAGATTTACTAAATAGTGCTCTCATTTTATTTGTTGTAAACTGCAAATATTTTGCATCTCCCCTAATTCTGAAGCAGTGGCACCGCTAAATGAAGAGGAAACACTGAGAAGAAAGTTAATGCTTTAAATAGGCTACATCAATACAATATATAATATGTGAACTGAAACTGGACGGGCCATAATAACCTCTGACTAGTTTAGGTTGTTAAATTGCAATGTGAGCGGCAGCCAGCAGGGGAGGATACGTTGCAGGATTATTTAAAAAGCAAATGTGCGTCTGTCCTGATTCTGATAGGCTACCGTGGCGTTATTAATTAAACCGTCAGGGGCCGCCATGCTGAAATAAACGTAGAGGAAACACTGGCTTAGCATCACAGTGACCAAGATGGTGTTAACTTTAGCCTTGACCAACTGTCCCAAGCTCATTTGGATGGCGTACCAGATGAGATTAAAGAGAGCAAATGCACATGGTTTAGTGTCTGACCAATGTTTTCCCTTGAGCTATTTGTTTTTTGTATTAATTCAGGCTGTGAGAGGGCCATCCGTGGTTTGTCTGTCTGTTTATTTGTTTGTAACTTAGCCTATATCCGTGGTTTGTCTGTTTGTTTGTACCTAATATTCTTTTGTTTGTTAATTTTGCCTACTGCGACTTAACTACCCATGCCTATGACACCTACAGTAGTGATGTACTGTGTTGCCTGTACTATTATAGATTATTTCCAAGACAATTATCTTAAGGTAGACAATAGAATGACATGACAGGTCAAGGAAAGCATCAAGAAAAGCAATGATTAAGAAATTGTTTTTGACATGGGCAACAAAGGTGTTTTTACACTTGACACTCAAAGTTGGGAAACTATGGATATTGTTTTAGAACCAACAACCTTTCTACATTATCTGCGGGTTTTGTGTGCAAAACGTGGAATTAATTGTCAAAAAATTAGAAGAAAATGTGAAAATCACTTTTCGGACTAGATATAATCGCTTATTTTAAAACATACAGATAAAAACACTAAAGATGAATTGTGAAAATTTGAAGACAAAAAAAATCTTGTTCCTTAGACTCTATATTAGCAAAATATGCAAAAAAAATACATTTTTACTAGGGCTGTCAAAATTAACGCGTTAATCTAATTTTGAAATGCATATCGCGTTACAAAATATTAACGCAATTAACTCATTAATAAAAACAGAGTGGTATGTACAATTTGCAAAGCGGAGTTTAATTACCATAGAAGCTCGACATCGTTGAAATATCATGTCAATGCGAAACACCCTCTCCAAAATCCTGGCAGTGCCCGCCAGTCCACAATTCCAGAATTACGTGGGCGAATAACTAAACCTGAAAGTGAAAAGCTCACCAATGCCTTGTTGGGTAGCCAAAAATTGCCGACCCATGAACATAGTTGAAGACGACGGTTTGGCTAATATCATTCAAATTGCATCAGGAGACATCTCCTATAGTTTGCCTTTGCGAGGAACAATCACGTCACATAGGGTACAACCGGGACGAATGAAACAGGGGACAAATGAAACATTGCAGTTATCTCGAAAACCATATGTCTTGCAGTTGTCAAATTTCTTCAGCACGCAAGACCTGTCAGACCCGGGAAATTTGGCGTCATGACGTTTTTTTTAGTTTAGGAGCAAAATAGGTTTAAATGTCAATTGTTGCTGTCGGGACAAATGAAACACTTGTTTCAATCGTTCCACTATAATTATGCGTGTACCGCTTCTAACGCGGTCACACATTGTATACACAATGCCATGAAATAATAAATGCTTGCAATGAATAACAAGTAGTTTTTAATGAATAATAAGTGTTCATCACATAAATCAACAGAAAATGCCAAGAAACAGAGTCAGAACGACATGCAGAGGGCAGGTGCCACCAGCCATTTATGAAAGAGCATATGCTGAAGTGATGAAGGGGGCCAGCATTAGGGAGGCAGCTAAGGGGCATGGTATCAACCATGTCACTCTCTTTTGATATGTTAAGAGGAGGAAAGAGACAGAGCCAGGGAGAGCTATTACCCCTCCAGGCTACTGGACCCCAAACAATAGGGTCAGGAGGAAAAACTGCAGGCCTACCTAAAAAGAGCAGCTGCGATTTACTTCGGCCTAAGCCCTAGAGAGGTTAGTGTTGTAGAGAAAAGTCAACATGAGTCTTCACACAGGTTACAGGCATTTAAAAATCAATGAATGAATAAATAAATATAGATAGATGAATAAATACATAAATAGATAGATAGAAAAATACATAAATAGCTACAGGGCAAGTTCATAAAGTTTATAAAGTTAATAAAAATATTTTCTGAACCCTTCAGGTGCGAAAGTTGGCATTTGAGCTAGCAGTGAAGTACAACTGCAACTTCCCACCATCTTGGAGGGAAAAAAAGATGGCTGGGAAGGATTGGTTTGCCTCCTTCATGGAGCGTAGTGGAAGCCTCTCCATCTGTCGTCCCCAGGCAACTAGGAACTCCCGCCTAACTAGTTTTAACAAGACCAATGTGGCAGCGTTCTTTACCAATTTAAAGATTGTCCTTGACCGCTACAGCTTCCAGGCCAAGGACATCTGGAACATGGACGAGACTGGTAAGTTGATCGATCTTTAAAAATGAAATAAATAAGAACTATATACATGCACAAATTAAACTATACACATTAAAAGTTCATGCTATTAAAGTCCATAAAAAAATTTTAATTCATGTTTTACAGGAGTTACAACCGTCCAGGTGCCGGACAGAATTGTGGCCGCCAAGGGGCAGCGGCAGGTCGGGGCAGTGACCTCTGCAGAGAGGGGGACACTGGTCACCGTTGCCCTTGCAGGAAATGCACAGAGTGCAATCATCCCTCCCTTTTTCATTTTCCCCAGGAAGCGATTCAAGCCGAATTTCCTCAGGGGTGGTCCAGTTGGCTGCACTGGATCAGCAAATGGCAGTGGGGGGATGCAGGAGGACGAATTCATGCTGTATTTGGCCCACTTTGCAGGCAACACCCGTGTCAGCAAAGAGTCCAAGCTGCTGCTCCTCCTCGACAACCATCCTTCTTATCTCTCCCTCCAAGCCATTGATTACTGCCAGGAAAATAGGATTGTGTTATTGTCGTTCCCTCCCCACTGCACCCACCGTCTGCAGCCAATGGACCGTAGTGTCTTTGGTCCACTAAAGACTTACATCAACTCGGCTGCAGACCAGTGGATGAGGGTGCATCCAGGGACAAATCTCACCATCTATGATGTCCCAGCCATAGTTGCAGCGGCCTTACCTCTGGCGGTGCAGGTGTCAAATGTCACCTCGGGGGTTTTATGGGACCGGGATTTGGCGCCTTCCTACGTGACTGACCGTCCTCCCCAGGTTCTTTCCCTACCTAGTGACCAAGTCCAAGAGGCTGAAAACACCAGTGCTACTCCAGGTAGGCAACATTAAAGGACAATTCCGGCGCAAAATGAACCTAGGGGTTAATAACACATTTGTACGAGTTCGACCGTTCGCTGGGATTTATTTTCATGCTAGTCGAATGTGACCAGTTTTATTGCAAACCGCTAATTAGCGTTTAACGCTAGCCTTCGGGGCACACGTCCAGTAGAAAGAAATCGCTATTTCTATACCACTAACAAGGCTCAAAATAGCACCACACTTACACAGTAGCATAATGAGGGTCTCTACGTGTAAACCGAAGCATTGAGAACTTTGTAAGTGTACAGGCAGTTTATTAAAAAGAAACACATTTCCGTTCACGTCTGGTTGTTCACATATACAGGCAGGCGATGTGAACTAAAATCAAACGTAATTTGCTCAATATAGGCCTATCAGAAATAATAGCTCCGATGTAACATAACTTGTATAGTGTACTTACTTAGTGGATGTCCATCTGGTCTCTCTGGTATGGATCGCCGCCTCCAATTTCTTTTCGGGACATGGAAAAAAGTTTTAACTACAGCCCTGTTTATAAATGAGGGGAAATCTTCAGACTCTACAAAACACTGCGTCTCTTGGGGATCGCGACGCAACAGGTCCCACTCCATGCAACACAGGCACTCCTCTTCGGTGGCTATAGCTTCACAATGTCCGCAGGTAGCCTACAGTTTCCAGAAGTGCGAGGCTGTGTGCAGCATTGACTACAGGTAGCTCTCTCTCTCTCATAGCCCTTTCACGGAGCTCCGCAGCTCTTCGTTGGTAGGCTATATTCCGACGTCCAATAACGGTTCATCCTCGATGTCTTCAAATTCGTTCAAATAGCCTGCCATCTCTTACGTCTCCTGTTGCGTTCAGTGCTTCTCTTTTGCACAGTCCTTTCTTTCAGCAACAACGTTTCACACGAGATTCACTTCACATCCCAGAGTTTCGTTTTCCCAAGGCGCCTGCCTGTATGTGAACCAGACGTGAACGGTAATGTGTTTCTTTTTAATAAACTGCCTGTACACTTACAAAGTTCTCAATGCTTCGGTTTACATGTAGAGACCCTCATTATGCTACTATGTAAGTGTTGTGCTATTTTGAGCCTTGTTAGTGGTATAGAAATAGCGATTTCTTTCTACTGTACGTGTGCCCCGAAGGCTAGCGTTAAACGCTAATTAGCGGTTTGCAATAAAACTGGTCACATTCGACTAGCATGAAAATAAATCCCAGCGAACGGTCGAACTCGTACAAATGTGTTATTAACCCCTAGGTTCATTTTGCGCCGGAATTGTCCTTTAAGTCCATAAGCCAATAGATAAATCAATAAATACATACAGTGGGCGTTGCTTTGAAATGGCCACTTCAGTCGCGCATTAACGGCGTGAAGCTGCGTGACACTTTAGTACCACTTTCAGTCACTGTGCGTCGCTCTGCCACTGTACATCGCTCTGTCAGTAGCCTGCCTGTCGCCCCTTCTGAAAAAGCAGGAGGCTACCGTTAAACATAATTGTTGCCGAGAGGAATCCCAGCCTACAAATTCAATAACAAAATAAATCATGCATAATTAAACATTACCTTGATTTAGGCTACTTGGGTATGGCTTAAGGCTTGACTACACGGTGGTAACGAAATAACTGTTCAGAATTAATCTGTATCCTTGGGTAGGCTTCTGCAGAAAACAATGTTGTTGGCAATTTAATACTATCTAGCGACATTTTTAACAGGTTACGATATAGAGGCTTAGACAACTATGACCCACGTTTTGGTTTCGTAAATTAATATGCCCTACTTCTTGACTACAATGTAGTCAATTAACTGGTTGACATATCATTTTTATTTTTCTGTACAATAAACAAATACATCTGCTTTATGCCGCAGAATTACATTCATATTTGGCTGAGTTCTGCAGACGCGCAAAAAAACCACTGCCACCTCCCTCCCCATATTCCACTGATCAGACATCAGGGGTGCGCTTCCCAAAAGCTAACTACGTTAGCAACTAACATGGTTGAAACTATGTAAGTACGACAAAACTGTTTCCCAAACGATAGTTTGAACTATGGTGGTGGAACTTACATAGTCCAATGCATTGTTACACTACGTTAGTGTTTCCCAAAACCATAGTAGCAACGAACGTTCGCAACCACTATCGTAAAGTTGTGTAGTTACAACTACACCTCTCGACCTGTGGTAGAATGCGAGTAGAAGCATAGTTCCGGGGATCCTCATGTCAAAGACGTCACTGATGCAGTTATTTGTTTTGCAAATTAATAATTATAAATATATTTAGGTTTCTAATTGATATTTACACTTCTAACCACCATACATCCATATTTTAAGACCCCGTTTACACGAGCATGTGTATTTTTATAAACGAAGACATTTCCCTACGTTTGAGCCTTTCATTTAGACGCAAACTGAGAATTCGCCCCGTAAAACGGTTATCCAAAAAAACTCCGGCCAAAGTGTTTTTTTTTTTTTAAAACTCAGTTTATGCGTTTGGTTCTAAACTGTGGTAAACGGAGTGTGAACGTATGTCTCATAGCCCATCTCGGCTTGTCCCCTGCACTCCAAAATCTGGCGCTAGTTAGCCGATGCTACCAACAGCTTTTTCAATGGTGGTGCTTCGGCATCGGGATAGCCATGCAAATAAATCACTGTTTAACACCATTTACGAGGCTCAATGTATCTCCACACTTCATTGGTAGACTTCCGAGGGCCCTGACATTTAAAACGAGACATTGAGAACTTTGAAAAAGCACTGGTAGTTTACTTACAAGACGATTTATACAGACAGTATCTTCACGAAGTTTAGCGTTTGCAGCCATCTTGAATTTAGTCACGATAAGTCGAGCGACGAGTAAGAATGAACAGGTATGATAAGGGATCAGATTCCAAAAATAATTCAGTGGAAATGCATGGATTCCAGTTGCTGCTACTGGAAGAAACTGGAATCCATGCATTTCCACTGAATTATTTTTGGAATCTGATCCCTTATCATACCTGTTCATTCTTACTCGTCGCTCGACTTATCATGGCTAAATTCAAGATCGGCTAACTAGCGCCAAATTTTGGGAAACAGTTGTAACTAACATGTTGGTTGAACGATGCATTGTGTTAGTAAAAACCTCTGTAGTTGTACGGGAAACGCACCCCAGATCAGCTTGTAGGCCATTAGCAATCTGTTTATTTTATTTTATGAAGCCTATACAGTAGATCACTTGCCACATTCTCACTTTCAATAGACAGATGCAATAGCCATTGGTCAAGTATTGAGTAAAGCAATTAAGATAAAAGTACTTCATACTATCATAAAAATTCGTTAAAACGATTAGCATTTTGTAACTTGACAAAACACTGGATTAAATATCGTAGGCACAGGAGAAAACTTGTACATCCATTGGCCCGTGGGGAGAGCACATGCCAGTTGCCTCTCCCTTCAGTGCTATGACTCGTTCGGCTGTGAGGTTGTTTCGCCACAAAAAAAAAACTATTGCAGATATCAATGCGTCTTTGTTCATGGGTTTGGCCTTACAGCAGAGGCTTAGACAACTATGACCCACGTTTTGGTTTCGTAATTTGCCCTACTTATTGACTGCAATGTAGTCAATTGACTGCTTGACAGGTTATTTTTATTTTTCTGTACAATAAACAAATACATCTGCTTTATGCCGCAGAATTACGCACTTGGCCAGCCTATAGAACGGGAACATTTTGGAGAGAATAGAGAATGTATGCACGCATCTGTAGGCTATTTGTGGTTGGTTACCAGCAAACGTCAAACGTTTTCTAAACAATACTAACAGAAAGGATGCAGAGGCACCAAATGTAGAAGAGTAATTTCCAGTGGAAGAACAAAATGCTGAATGAAACCCAAAGATATGAAGGCATATCTGGCAAGTTGTTTTTTTTTTGAAGACGTAAATGGTTGGGCTATAGGCCTAGTTTGCAAGAAGGAGACATAACGCGTGAGCATGCCACACTATCCACAGCTGTGGTAGCAGGGGGTAGGAGGATTACTGTTAGCGCAGGATTTATATACAATTCTTCAACAGAAGGCCTGCCTCGAATGTAGGCTTGCCCAAAAAAAAAAGACCTGTTGTTTGCGCAGCCTACACTAAGTAGGTGTTAGTGAGTTAGGAGTCCTCTCGACTTCTTTTAATCTGCCTCAGAGGTGGAAAGTTGCGTTCGTTGGGGGCAGGGCCGGATTAACAATTCATAGACCCTTGGGAACAAATGTCTGATGGCCCCCCCTGCCAACGTGAATCGGGCGGTCAGTTAATAGGCCTATATCGTGAAGATTTTTCTTGCCATTTAAGGCACGAGCGCATCTGTGAGGCCAAGCCTCACCAAGTAGCCCGTTTGTTTACAACTAACATTACATTTAATTAAACGGCTTATAGGCTATGCCGAAATAGTTTTCAACATTTTGAATATCAGTGACGGGTGAACTAAATGTTCTCAAAGTAGCCTTATGGCTGAAAGCTGCTTGGGATCCCCCCCTGTCAAGCAACCATACAAACGCGCGGCCTGCTCACTCATTGTTTCAAAAGGAGTAATTTCGGCTTTGTCGGAACTGGTCATTGTAGGCTACGTAAAAATAAACTTCCAAAACTAACGAAAAATATTTATCTTCTTTCAGTTGATTCAAAAGTTTCCAAAAAGTTAAAAACAGATGACGTGATGCGCGTCACTAACATGCGCAAAAAATATAGCCTAGATATTCCAATGTATTCGAATACATGTGTTTATTTTAGAGGGAAAATTCTGAACGTCATTTTTGAGCAATTTAACAGCCCTAGTCCACTGTAGGCTACGCCAATCATCTACTAACACCTTCCACCTAACCCCGGTGAGTGGGGGTCGCCTATAATCGTTCCGGCGCCACTCTCTTGACAGGCTATGGAAAACAGGCTGGTTGAAACAATAGCAAAGTATGCATATGTTGCACAGAATTTACAATTAAATTGAGCTTTTGCGCATGGTAGGACTAGGCAGGCACGTTGCTAGGAGCTCAACACATTGGAGACTTAAGCCCAGACATGAAATGTCCTATGTAAGAGGGGATTCAGGGTTTTCTCCCCCGAGAAATGTTTAAAAGTTGGTCACAACTCCTAGGCCTACCCAAAATGGACAGGATGTGGACAGGAAGGAAATAAAAGACTGTGTTGACAAGATCAACGAATTACTGCGTACAACACACAAGACTTCCCAATCCCAAGGATTCTCTCTGCTGTAAATTTAAGAGCCTTTAGCCTTATGGACATTTTATTATTGTCGACACTTTATTATTGCCATTTATACTTTTGCATTGTTTATTGACACTTTTGTAGGCTACTTTTGTATTGTTTACTAGACCAAATAAAACTCCTCTTCCTTTTCACACCAACCTCTGCATCATCCTTTGCTTAAAATAGACCACCAGTCACGTACCCTTTAAACCTGAGAGGAGGAAAAGGGCGCGCACGGGTAGGCCCGAAACATTAGGAAATAGATTAAAAATAGGATTTCGGTCCCTTCCAGTAAAAGTCATCCAAAGCAGATGTAAATTAGGTAAATAATGCAACCTTAACAAACCCGAACTCTGGGATTTATTTGAACGTTTATTTTGAAGTGTTTCAGTTGATTTGATGTCAGATTTACATGATTCAAATGACCCTACCAAGGCATCCTACTTGCTGTAGGGTTTAATATTTTTCCCGAAAATTAGATGAATCAGATGGGAAATGAAGGGAAATTAAGTTTTGTTTTTTGCTTCCTAAGCCCAAGTAATGTATCCATAGCCTATCGTTCAAATAATGAGTGAGCATAATGAAATATGTGTTCTGAGAACCCAAACTGACTTTTTTTTAATATTATTTTGAATCATTAGTAAAACAAAAGCAAACTGACAGCCAGAGCATACTGTAGGGGAGAACCGGGACGAATTAAACACTTTTTAATTAAACGTAATTTACAAAGACATCGTAAAACACTGAAAGTTAATATTTTGTCACTAGCAACATACATCTGTCCTCTGTCAAATACAGTTGCATGTATAGCTCTGAATAAACCGTTCAAGAGTTATTTAAGGAGAAGTCGAACGTGTGTTTTGTTTCATTCGTCCCTCCTGGCTGGGACAAATGAAACAGGATGGGGGACGAATGAAACATCAACCCTACAGCTTAAATTATGTAAACTTCCCACAACTTCAATATTTGACAACATATCATGAATGGTAAGTATGTGTTATTTTAGATAGATTGCTGCTGGGCTGTCTTGGTTCATGTCTGTTAACAACTCATTGCCATCATGGTGAAGCGCATATCTCGCGGTTGCATCCATTACAAACAAACATGCAATGTGAACGTCTGGGATTGGGGAGAGCACTAAATGCTCTACTGAATAAGCATGAAGCCAAACCTCCGTGATAACAGGACGTAACAGGAAGGCATTTGGCTGAGCAACGGAGGTTAATATGCTCTATATTTTGTCCAAATGATGTCTTGTCTATCATCGTTGCACTCGGACGAATGTTTCATTTCATTCGTCCTGCGTTTCTTCTACGGCTGCAAATTCACTCGCAATTAACCAAATATTTCTTTATTAGGGCAGGGCAGGCATATTTCTGGCTATTAAATTATTTCTAAACCAGTCTGCTAAAGTCTGTAGTGAAGTCTGTGTAGGGTTTTTTCAGGCTCCATTTCTTTTTACGAGACACGTGCGAACCTCGAGGGAAGCTTGGCAATTTGAAGTAATGCCCACTGTACTAGCTGTTAGCCAATCAGAGTCAAGCAGCTTAGCTTGTTGAATATTAATGAGAACTGGCGAAAATCGAGCTGAGTCTTCCTGCTGGCTTTCAATACCAAGCTAGAATGGCTTGAAACAAGGTAACCAAGGCATGTTTTCTACAATAAATGTTACCATGTCCATGGTAGAACTTGGACATTACCACAAAGTAATGAAATATGTGTGGCAGGGCATCTTTAGGTTAGCCAGCAGCTAGCACTAGCGGCTAACTTGCAGGGTGGTGGGAGCCCTACACGTCTTTACTTCGATCTGTCATCGCATATGATTGTAGCATGTCCCAAAGGCTTCACATTCATCATAGTGATTATGTATCAAATGTTTTTTTTTCATCTGCTCTTGTCTAGATTCTTCGTGAGGAGGGAACGAAATGTAACCTGACTCTAGCCAGATGAATTTCGCTCCGCCTACCTCCACTCATCCATCTGGAACCGATCCATTGAAGTGTTGCTTCAGAAGGCTGGGCCTAATAAAAAAATGCTTGCATATGATTGAATAAGCCACTTGTCCGTCATGTATTGACGTGCTACTTTAACCACTCACATCGAAGCCAACCCGTGACGCTAATAACAGTCTCACAGTCGCTTCTACGCTATGTCACATCTATGAAACTTCCGCCCTGCGTCCTGATTGGCTGAACCATAAAGTCGGTTGCAGAAATCACTCTCAATGGAAGAGGTCCCAGATGGATGTGAGTGAAGCTAGGCGGAGCTAAGCGGAATGAAATTCATCTGGCCAATGTCAGGCTAAACGAAATGTACTGTATGTTCAAAACAGGAGTATAAGCAGGAAACCAGGACAGGTGGTTTTCTTCGTTTGTGTCAAGACTGACACAATTTGAATGGCAGCACTAACTACTCGGTGAGTTGCACAGTTTTGAAAACAAATGTTAAGGATTGTTTTAAGGACATGTTTGTGCATGCCTGTAGCCAGCCACTCTGAAGCAGTCATTCTAAACGAGTCAAAAAGTCAAGACAGGACCCATCGTCAACATTTCTGTGTCCAGCACTCTAGTTCATCCAAAACAAACCAGAAAAGGGACTCAAAGTGCTAAATACCGGAATTATCCTTTAACCCTCTAGGCGCCACAGTCGAGTTTTCGACAAGATGCGGAACTGAATAAAATGGCCGATTTTGTCAAATAGGGTGTCATATTTCGTTCGGCGTCCACTCCACTAGATGGCAGACATGTCATACGTCATCACCGAGTCAGAATAACGTCATGCTTCTATACAGAATCTTCACGCTAGAGCGCATTGAATCAGTGCGAGCAATAGCGGAGCTAGTGTGCGCGTGAACCATTTTTTTATCAGAGCGATATTGTCAACGTCAGCAAGTATTTGCATTACATTATCGTGTAATGGCATCAGAAAAGTTTACCCGCAATGAAGTGTTAGGTTTTCTATTCGCTGACCCTGATTCTGAAGGGGAATATCTGCCTGCAGAAGATGACGGTGATTTGTTTAGTGACCACGCTTCAGATGCGTCCCTGCCTTGCAATGGGGTGCAGCTGGACAAAGTGAGAGTGTAGCCCTACACCAAGTACAAACGTTGAATCCTTTGCCCAATGTAGATGGTCCTTTGCCCAATGTCAGTGGTGGGAACAATGTTTCACGGGGTCGGAGAGTTCATCGGGAAGTTAGCAGGCGTGTTAGTGGTGTGGGAAACGAGGCTGGAAGTTATGTAGGGGTCCAGTATTTTTACCGCGCTAGCTTCTTTGTGTGCTGACCGTGTGCCTCTCCACAATCGCGGCGACAGTAACGTGGTGGAGCCTTTGTCTAATGCCACTGGAGATGTTAGACAAGGTTGAAGTGTTCATAGGACATTTCACCGGGAGCGTACCTATGTTCCCCGGGTCCTATGTTCCCTGCTTTGTATGGGACCGGGGAACATAGGACCCTTTTTTAAAACCCTAACCATAGCCCTAACCCCGAGCGGGGAACATAGAACCCGGGGAACATAGGGATGACCCCATTTCACCAATAATGAGGAGTGTGTTGACAGGGGTCAGCCAGGCTATTCAAAATCCGCCAATCATCAATTTGGTCATCCCCCGGTTTTCAGCAATGTATGGCCCATCTAAGCAGCTGTCACTGGATGAAATGATCCCAAACAAACCAGACAAATATGGTTAAAAAGTATTTTCTGAGTCCAAGTCAGGCTATGTGCTACAGTGGTCCATGTACACTGGACAAAGTAGGCCTAATGCAAACTCTGATTTCGGTGTCCCACACACCTTATTGTCCATGAGCTGATGGCCCGTACACAAGGAAAGGGCATGAGGTGTACATGGACAGCTATTATACCTCACCAGCCATAGCAGATGAGCTGGCAAGCAATGATTCCAGTTTGTGTGGTACAGTAAGAGGAAGGGGATACCAAAGGGCCTTACCCGTGAACAGTTACTATTGAGCAAGGGAGATGACCCAGTCTTCAAGGGGAAGGGGAAAATGCTAGCTTGTGCGTGGCATGATACAAAGCGCCTCACAATGCTCTCTACACTGCATTCCAAAACGTGTCAGAAAGCGTATCAGGACCAAACATACTGATAGTGGCTATAGGGAGATAAATAGGCCTGTTTGTGTTGATGACTACAATTCTTTTATGGGGGGGTGTCGACAGAGTAGACCAGAGAATGAAGACTTACCTCTTTCCCCATCAAGGAAATGGTACAACAGTATTTTCAATGCCATTCTCAGTGTAAACATGGTGAATGCCCACATAATTTACTGCCGCTGCACTGCTGCTCCTCACAAGCCCCTGAAAGTCTTCGTGCAGAATGCCATCACTGCTTTACTGGAAGGCTTCTCCAGGAAAGAGAGCAACAAAGGCCGAAAGTCATCCTCACTGGGAGACTTGCCACAGAGACTCACTGAGCGCCACTTAATCTGCCAGGCTGATGGTTACCCAGATTGTGTAGTTTGTTCTGATCGGACCCGCCCTAAAGGCCGCCGTCAGACAAAATACATGTGTAGCCAGTGTGGGGTGGGTCTTTGTGTTGTGCCTTGCAATGAGAGGTACCACACCATGAAAGACTCAGACATCCCAAGTCTCCCGGAAGTTCCGGGAGTCTCCCGTATATTGATAGCGGCTCCCTGACGCCCGCAAATTAGATAAAATCTCCCGGAATCTAGAGTGAGCGATCAAGAGCGAGCATTCGAGACCGCGTGTGCATCTGAGTGTAGCGCGCACACGACGGGAGAGAGAGAGAGAGAGGGGAGGTGCGTGTGTGCCTGAGCGCATCCAAGAGAGAGAGAGCATCCTGATTGGCCTGTTTGGCTAAATAAACCAATCAGTTTTCAGTGTAGGCGGGCTTTAATTGATCTCTTTTCTCCCGAACTTAATTAATCAGTTCAGTGTATGAATAAGAGCGTCATAGCAGAGTCCCTGAAATGACTTTTTGCAGGTTGGGATGTCTGAAGACTACAAGAAATGTCACCTGGATTGATAGGGAGTTATTATCTCTACAGCAAAAGCCTGCTACATATATATATTTTTTTGTCGCTACATAGTTTTTTGTCTGCCATTTATTAGTAATGATTTACACTGTTAATTTACTATCTATTTCCCTGACCATTTAGTAGTGTACAATGTGTTCTTTTTTGTGAGTTCATGTCGTTGTGATGTGTGTGTCTTTGTCAGCTCAAAAAACAACCAAAAAAACATTAAAAAAAATAAAATTGTCTCGTCTTGTCTCGTCATCTCACTCATGATCTGTGCCTTGCCGTGGCGAGTGAGCTTTTGAACTAAACAGGTCTTGTCTACTTGTGTTTGTGTCATATGAATAATATGTGCCCCATACATGGATTCAGAGTGCCTAATGTACAGTATGTAGTACATGGAAAATTTCTACAGCAAAAGGCCAGCCTACCGCTACATGCATTCGGTTTGTTTCTGCCATTTATTAGTAATGATTTACACAGTTTGTTTACTACTTACTATTTACCTGAGCATTCAGTATTGTGCAATATAGCATACAGAAGGTGAGGGACATTTTGGGGGCCATATAGCAACGCTTTTTGGGCACTCATCGGGCATCCTATTCAGCAGAAATGCACGTGCGCAAGACTTCACAACACCAATCTTGCTCCAGCAGCGAGTTCACAACACATGATTGGGAAGATGTCTTCACAACACACCATATGATTGGCTCAATGTATTCACATCACACCGCATGACTGGCTCAATGTATTCACATGTCGATGTTTTGCCGAGGAAGGGGTGGGATATATGTAGACAACGGCGTTACAAACTAACCCCATGCATTTCTATGGAGGATTTTTTGAGTGCTGTGTCTCCTCATTAGAAAGTCTCTGCTTTTCATAAAAGTTCTATATAATCCAAGATGGCCGCCACATCATATGATGTCATAATATGCCAATTAGACAGGGGCATTTAATCCCTACATAAACTTTGGGTCATCCTTAATAGTTCTCTAATTTACAGAAATTACTCTATCTCTCAAGATACAGCCTTTTGAAATTAAGATGTCAAACTCAAACATTTTAAGAAAAAAAAACCTCTGGCACCTAAAGGGTTAAGAGAGAAAGTTTATTTAGTGACATAAGGTGACATTCCTAGCCTGACGAGCCAGACCCACATTAAAATGTTCGCTGTGCTCAGTCTGAGGGGCGGGATAATCAGTTGTCTTTCAAATTCCCTCTGCACATAATAGGACAGCGGCAGCGCTATGAGTCCCATGCGTTTCCCACCAGCGTGGGCAGCCCAACAGGCAGAGAGGGCAGCCCAGCAGGCGGCCAGAGAGCAGCGGGAAAGGACCCAGGCATCGTTACGCGCTGCACGGGAGGACCCAGAGCAGTATTGCACTCTGTGTAAGGACATAGCTCCGCCTGGGTCCTCCCGTGACATCCATGAATGGCTGCAATGCGACTTGTGCACCCTCTGGTACCACACAGAGTGCCTGGAAGTCAGTGTGGTACCAGAGGGTGAATGGTACTGTTACAAGTGCCAGGACAGTGTGTCGCTCCAGGTGGCACTGGAACTGGAGCTGTAAATATTGTAAATAGTGTACATAGTTCGTTGGGTTTTTACATATATTTTGTTTTGTGTTATGTTCTGTGTGTTCGGGTCTTACAAAGGGCTTCTTGAAATGGCACTTAATTCAGTACACGTGTTGTGTTCTGTGTTTTAGGTCTTACAAGTGCCCACTGCTCTTTAATCTGATGCATTCTCTTACTGCCCTGTAACTGACCCTGGGCAATACCGCGCCAAACCAGAGGCGGCAGACTGTACGGAACATGGTGTCATTCGCCCCTTCCATGTACTGTGAACCAGAACTGTGTTGCGCACCCGCAAAGTCGCCACAATATTCCGTACAGTCTGCCGCCTCTGGTTTGGCACGGTATTGCGCGGTATTGCACTTACGATCGGATGATTTAGCAATACGATGTCCAATAGACTTCCTGTATACCTCATTTGAAAGAGGAGGTTCTTGTCTACAAAATAACCCCTGATTGGGTTATCTCCGAACATTGTGACCAATCCTATGGGTGATTTATTAACACGAGTCTCTGATTTCGCCAAATTTGTCCCTTAAAGGAATTATCCGGAGTAAAACGCACTTTAGATCGATTTACGGATGATTGGGGGTACATACGTTGAGTTGACATCAAAATCATGTCATTCGGATGTGTTTTGAGAAAGTTCGATTGTACCGTTTTCAGTCACACAACTCGTAGCCTGGAAGTGAGCAGGGCATTTCAATTTCGCCGCTACAAAACGATATTTTTATACCTCTTCTACAGTTCCAAACAACATAACACTTACGTGGTAGTGAGTAGAGTGTCCCTAAAGCCAAACCGAAGTATCCCGAGGTCTTTATGTGGTCGAATAGAGAGTCCAGAATGAATTTCATCAAGCCAGTACCTTTCCGGAAATGTTGCCATCTTTGCTGTAGGAGTCTTATTGCTGAGTGTGTTGTAACACGCTCTGGAAATTCACAATTTCGTCGCCTTTAAAAAAAAAAAAAAAAACATAGTCCAGTCCATACAACTTCATTTCAATTTCGAAAGAAATACTGGACTATGTTTTTTTTTTTTTTTTAAACGGCGACGAAATTGTGAATTTCCAGAGCGTGTTTCGTTCACCGCTTTTGGGGCGCCTTTTCTTGTGGTCCAAGTCCTGCCCTATATTCCTTTGCATCTTAGACGCATTTTGATGAACTTTTCTGTTTAGACACGCTACAATCACGTAAGATATCCAAAGTGCATAATACTCCATTGTACTTCATTCACTGAGTATCGCCAATATGGCCGCGCGTGCTGGGTTACCTGAGTAAGCAAGCCTGAGTGTTTTTTCCTCAACAAAGCTCCCCCTAGTGTCTGTGAGTAAATGCGTTCAAACACACTGTTGTGAAAACGAACTGCTGTCCCTCCCCCCTCCAAGTACCCCCTCCACGAGCAACCCAGCTGATCAGCTGTAAACCTTGCTGAGCAGAGGAACCGGCTATTTCAAATCCAACTATGTCTACCGAGGTAAGTAAAGTAATATTTTCCAACTGATGGCGAGTTTGTTTTTTTACTGTGTTGTCATGCATAGGCTACTAGTATTTTTTACTGGAAACGAACGATAGCCTATGAACGAGGCGAACTAGCTACTGCTTTCGTGTTGTTTTTGGGAGAGTGGGCATGAGCATAAAAAAAATATCGGAGGCTAATATTTGTCTAAAGTTATATTAGCGAGGTCTATAATTTCATCTGGTAGAATGACTGTTTACCTTTGCTTGTCTAAGAAATTGTGTTGTCATGCATAGGCTGGCCCCTACTAGTATTTTTTTACTGGGAACGAACGATAGCCTATGAACGAGGCGAACTAGGCTACTGCTTTCGTGTTGTTTTTGGGAGAGTGGGCATGAGCATAAAAAATATATCTATCGGAGGCTAATATTTGTCTAAAGTTATATTAGCGAGGTCTATAATTTCATCTGGTAGAATGACGGTTTACCTTTGCTTGTCTAAGATAATATCAGAACGTTTCTTCTAGCTCGATCATGATGCAACGTGTTTATTGCCCATTATCAGACGCGTTGACTTAGTGACATAAAATAAAAGTGTAGGCCATCGTAATTCAACTCATAAATGTAAAGTAAGTGAGATATTGTCAACTGTTTTGTGATATTGCAGGAATCAACGTCAGCCTCAGCCTCGGAGTACACTGCTCAGGGCATTGGTGGTAGGCCGACTTCAAGGCCGGTCAGACAGAGAACCCCCAAGACGGGGAGGGGTGCTAGACTGGATGCTGAGGAAGAGAGAAGACTGCAGGATCTTCAAGAAAGACGAATCAATGAAATGAAGGTTTGTCAAATAGTGTAACTAGACCAGAGATGCCTTTTTATTTTGTTGAAAGACAATCTTGTGTCCATCTTGGTTGCGTGCAGGGCGGCGTTGATTGTGTTTATTATAATCAATGGCTGCCAGCAATGTCCGAGTCTTGTATACAAACGGAGAGTAGGCCATGCGCTTTGCTGCATACATCAAAATATGATTTTGGAATGACTCCAAATCAGATGTGGTCCTGTGTGGGTGGGAGAGACATAATTACAACAACACTCGTGGTAATACATGTGTTGTTTTGTCATATATAAGAAATGAAATCCACATTACAGATTACATTGAAATAAGGTCAACTATGCTGCATTTGAAACATGAACACTTGAGTGAGAAATACTGGAAATTCAAAAATAACTTGGGTGAACACAATCATGTCTTACAGATATTTACCTGAAGTTTAGGATTTTTTTTACCAGGATCAGCCATCTTTTGTCAAGGACAACAGCAATAAGTGCCTTGTGAGCAGCTGAACCTATAGTCATAACACAGTCAGTAAAACATATGCATTCACATACAGTGTTGAATTCTGCACCAGTATTGGTTGAAATTACCTTGTATGATCCAAGGCTTGTTCTGGCTGTCTTCATCCAGTGGCTCATGTTCACAGCAACTGGTTGCTAGGGGTGGGCGATATGGACAAAAAATAATATCTCAATATTTTTTGTGATTTTGACGATAAAGATAATTAGTCAATATCCTTGATTGTAAAAGTCTTTACAGCTCATTATTTATGAATAGCATCAATACAATAATAACCAATAACCTAACCTGTGACTTTTTAACCAAATCAACCAATGCATTGGTCACTCTATGACACATTTCCAATTTTGCCCCTACTTGTGTGTGTGGCAATGACATGGTCTAGCCAGCTAGCTACATTAGAGAAGATGACTAGGCCTAACAGTTTCCCAAGAGAAAGTCTGAAGCTGAAGTTCCTTTCAAAAACCTTTACTTAGGATTCACTGTAAAACTAAGCAGACCAACAGAGTACATCTCAGTTATTTCCTTCCATGTTTTGTTTAAGAGAAAGCATTCCAAGTTACAGAATAGAAACTGATGCGTTAGCTTATGGCTAATGTATATGAGAAATCCCATAGAGATGCTAACTGTTAGCATAATCAATACACGTAGATATTTAGAGCGAACTTCAGTCAATTTACAAAAGGGTTACATGAGAAGAGTTCTTTGTTTACAACTGACTATTAAAATACTCAAAGGCAAGTGTTTTCTCTCCATATAATACCATGTAGGAAAAAATGTGACTGTCTCATCAATGCTACGTGAACAGAAGTAGCTGCATAAAATCCCAAGTAGGCTACGTCTTGATCTCGCTACACAAAATAAACATTAGGCCTGCGTGTGACAAGGTGGACCCACTAGCGATCATGTGACACTTGCTCTGCTGCAACGGGGCTTCTCTTGCATACACCTCCTGGATTTAGTGAATGAATGGGGTTTCAATGCGTGATTTTGAGTAGTGATGGGACAACCGACTCTTATACGCAAGTCGGTTCAACCGGACGGTCGTTGGTTGGCCTACCGAGTTAATAGATTCGGTCACCGGTTCGCGCGACGGGGGGGGGGTTATATCGCGCGTTACTTCCCCGCCATATCGCTCCAAGACATGTAGCCTCAAGCTGCAAATGTCCATAGATATATACACTAGATGTCGCCTTGACTACTGCTGTTCATTGGAACGAATGCGTCAATCGAGACGCCATCTTGCTTCAGTGATCCACTCCTCTATAATGCATTAGCGTCAATCTGGGCAAAGATCTAGCGAAAATAAAATCACCATAAATCGTCAAAATCTCAAGCAATTATCTAGTTTTTTGGGTTGTTCCAACTGACAGGCATGTATTTATGGTTGAGTCTAGAGAAAACTAAGCTTAAGACGATAATAAAGATACATTTTACCCGTCTAGCACCATAGACTCCCATTCATTCTGCACTAGCTAGCGGCGGCCCCTAGAGGAACAATGAGTAAACTGCAACCAGGTTCGATACAATGAAAGTAAACCGGCTCTTCGTAGACAGGCTCTGGTTGAGGCCACATACCCCTCCTCTCGTTTACTCATGTAAGTTGTAATCTCACCAGAAGTTGCTGTATATCTGTAGAACATTTACCTCTGCTACTACATAGGCTACGCCAGTCGTTACTTTTATATGCATGGGTCAGTGCCATGGGCAAACGAGATGTAGCTGAATTCATAAATGACAAAGCCATGAGAAAGGTGATTTTCTTACGTTTCAACAACAAAGAAGCCGATCTGCCATCATTGTGAGAAGTTCCCAAATTTGTCGCTAATCGCTAAAAAGGTTTTCTATCGCTGGGGATGGCCAAACGTCGCTAAATAGGTAACGCTGACAATACAGGAGAACTTTAGCGCTTCAGATCCCTGTACCATGATGGCGGCGGTGTTGACGCATGCTGAGAAGCAGAAGGCGACATCTAGTGTATATATCTATGGCAAATGTCATGCTCTCCATGTCTCTGAAATTAGCTGACATACACACTCATATTGACCTACACTAGACTCAAGCACTGCCCAAGGTTAGCCTACATTCGGTCTTGTTCAGTAGTCAGCTGTGCGCGCGGTCTCCTCGTGAGCCTACCAATAGCCTATTCACTTCTAACATTTAACTTATTAACTACCAAGATAACATAGCCTGTGTCATATAATATTTCCCCCCTTTGTAATTTAGGATATGAATTTCAATGAACAAAAGATGCACGAAACATAAAGGCTTTTGGGATCAGTTGATAACTCAACTTACCAAGAACTAGGGATGGGCAGAACGAGGCTTTGTGAAACAACGAAACGTTCGAAGCAATTGCGCCGGAATGTGTCGAGGTTTCGAAACAATCCGACACCCGTAACTCCATGTTAGCAAAACTAGCCACTAGATGTCACCATCACATTTTGACCGTGAAGCACAACTGCTTCAGACGAAGAATATAAATAGCCAACATGGAACGCACGATTTCGTCCACAGCTACGTGGCTGAGTGGTTAACACACTTGCATTCGGCCGGAGCGTCCGGTGTTCGATTCCCTGCTGGTGCTTAGAAATTTCAGACTATATGCCTTCAATAACAAGAATATTTTTATATCTGCCAGTTAGATGTTTTGTTATTTCAGTTTCATAGTACATTATCCTTTGGAATATGCTGGAGAGGAAAATGCTACAATGGTTTTAAAATTCAGGCTATGCTTATGGCCCAGGGTTTTTTTTGGGAACATGTTGTAGGGAAATAAAGGATACATGCGTTAGACTAAACAGGTACAACATGGGAAAAATAAACAACACATTTTTTGTATGTCAACATACATTTTTATTTAGGAATAACAGTTGTTCTGCCGTCTTGGCATTTAATCTGTTTCTTGTTTTTGAATAAACCTCCCCAGCCTTGGAAAAAATTCTTTCACAAGGCACACTTGTTGCTGGCATGCACAAATATTTTTTGGCCATCACAGTTAGGTTTGGATAAACCACTCTCCTCTCCTGCCAGTATTTCAAAGGGTCAGCTGTTCTTGAAATAAAGGCATCAGTCATATATTTTTTTACTTCTGCTACTATCTAAATATTAACGTCACTAGACTATATCTATCTAAACTATCGCTCACTGTCTGTCTCTAGCCTGTCAACTAATCTATATCACTAACCTATCAATCACAAGAATGCACTATAAATCGCTATATCTCTATATGTCTCTATGTCGCTATATCTCTCAAAATCTCTCTCCTCACAAAAAACCCACAAAGATAGGATGTGTTTGAATGACTTTTAAGCATTCTGGGACTTTGTAATTTAGATCAAACAGGTGTTTACTCGGGTAATTGGCTCGCGCGGTAAGGTCCAAACCAAATTGAAACACCACGAAGCCATGGTCACGTGACATGGGCGTTTTGAACCACACTTCGAAACACTGTTCGAAACACTTGCATTTCGGAAGCTCGACACTGTTTCGAAACGTCAGCTTCGAGCGTCACATCCCTACCAAGAACCTACCCGTTTGATTACTCATACAGTCCTCGTGACAGCCTACCTACCAACAAACATCTCATTTAGCATAACTACCAAGATAACATGACGTGTATTTGTATTTTATATCCATCGGTAATGTAGCCTATGAAACTGTATGAAGGCTATACAATCACCTAAGATGCACAAGAAATAAATAGGTTTCTGCGATCGGTTGATAACTCAAACTTGCGATAACACCCGTTTGATTAGACTCATACCCTCGGTTACGGTCTCCTTCAGTAGCCTGGCGCGCGGTCACTTCGTGAACCTACTATGAAGCCAGCATTCACCTCTCTAACATTTAACTTTCTAACTACAAAGATAACATGACGTGTATTTGTAGGCTATGTGATGAACTTCCCCGTCGATATATGAATGGCCATGAACACACGCATCTACGATGCACTAAAAATAATAACTTGCCGCGAACCTAGACAACCGTTTTGATTACATAGACTCATAGCCTATACCTCGGTTACGGTCTCGTTTAGTAGACTAGGCTAAGTAAGTAGCCTGATGCGCGGTCTCTTCGTGACAAACGAAGCCAGTAACATTTAACTTTATAACTAGGCTACCCAGATAACGTGTAGCCTATTTGAAGCTTATGTGATGTAGGCTACTTCCCCATCAATAATGTGTAAATTGCCATGAACACAATCATCTACGATACTAGAATAAGGCTTGGTTAATAAAACTTGTCGAGAACCTAGACCGTTTGATAACATTAGACTCACCCTCGATTACGGTCTCGTTCAGCCTGGCACGGTCTTCGCGAGGCTAAGCAACATTCACTTCTCTAACATTTAACGAGAGGCGGTTAGAGCCGAAACTGTACTGTACCGTACTTTTGTCCTGTCCTCTGTCTTGCGGATGTTGCGTAGTGTCTCGCGGCACTGTCTTGCGGAAGTCGCGTACTATCTTGTGGCACTGTATTGCGGAAGTTGGCTAGTGGTATCAAAGATTCTAGACAGATCACGAACAAAGCTATTTTTTGTCTTTATTTGTTTCGTTGGAAAATACAATTTCAATGTCGGGATGTTAGGAAGACACGTGGCTTGTAGAAAGTGGGTTATTAACTTACAACGCTGAATGTAGGGCGACGTCTGGCCAATATTATTCTGCTGTAAAACATGTTTTTGTTTATCCAGCATTGTCTTGCTTAAGTTACGTTGTGCCTTGCAGAACTGTCTTGTGTAAAGGTATGTGTGCTAGGTGTGTAGCGCTGTCATGATGGTTGTCTCGTGGAAAGTTAGATAAAACGCCAAATAAAAACACAAGTATCCGTTGTCGACCTCAGTTGCTTTGGAAATGTTTTGTTTTGTTGAAATGTTTGTTATGCCACCTAGGCCTATTAGGCTACCTTCCACCTCTTTCTGTTCTATTTGTTATTAACTTGTAGGCTAGCCTAGGCTACTTGTAACCAAGAAATATATAAATCACTTTTTACTTACAACAAATAGCCTACGTATATTAAACACTTAATGTATATTGTTGATATTCCACAAGCAGCATTAGTTCAAGTTCAAGTAGTTTATCGTCATGCACGCATAAAGGGAAATATAATTAATGAAACTCCTTGTGCCAGCAAATATTTTAAGAATAAATAATAATTGTTTAGATAATTATTATAGGCAAATGTGTAAATATTTAGGCATCTTACCAGGGGGGTATTCCAAGTACGAGGTTTAGTGACAAACCTGGGTTAGTTAACACAGAGTAGGTGGTAAACCTCCTAATAGAAGAGCTGTATGGCTTCATTCTCCTAACAAAACAATACCATAGGGCTCTTGTTGTAGGAGGTTTACCACTTACTCTGAGTTAAGTTACCCAGGTTTATCACTAAACCATGTACTTGGAATACCCCCCAGGTCTGTTAAGTCATAGGCTTGCTTAACCAAATGTTGTAGCCATCCATGGATAGATGATCACAAAAACAGACAACTGGACAGTTTTGGAGAACACATTTTAATTCTAAACATAAGAACAAAAAACCTTTTAAACAAAAAAGCTTTGTAAATCTAAATACGGAAAACCTTGCATGGTTCAGTTTTCTCTCAGAACAAAATACACCATAAACTTAACACCAAAAAAAAATCAAATTTCCCCAGTACACACATATAGTAACAAGTTTTAAATACCTTGGTGTCCACATTACTGAAGACTTAACATGGACTGTTAACACTCAATATGTTCTGAAGAAGTCCAGACAACGACTCTACTTCCTTCGTCAGCTAAGGAAATTCAAAGTTTCTACATCCATCATGAAGGCCTTCTACACTTCAGCGGTTGAGAGTGTTCTAACTGGTAGCATCATCACCTGGTATGGGAACTCCACAGTTAGAGATTGTAGTACTCTGCAGAGAGTAGTGCGCTCAGCTGAACGTACAATAAGAACTCAACTCCCTGCTCTACAAGATATCTATTCCAGAAGAGTACTCCTAAGAGCCCAAAAGATTCTGAAGGACTCTTCTCATCCTAACAATGGATTATTCCTACCACTGAAATCAAGAAGACGCCTATGTAGTCACAAAGCCAGAACTGAGAGACTTAGGAGACGTTTTTATCCCCAGGCCATCCGAACTCTGAACTCACACTATACTGACTTTGCACACATTCACTCCTCAGCGCACTCAAACATTTCCCAACTCTGAACTCACACTATACTGACTTTGCACTCATTCACTACTCAGCACTCATGACCCCCCCACCCCCCACACACACCTACAAGACTTTTAGCACTTTTACATCTCTCTCCCTAAGCTACAGACCTTTTATTTATTTTATTTATTTTACAAACACACACACACACACACACACATATCTGACTTTCTCCAACTTTTGCATATCTCCATAGAACTTTTTATTATTATTTTTGATTTCTCCTCCATCTACCCATGTCCTTGATTGCCTAGCCTTTCTGCCCCCCCACCCCCCACCCCACCCCCATCCCCAACACACACACTTACATCATCACTGTCATCACTTCACATACATACAGCACACTGCTTGCTACAGTAAGCCTCCTCTACATACTTGCTGCACACTGCCCCCCCCCCCCCCCAACACACACACACCTACAAGACTTTTAGCACTTTTACATCCCTCTCCCTATGCTACAGACCTTTTATTTATTTTCTTATTTCATCACACGTCAAAACACACACACACACACACACACACACATATCTGACTTTCTCCAACTTTTGCACATCTCCATTGAACTTTTTATTTATTATTTTTGATTTCTCCTCCATCTACCCATGTCCTTGATTGCCTAGCCTTCTGCCCCTGAACTCCCATCTCCCCTGTCATCCCCCCAGAAGGTTTAGCCTTCTGCCCCCCCCACCCCCACCCCACCCCCATCCCCAACACACACACTTACATCATCACTGTCATCACTTCACATACATACAGCACACACGCTTGCTACAGTAAGCCTCCTCTACATACTTGCTGCACACTGCCCCCCCCCCTACATACACAGCACACTGTCTTCAGGATCTTCTCCAACACACATCCTCTACATACTTACAGCACACTTCCCCCACCTACCCACACACACACTACACACACACACACACACACACAGTCACTGCTCCACTCCCCTCCCGCCCACACACATATCTTCACTGTCATCACTCACATACATCATACATACAGTACTCTGCTTGCAATAGTAAGTCCCTGCCCCCCCCCCTACATACACAGCACATTATTTCATCAGGAAGCTTCTCCAATACACATCCCCAACATACTTACAGCACACTGCCCACACACACACTACACACACACACACACACACAGTCACTGCTCCACTCCCCTCCCGCCCACACACACATCTTCACTGTCATCACTCACATACATCATACATACAGTACTCTGCTTGCAATAGTAAGTCCCTGCCCCCCCCCCCCCCCCCTACATACACAGCACATTATTTCATCAGGAAGCTTCTCCAACACACATCCCCAACATACTTACAGCACACTGCCCCCCCCCCCCCCAATACACAGCACATTGTCTCATGAGGAAGCTTCTCCAACACACATATTGCACACTGCCCTCTCCCCACATACACAGCACACTATCCCATCTCCCCTGTCATCCCCCCAACACACACACCAAGACCCCTGGCAGTTGGGTTAGCCCCTTGAGCCGTGGATCTGCCCAAGGTTTCTTCCTTGGTAAGGGAGTTTTTCCTTGCCCCTGTTGCTCTTGGGTGCTCCTTGTTGGTGCCCCCCACCCAATCCCAATCCTCCCCCACCTTTTTTATGCAGCCCTTGCCACTTAATCTACTAAACCCCTCTTCTACTGCACTTTTTACCCCCCCCCCCCATAAATGCACAAATAGGCTGACACCAGACATAATTTCACTGCATTTCTTACTTCCAGTAACTATATGCATGTGACAATAAACTTCCTTGTATCTTTGTATCCTTGTATCCTTGTAAATAATGAAATGAAGATAATAAATTGAAATCCAATAAGACATAAATAAATAAATAAATAAACAACTAATACATTAAAAAAGAATGTATAAATACAGAAAAAAACAGCAATGCTTGTTACTCCAATGCCGGATGCATGGACATGAACCTCTCCAGAAACCTGCAGAAACCCTCGTGGTTCGTGACAATGTTAATGGAAACCTTCAAATGCAAACAGATTTCAAATTGGAAATAGCATGAGAATGTAGTGACAATATGCATGTTTGGTATGGTTTGGTTTATTTATTCTGGAGAAACCACACTGATCATAATATGACATGGCTTTTATATTCACATTTCCTTACCTCAGGCATCATTACGTCGAGCACAAGGTCAACATCTATGATATCTTCATCACAGATTATGGCAGTCTGTATCATTTTTGCCAGTTTCCTGGACTAATTGGGGCCACAAAAGAGAAATAAATCTTAGAACAAAAACTTTTTGCATTACTAATTGTATGTTTACTTAAAATAGTTGTTATTCATAACCAGTGCATTATTACTACATAAACTGTACAGTGTATTCATATCAATCAGTTTTCTATGCAATCTAATGCTTTTCGGATGTCATCTTCAAATTCCTTATTTGACAGTTACTGTTTATAAGTTTGGAGATGTACTGTTTTGCAGCGACATGCAATGCCGACTCCACAACTGTTGCACTTTCCAACCAGTTGGTGTAATAGATTGCCCACTATGAATCAGTGACAATAACTGAAAGACAAACAATCCAAATAGATGACTGATTTAGAAATTTAAACTAGGTAGCATTTTAACCTTTTAAGTTATATAACCACATCATTACCACACTTATGGTGAGTTTCATCACAGTTGAATAATTTTGTATACACCTGATGGTGTGTGCACAACTTCTATCAATGTAAATACAAAAAAAAGTAAAAATAAAAATCAGGTTGTCACATTAATACCATCCAATCAGTTGAGCCAATTAGAAGCCAATTATTATGACATTATCAATCATTTGTTATTTAAAATGTGCAAAATTGGAAATGTCCTTGTTTGAGGTATCTTGTCAAGTTACCATAGCACTGAAATATTTCACAGGTCAGAGAACATAGACAAATTTAAAGTCTAGAAAAAAAACCTGTAAAACAGAAAAAAGAAAGGAAAATATCAAACTCAAGTGTTGCAATATAAACTTGTGAATTCAAGTCCTTCTGCTGTCCTTGTGTGAGCAAAGGAGTGTGTGTAACCTTAGCTAGTCGTGTTTCCTCAGTTGATGCCTTTGAGCACAACTAACTTCTCAGACAGTGTTGCATTCAGACTATTTTTTATATATATAAAATATTTTTTATATAGTTGTTATGGGGCCTGTTAATCATTCCAGCTTGACCATGCAAGGGTGCCACAAACAGACAGAGACAGACATTTCGTGCTTTACAGTATAGATAGTTAGATAGATGTCATCACAGTGTTTCACAGAAAGTATTTTAAAGTATTTTGAAAATACAAAAATACGCAACACTGAAGTATTTTGATACAAAATACGAAGGCATTTTCATTATCTCAATAAAATACAAATGACAAAATAGTATTTTGTATTTGAAATACATATTTTAAACACATGTATTAGAAATACTGCCCATCCCTGCCCATGCCCATGGCCCAATCAGTGGAAACTGACATAAAGATTTGCTCTGCCCCAAGTGTGGCCAAAACGCCGTAAAATGACTTATTGTTTTGTTATGCAAGGAAAACAAACTCACCAAGACCAAGGAGATGGTTGTTGTGGACTTCCATAAACAAGCACTTATGTTATGTTATATTGTATTTATTTATTATTCACTATAGTACTTGGTCTGCACTGAGACCTGAGTTGATATTTTGTTATCTTCATACAAATAAAGCATCTATCTGTCTGTCTGTCTGTCTGTCTGTCTGTCGGCCCAGGTGTGGGTGTTATTGTTTATCAAAGTGTTGGCTGAGGGTTGCCTGGGTCCCTGGGCATGCACTGGCCCACACACTAACTGATCTGACTGAGTGTTGGCTGAATGCCAGCTGTGCTTGAACATTACTTGATAACAAAACACAAATCCAGAGCTACTACTTTAAAGCACAAGTCATCTTTATTAAAAATTCTAACAAACAACTTTAAAACTTAAAAAGTCATAAAGCAAAAAAGGATTTTTACATGTACAATTTTATGTAAAACAATTAATAAGCTTTATATTTTATCTAAAACAAAACAAATAAAAAGATACATACATACATACATACATACATACACACACACACACACACACACACACACACACAATGATTCAAAGACATAAATGATTCTACATAATAATAATTATAATAATTATTATAATAATTATAAATATAATTAATTATAGCACCTTTCATTCACAGAATGCAGCTCAAAGTGGTTCACATTTGGAACATTTGTCATTGGTGTCACAGGACAGTGGCTTGGTGTCACAGGACAGTAGCTAACTGTCTCAGGACAGTGTCTGGATGTTACAGGACAGTCATAGGTGTCACGGGACAGTGTCTGGGTGTTACAGGACAGTCATAGGTGTCACGGGACAGTGTCTAGGTGTCACAGGACAGTCATAGGTGTCACGAGACAGTGTCTGGGTGTTACAGGACAGTCATGGGTGTCACGGGACAGTGTCTAACTGTCTCGGGACAGTGTCTGGGTGTTACAGGACAGTGGCTAACTGTCCCAGGACAGTGTCTGGGTGTCACAGGACAGTCATAGGTGTCACGGGACAGTGTCTGGGTGTTACAGGACAGTCATGAGTGTCACCGGACAGTGTCTAGGTGTCACAGGACAGTGTCTGGGTGTTACAGGACAGTCATGGGTGTCACGGGACAGTGTCTGGATGTTACAGGACAGTCATGAGTGTCACCGGACAGTGTCTAGGTGTCACAGGACAGTGTCTGGGTGTTACAGGACAGTCATGGGTGTCACGGGACAGTGTCTAACTGTCTCGAGACAGTGTCTGGGTGTTACAGGACAGTGGCTAACTGTCTCGGGACAGTGTCTGGGTGTCACAAGACAGTCATAGGTGTCACGGGACAGTGTCTGGGTGTTACAGGACAGTGTCTGGGTGTTACAGGACAGTCATGGGTGTCACGGGACAGTGTCTAACTGTCTCGGGACAGTGTCTGGATGTTACAGGACAGTCATAGGTGTCACAGGACAGTCATAGGTGTCACGGGACAGTGTCTGGGTGTTACAGGACAGTGTCTGGGTGTTACAGGACAGTCATGGGTGTCACGGGACAGTGTCTGGGTGTTACAGGACAGTGTCTGGATGTTACAGGTAAGTCATAGGTGTCACGGGACAGTGTCTAGGTGTCACAGGACAGTCATAGGTGTCACAGGACAGTGCCTGGGTGTTACAGGACAGTCATGGGTGTCACGGGACAGTGTCTAACTGTCTCGGGACAGTGTCTGGATGTTACAGGACAGTCATAGGTGTCACGGGACAGTATCTAGGTGTCACAGGACAGTCATAGGTGTCACAGGACAGTGCCTGGGTGTTACAGGACAGTCATGGGTGTCACGGGACAGTGTCTAACTGTCTCGGGACAGTGTCTGGGTGTTACAGGACAGTCATGGGTGTCACAGGACAGTGTCTAACTGTCTCGGGACAGTGTCTAGGTGTCACAGGACAGTCATGAGTGTCTCGGGACAGTGTCTGGGTGTCTCGGGACAGTATCTGGGTGTCACAGGACAGTGTCTGGGTGTCCCGGGACAGTGTCTGGGTGTCCCGGGACAGTGTCTGGGTGTTACAGGACAGTCATGGGTGTCACAGGACAGTCATGGGTGTCACAGGACAGTGGCTAACTGTCCCGGGACAGTGTCTGGGTGTCTCGGGACAGTGTCTAACTGTCTCGGGACACTACTCAGGACAGTACTAACAGGACAGGACATTTTTTGCTGTTACTGCTACTGCATTTAACTTTATAACTTTAAGATAATATGACGTGTCGGCTAGGCCTACTTCCCCATCGATAATGTGTGAATTGCCATGAATAAATAATCTAGGCTACGATGCACTAACAAGGTATGAATGAAACTTGCCGAGAACCAAGACAAGATAAAGGGTAGCTACAGCGGTTGTTGCACGGTTACATTCGGTCTCATTCTGTCTCCTCGTGACAGCCTGCAGCCTACAGTTATTCACTTCTAAGCATTTATTTAACATGACTAGCCTACTAAGATAACATTAGGCCTATGTGTATTTGTAGGTATGTGATATAATACTTTCCCATCGATAAAATGTCCATGAACAGAAGCATCTAGTTTGCACTAGAAAGGCTTATGTGATCGGTTGATTACAACTTGCCGAGAACATAGCGAACTGTTTGACTCGTGTGGCAGCCACGGTTACGAGGCCCGGAGAACCTAGCGAACTGTTTGACTCGTTTGACAGCCACGGTTATAAGGCCCAGAGCCAGGCTCATCATAGTTTACTACCACTCCAGTAGAGTCGCTAATACGCGATACGATGAAAGAGTAGCGACGAGAACACTCGAGCACAGCCCAGTGTTGCTCTGTATGTGAAAATGAATGATGTTAGGAACACTGAGTCGGTTTTTTACGTTTGGCACTCGATTCTCCCGGCTCAGTGACACGAACCGGGTTATTTAACCGACACTTCGGTCAGTTCGTCAACACTAATTTTGAGTGTTTTTTTCCCCATAAGTAATTTAAATACTCGATAATGTAAATTTGCACATCGTTAAAACAACAATCACGATATTATCGCCCACCCCTATTGGTTGCCCAAGAGTGCTCATTGCAGACATGGTGAAGTACACCAACCCACATCATCTGCATAAAAAAAGTTATACAGTGCATGGAGCAACAAACATGTTCTGCTAGCATGTCAACTAAACTGTCCTAATCAACACATTTGTTCCCCCTCAACCATACCTTGAATTGCTCCTCTGTGTCCGCATGCTTGCTGCAGTACCAACCCAGATAGCAAGGTGACATTGATATGATGTTGATTTTCCATCCAAATCATCATTTTGGTTGAGATTGAAATCTCAATGGTAAATAGACATTGAATCAGCATTACAATCCTGACAAAAACCCGACAGTGCATGAATATCGATAAGAGAGATATCGAAACAACATTGGTTTATAGTTTATGTTGCCATAATCGATAGAGCATCGATACATAGTTCACTAAAAGATATTGAAAAGTCATGGATTTGTGGTTGACTGGGAAATCTTAACGTGGTGATTGAAAAGTAGTGTGGATTTATAGTTGACCGCGCGACGACGTTTGAACTGTCCAGCAGGAGATCATTTTCAGCAACAGTTCAGTCAGACCAACCGGGTGTTCAGCTCTCTGTGAAGTTCACTCCTCCTTAATGGTAAGCAAGCATTTATTTATCAAACGATAATGTTTTATTGTAAAAGTGTACTACATTAAATTCGGTCATGTTTACAGTCTATCGTACTGTCTGACTTACAAACTCATTCAAATGCTAGGCTAGCTAAATTTACTTGCTGTTGTCAAATTAATGTTTAGGCTAACTTACGTTATGGCAGTTCATCATAATGTTAGGTTAACGTTACTCGGCAGTCTGATTTATAATTAGGTCCAACCTTTATTGTCAGTAAGTTACAGTTTATTATACTCATGATAATAAAATATGAAGTAGTGCTAGGCCTACTGGTAACGTTAGCTTCTAGGCTACTGTCAAAATTATAGGCTGAAGATGTGCTGCTGGTTAACATGGAGATTTAGCTAACATTTATGTAACTCCTGGTGATCATATTTTTGTGAGTTTAATAGGCTAACTTTAGCAATACTGATATAAGTTAACTTTAAGTCATATCTGACTAGACTGCTATCATTAACCATTCATTGGGCAGCAAAATTGTTCGGACGAACAGAGCTGCCCGAATGGCTGGTGCTGCTAGCAAACACGACACGTTCAATGAGCTCACCCAGCTTGCGAAACGGAATTATTCTAACACTATCTTCAGCCTGGCATTTTGACAGCAAACTCAACAAACATATAGAATATATATTCTATGATTATTCTAAAGTTTCAATTATAAGTAGCCTTCAGTTTCAGTTGAACATAGCCTATTTATCTAACACTGTCTATCTCTTTTTCTTCTGTTTCTGTTAGGTGCCACTTCACTCTGCTACTGGATGGTGGAGGGCTGACTGCGAACGGGTGGTCTATGAATGCTATACTGAATGGATGGCAGGGAAGCACAACACACGTGAATTTCTAAATGAAGAAGAGTTAATAAATGCACTTGATTTTCAAACTGATAAGTTGTCAATGGTTATTTATGCACGATTGTGTAGCCTAAACCAGCCATACTAGGCCTAGTCAAATTTATCCTGGCTGTATATAAAGCAGGATGTGAATTTCCCAATATTTTTCCAAATTAAAAGTGGTTTACTGAGGTTTAATATCAATTGAAATACCATTGAAATCGCATTGATCTTTAGTTTGGTTGTAATTTCAACGTTGTTTCAATATTCATTTTAATTGAAATACCATTGGAATTCCGTTGATCTGTAGTTGGAATTTAAACATTGATTTAATATTAATAGAGGGTGCAAAATGTTATAGGATCAATGTTGAAGTGCGACGTTGACTCAATGATTTTAACGTTGACAAAATAATGTTGATTTAACATAGATTCAATGAGTAATTGCTATCTGGGAAAAGTGGTTGACTATGTCCTTGATCCATGGCTGAATACCAGTCTGATTTTTCACGGTCCCAGCCTGATCAAGATACACAAGGTACACAATAGCTAGCTTCTTTTCACAACACCAGGACAACATATAGAAACTGGTACTGATGCATACCCTTCAAAGCCTCTTGCTCAGGCTCTTAGCTGCATGCCAGATATCCAATGAGTGCTGAATACCCCACGCTTTATATTTGCCACGCTCCGGATCTATAACAAAGAGAGGCCATGAAAACAATGTAAACAAAAATGATACGTTTTTTAAAATTCTTTTTACAAATTATATGTTAAAAATGAGGCCCTGTGGGAACAGCGATCAAACATGAACTTGGGACGGTCTTTATGACTTCACCATAACCAAAAGTTCTCCTTACTCAGTAATGCGGTGATTTGTGGGTGGGCATCAGTGACCACTTCCTTTATAGAAAGCTCTGGAAGGAGTGCATCCATTGTGCGAACAAAGCACTCCTTCTCCATGATGACTGAGTTTTTATTTGTTTCGCGTTTATCAACGGAAACAATGTGGACCACATCTCTGGAGTCTTGTTCGATTGTGGTGTATGTGCAGAACTGTGCACAATGACCTGAGGCAAAAGCACAACTGTCAGCATATAACTTGTGTACGTTATTACAGAGGCCGTCTGAATAACAGTCAATGAGGAAAGAGGCTTTGATCTAGCAATCATGCTCAGGAGAAAGCAGCAGACATAATTTACACATCCCAATCTCTAACCACAGGAAAAATATAATTTGGATTATGCAATTCACAAAGGGAGGTGTGAGAGACAGTGGACATTTTGCCTGGACATAGTTTTGTATTGTTAACCTTGAGAGTTGCACCCTATAACAGGCCAAATGTTATGCTAAAAGAACAATCTGACAGTCTCGGAGCAGCCATGATGCTATTTCAGTCTAAAAGCATCATCAACATAAAACCAAAGATATTAGAAGATAATGATAAAGCAGTACAACAGTACATACATACAAATCTGATCCTCAATTTTGACAGTATGCATACAGAACTTACCAGGAGAATCCATTCTGCCATCGCCTATTGCAAACAGACATTATAAGCATTAGAATCACAGCTTCCAATCATACAGTCATAGCATATCATACAGACTTGTCAGTGTAAAAGTTAGTCAAAGGTGTAAGACTGTTCCTCACCCAGGAGAACAACATGGTCCTTCTGCCGTAAACGGTCTAGGACTTCTGCTCTAGTTTGATCCCAATACTCCTGCACTGGCTCTAAGCAGTAAGCATCCTGGATTCTGTAGAATGTGGATTCGGTAACCATCCCCATAAATTTGAAGAGTAAGGCTACTTTTCTATAGTTGTTCCCGGACAGAAGAATATTGGCAGACAGCATAAAGTCACCGCCCTGCATGCCAAACTTCAAGGTTGGCTGCGAATTCCATTTCCATACGGAGTGTCCGAAGGGGCATAACTAATGTAAAGAAATGGCAATGTTATGTGAGAAACAATACAAACATACATACAAAAGTGTCAAACAATAACAGCACCCTATAGAAAAGCCAATTCAAGACAACATAAATTACTTTTTGACAATTTTCACACCTTACCCATTCTAGAACTACTCCTGTCCCTCGTGTCTTCATGGCAACTTGAAAAGGTTGTGCACCAGAGCATGCTACGCCTAGCACTCTGTCTGCAAAGGTGCACTGTTGCACTGGTAGTTTCAAGTGCATGGCGAGATCAAGGACCAGATCATCCTCAGAGAGTACTCTGTGAAGATGTGCGGTGGACTCTGATTCGGGAGCGGGAGGGTCGGGCATGTCTATGTCTAATACGGCCTCATCCACACTGATTTCAGCCAGGTCATTTGCTTTGTCTCCAACCATTCTGAAGAGTTGAATATGCATATTGATCATCTTTACAAAAAATACTTCACATGAAGGATTACATGAGTTCATATTCTAAAGACAATGTTGTAGAACAGTTTAGAAAGAAAGAGGCTGCGCTTTACGACTTACAAATGTAGCTCAACTTCCATCCAAAATTGATAAATAATATGCAAACATACCGTAAATGAAGAGAAGGGACAAAATCCTCATCCAAACTGTCTCTTTCCTCCAAACCCAAGACACTTGGATCAGCCCCAAAATCATCACACTCAATGCTGTTCAGACAACACAGATATTTCAGATAGAAGAAAGAGGTAAATGGAAGTTAATGATAGACTAATGGACAGCACTTACATGGTCTTCCTAAAATCATTAGCCCTCTCTTCATCTGAAGACTCGTGGTGGTGTTCTTCGATGCTCATAGAGTGCATGCTGCGAGCAGAAATATAGAGACTCCAAAACATAAGGCAACAGCCACAAAAAAGCAGATCAAGAAACCCTCTCTGAAAACTATACACCATACTATCGTATGGCGGTGAACTTCACCTCATTTCCAAATCACTAACTTCTCCCTCTCTCGACAAAGGCTGCACACCAAGCTCAGGAAGATTTACAGGAACATCCCTGAAACGTAAAACAGTGCATAAGTAACTGGAACTACAAAATGACAGGCAGGATAAATAAAGCCTGTGTAAGAAAACATACTGGTCTCGATCTGAGTCTTCTGTGACACTGGAAACAGGTGGTTTTGGTGGTCTGGACTGGGTCTTGCTTGGTGTGGATGTAACCTGCCAGCCCTTGTAACTAGAAAAAATAAGACAGCATTTTTGCAACATTTCTAACATTACATTGAGAAATTGCATGCGTATAGGTAATTGTGGTGGAATGCTTTGAAATTAGGCTACATTTGTCTGTTGACTACACTGCTGGGTGTGAGTGGATAAAGTGTGTGTGTGTGTTGTTTGGAGGGCGGGAAGGGGTTGTAGTGTCACTAACAGTAACTTGGTCAGCCCACGTAACTTATTTGCAAACAAGACGGTCGTGGAAAATATTCTGAGACTGGGGTTCATTGTAGGCGGTGTGTACGTACAGTAGCTGACGAGGATTTGTAGCATATTATGGATCAATACAGAATGCGATCGGTGACTCATCGACTTCTACACTATGAAGCACACTGCAAAAAAGCTACACCAGCGCCAAATAAAAGCAACACCTGGATGCAACATGCAAGCTAAATTAGCCACATAGAAGGGCATCATGCTAGATCAAGCCAAGATCTCCGCTAGCCACTTAACCAAAAAACACTGACGCGTGGCCACAAAAAGAGAGGAGGGGAATAAGAACTGTGATCTACCTAAAAAACAATACCCATGTTTGCTAGCAAACACACAGAGAAGGGCATCATCCATCTAGCTAGAACAAGCCAAATTCTCCGCCCGCTAGCCACTTAGCTCGCTGAGAACTGCGATGATCGTAGAAATTCTTGGAATGTAAGTCTTTCTACCAATAAAACACTATGACGCGTGGCCACACAAAAAAGAATAGCAGCTAGAGGTGTAAGAACTACCTAAAAAACAATACCAATGCTTGCTAGCAAACACACTACGATCTCCGCTAGCCACCTAGCTACCCCTGTAGCTAACAGACATTCATAGAAATATCAAAGATACTTCATCAACCGTCTCTGGAAATAGGCTACAGTAAACAACACATTTACAGATAATAACGAACGCAATGAAAGTACAACCATACACAAAGTAAAATATCAAAGTGTTACTTACAAGCGTAAAAGCAAGAATGCGAGATCTGCATCTGTCTTGTAGTCTGGTCAGTTTGGGGCAAAAATGGGGTCAAGGCTGCAAATTATGATTAACATTTGAGCCAATGTTTTTCTGTTCATTTAGGGCCAAATGAAGAAAAAAATGCAAGGAGCCCAAAAAATTAGGTGGGGGAAGGCCCTGAAACGGCCACGCCCACTTTTTAGACCTGTAATTCTGTATTTCGGCTCCTGAAGGTCGCAGAGAGTTGGTTTTCGGCTTAAAAGATGCGGAAATGCCACATTTATATTAGTGTTATGAAGAAACATAGGCCCTAAAACTTTTAATTTCTGAGATATTTGTGAAAAACCTTTTTATCACTGAATCAATCAGCGCCCAAGCCACCTTTTTCTGTAAATCTGCTCATAAAAGCCATGCAGTTTGTTTGGGCAAAAGCTCTAAATCTACTCATGGGGCATAGTGCTTAAGTTGATTAAGGCTCTTTGTTAGAAGATGAGGACCCCAACAACCTTCTAAGAAACAATGTTAACAAAGTGAAATTCCAAAAATTATAGGTTTTTGTAAGGTGACAGCAGTTATCACACGTGATGGAGACCATGGAGCGCCTGGTCTTGTGCATACTAAGACCCCAGGTGCGCCATGCACTAGACCCGCTACAGTTTGCATACTAGGAGAAAGTGGGCGTGGACGATGCCATCACATATCTCTTACACAGGACGCATTCTCACCTGGACAAGGGGAAAAGTGCTGTGAGAATCATGTTCTTTGACGTCTCTAGTGCTTTTAACACCATCCAACCCCTCAGACTGGGTGACAAGCTCCTGCAGATGGGTGGGGATGCTCAACTAGTATCCTGGATTGACAGACTACCTGACAGAGCGGCCACAGTTCGTCGGACTGAAGAACTGCCTCTCTGACACTGTGATCAGCAGCACCGGAGCTCCACAGGGAACAGTGCTCTCTCCAGTCCTGTTCACGTCAGACTTCTGCTACAACACAGAGTCATGCCACATGCAGAAGTTTTTGGATAATACTGCAATTGTGGGGTGTATCAGGGATGGGCAACAGGAGGAATACAGGAGCCTGGTGGAGGAATGGTGCAAACTCAACCACCTACAACTCAACACTGCTAAGACCAAGGAGATGGTGGTGGATTTCTGGAGGTCTAAGCCTGCTCTGCTGCCAGTCACCATTGAGGGGGTCAATGTGGAGGTGGTAAACACTTACAAATATCTACACCTGGACAATGAACTGGACTGGTCATTCAACACTGAAGCACTCTACAGGAAAGGGCAGAGCAGGCTGTACTTCCTGAGGAGGCTGCGGTCCTTCAATGTCTGCAGCAAGCTCCTCCTCTGGATGTCTTACCAGTCTGACTCTGTTGTTGCCATTGCCTCTGCTATGCTGTTGTATGGGGAGGAAGCACTAAGAAGAGGGATGCTGGGCGACTGGACTGGGTGGTAAGGAAAGCTGGCTCTGTTGTGGGAGCTGAACTGGAGTGCATCACTTCAATATCAGACAAAAGGACCCTGAACAAACTAATCAACATCTTAGACAATGACTGTCCACTCCACAGCACTATCATAAAGCAGAAGAGCTTGACCAGTTGGAGACTACGCTCACTGGCATGCACAACTAAATAATAATACATTTTATTTATAATGCACTTTTCATCAGAAGATCTCAAAGTGCTACAGCTTAAAAACACACACATAAAAAGGTGAGCAGTTTAAGAAAAAAAAAAGGTTTTAAAAAAACATCTAAAGGGGACCAAAAGCTTTGCTAAAAAGAAATGTCTTAAATGTCTAAACAGTCAGTGGATTGTGGTGCCCTCAAGGTGTCAGGGAGGGCATTCCACAGACGTGGGGCAGCAGCACGTCTGTGGGATGCCCTCCCTGACACCTTGAGGGAAACTGACAGACCGAGGAAGTAATTTGTCCCCAGGGACATACTACTCTTCAATGCTTCAAGAAAGGGAAGTGAAGAGATCGACTTCTCTGCTTAGTCTATCTGCCTCTCCACTTTTATGACCTCCTATAACAATGTTGTGTACGGACTGTCCACTCACCCATGATGTTACTGCTTACACTGTCTACACTGTTTACAGGCTATACTAGCCCACATGCACAACCCCTCCCTCCACTGTGGAATGTGGTCTAACTTCATACTTGACCAATGGCTGATATCCTATCACTTCAAACCTATCCTTGCACTGCTGCTATAATTCTTATTACTATGCTTACATTTATCTCTGATATTGTCCATATTTAATGCTGGTCTCTTGACTATCCCTCCACTGTTGGACCTATTTGCACTATCACCATGACACACACCTCATAGAGCACCTTACCACTGAAACACAGGGTCAGTCCCTGCCCTGTTACGCAAGAGATTCATGCTTATACATCCTTCGTACATTCATGTGGATCCTTGATTTAGTATCTTTTACTGTCCTTATTAGTGGAGTTGTTATTTTATCATCCTGTTTATGTTGTAGTGTACAGTATGTTGTGATGTCTTAAGTTGGGACCTTGAATTTCCCCTTAGGGGATCAGTAACGTATATCTATCAATCTATCTGTTATGTACCTTCCTCCAAGTTCCTGTGGTGGATTTAAAAATGAAAACGTTGCACACATTTACATGACATTTCCATGTCAAGCACATGCCAGTTCAGTCAAATGGAGATCATCAAATCAGGGAACAGCAGAACTTTGGGGGCCTCAGCAGAACACTGATTTTTTAGTACACAAGTTAAACACAAATATAGTCTGATAAACAATACAATACAGTTGTTTCGAACAAAAATTCAACAGTAGAGGTCAACTACATTTCTTCTATCCCAGATTCATCTGATCCATCCAAGTTAGTTTAGTAGGTGGTTCTCAAAGCTAAAATACAGATTTTTGCGACAGTTCTTATACATTTTTTGCATCAATATTTAAAATAAATTAAGGTCATTTAGGGAGGTGGTTCATAACATTGATATAAGATGAGATTCATACCTAATAAAAACTTAATATGATTCTCTACAACCTTCAGGAGCTGATACATGAAACGTGGCCTGTGCACCATGCAAAAACGAGTTTTTCGTGAATATCTCAAAAAGTAAAGGTTTTACGACTTATGGTTGTTCATAACACTAATGTGGTATTTCTGAATCTTTTAAGCCCAAAACCAACTCTCTGTGACCTTCAGGAGCCGAGATACAGAATTCTGGGTCTAAAAAGTGGGCGTGGCCGTTTCAGGGCCTTCCCCCACTTAATTTTTTGGGCTCCTTGTATTTTTTTGTTTATTAGGCCCTAAATGAACAGAAAAACATTGGCTCAAATGTTAATAATTTTTTGCAGCCATTTGCCCTAAACCAGGGGTGTCAAACATACGGCCCGCGGGCCGGATGCGGCCCGCTAGATGGTTTAATCCGGCCCAGACTTGTAGAGAATAAATTTCTGACGATGTCAACAACAAAAAAAAATCGCAAGCCCATTCCTGTGAGGAGTTATGAATTTTCAAAGAAATAACCGAAATGCTCAATTCAGCCGCTAGGCGCAGCCAAAAAACAAAAAAAAAGTTCGGAGTTGACTGTTCCTGTGCTGTCAGTTTGGCTACATTGTCGGGAGAAAAGCAGGCGTTGCGACAAAATTCAGAGACAAAGTGCAGCCTGCAAACGGAGGACAAGATGTTTGGGCATTTTATTGTATTTTGCACCAGGAAGTGTTGTGTTGTAAAACACTAAACTTGGATCATGTTAAAGGGATGTGGTTCAGGATTTTGGACATAAGACCTCATTTCCAAGTAAGCAAGTGTGATATTTATCAGTGGAGACCATTTTCAACACGTTTCATCCAGTCCTTCTAATTGCAGAGTTTGCAGGTGCTAGGCTAGCGCAAGTCAACGGTATGTGCTAGCCTGCCACTAAAGACAGTCTTACCCACTCCAAAGTACACCCGAGGCAAATTCCAGACAATCGATGTAAATGTCTGTGTTGATAGAATAGTGTGAGAAATACAACTACCCTCGCATCGCGTTGCAATAGTTATACTTTGGTCCCTGAAGTTGGTAGTAGTCATTTTGCATCTCAGCGGCGGACTGATATTACCAAGGCTACTACTAGGTATCCCCATTGGAGTGCGCTTTACTGTTTACTTTTCGGCGCAGTACTACTAACCAGAGCCAGTATAATTCCGCCACTGCTAAGAAACTAGTCCCTCAAAATGTAATGCGATCGTTGAAATGCAAGGATAGAATAACGTTAGAAATAACACTATCAAAACAGACATTTACATCGATAGTCTGGCGTTATAATTTATTTGCCTCGGGTGTACTTTGGCGTGGGTAAGACTGTTTTTAGTGGCAGGCTAGCACATACCGTTGACTTGCGCTAGCCTAGCACCTGTGAACTCTGCAATTAGAAGGACTGGATGAAACGTGTTGAAAACGGTCTCCACTGATAAATATCACACTTGCTTACTTGGAAATGAGGTCCTATGTCCAAAATCCTGAACCACCCCTTTAAAGTGTGGTTGTGCAAACTGTAAATTTAATCAGGTCGCGAGGTCTGACTCACTGTCAGTTTGACTGTTTTCTTAGTGATAATGGCATTCTGTCTGGCTTACCATACCACGCTGTAGTACGGTGGTTAAGCCGAGGTGCCGTACTCAAGCGTTTCTTTGAACTACGAGAGGAAATTGGACAGTTCTTGGAGAAAAAAGGCAGACCAGTAGCAATTTAAATGCCCGGAAAGGGTGCAGGATCTGGCCTTTATGGTGGATAGCCTATTACACAGCACCGCCACCTAGCCTACAAAATTATTTGATCTGATGTAACCTAATCGTATCAGTTGATCGATCGTATTGCTCATGCACTGCTAATTTATGTTTGTTAAATTCATTTTATTTTTCATACATTTGCACATTTACATTTTTAAGGCAGGATGTTAACTTTCTTCATAGCTCCCACTTGAGTTTAGTGTGGTGAGTTGGTTCAGGTGGTCAGATGTAAAAATGTAGGCCTATCCACTCAACTATAAAAATAAACCAGTTGTTTATGAGAGTGAAATGCATTTTATTTCAATTTCATTGGCCTCTCTGAATAAATGTGTAATAATCTAATATAGCCTATCCCTTGTGATTATGTAGGCTACAAATGTAGGCTGAAGGGTAGAGCATATAGCCTGGCGGGCCATCCTATATCATTGAAATGTAGTCTGGAATCGAATCATTCACCTGCTTAATCCAAGGGGCGGGCAGAGAATTGTCTTTCAAACTGCCTAGGCATGCAATAGGCCAGCGCTACGACCTAAACTGACCAGACTATTGGAGCCTTCTCTGTCTTTCAGCTCTCGCCATTCTGAAAAAACTTGACCAAGGTTGATACGTGTGCGAGCCCTCGCTCGGTCTGAAGCTCTTTTCCTCTTCTTTCCATCTTCCGTCAAGGGTTTTCGCTGCTTCTTAAACTGATCCTGCTTCTCGCGATGAATGAGACTTTGTGAGACTGAAGGACTCCGGGTCGGTGTTCCGAACTTGCAAGCGGGATATTCTTCCTACAGGCAGTAGGGGCGGGCGAGAGACTCTTCACTCGCCCTGTAATGAGTCATTTAACCATATACAGACTTACAAAGATGATTAATTAACACGAAAACGTTGCCTGGTGTCCCTTTAAATATGCTGTTATTTTAGTCATGTGGACTTGATTAAACGGGTAAAGATAATTCATAAACTGCTTATTTCTTACATGACTGAAGCAGTAGTTTAACAGTGGTGTTTGAGGTTGCTGTGTTAAGTTCAGCTCAAAAATCAGTTTATTTTGACATACGGGAGTTAGCCTAACTGAGCTGTAGGCTATAGCACATAATCCTATTCTGTTTTAATTTATTTTGTGATAATCAAATGACACTCATGATACCTTGAAATAGAAGGACAGAAGATAGGTGATTGATGTCCACAAGCACGAATTTCACGAGACAAATTAGAACAAACTGTTCCGGTAAAAATAATCTTGCTTGTTTAAAATGCTGCACTTTTTCCCTTCATAGCCTATCTCTGGCAATTCATTTTTGGATGACTGTAGATAGTTGTATTTTAGCCTACGTCTTTGTAGACAGTAGGCTACACCATTAGGCCATCTTGAGAATAAAAGACTTCACAGCTGCTAACGATCATCCTACACAACCACGAGGATAGGTAGGCTAAACGGTCGTTCGTCGCCTTTTTGCTTCTTATTATTGTAAAACCAAATGTTAGGGCCTACACAAGTGGTCGGCATCCCGGTCAATATTTGATATTAAAATTTCAATTTTGAAGCTATTTGTAACCATGTGTAGCCTATGCAACCCGACTGTTGTAGGCTTGCCTACCACTCTTGAAAGTAATTGTGGTGACTAATTACTTAATATTGATCTTAAACTGGCGAACTTCAGGAAAAACTCAGGAATCAGGTTTATTATGTTACAAGCTGAGAGAGAGTACAAAAAAGGTCTATGGTCTATGTAGGCCTAGCCCAGGCCTGAGGCCTAGGTTGGCCTGTAGCCAACTTATCCTCTCTTCCGCTACATCCTTAGTCCAAGTCTAGAAAATCTGATCTGACAAACATTGCAGTTTAGTTACTTTTAAATGCTTTAAACAAAGAACAAAAATGGCGCCAAGAACAATCCCACTATTGGTTCTCCAGTTGGCATCAGACACACCTACTCACACTTATCAGAATAGCATGAGGAGAGATATCTTATATATCAGAAATATCACTTATAGAATGTTCCAAACATTCTCACAATCACATCATTACAATCCTTGTAATGAGACTATCAGAATGATACCAGACATGAATACATTTACATTTCATGATACATGGATACATTATATCAAGGTAGCATCCTTTGTCTTGTGTAAGTGATAGGCCTTAAACCAGCACATTAGCATTCCATTGGGGGAGGGGATGGGGTCTTTGTTTAAAACCATGAAGGGTTACATGGCTAACTAAAAGTAGTCTTGAAGTTAATTTATTATCCATTTTAACCATAAATTTATTGCTATCACTCTGCAGTGCCTTGCCTACCATTCTTGCCTACCACTGTAGTTGTAAACAAACGGTCACATGACATTATGACGTAGGTGCAAAACCTTAATACACAATTTCATTGGCCTGATTGAGTTTCGATTTCTGGAGCTCACAAGCCAACGGAGAGTTGCTAGACTAGCCCTGCGCTAGGGGCGCGTCTAGATTTCTAGGCTATGACATTCCCACTTGCAGACCAGAACTTTCCTGTTTTGCTCCCATAGTAAAGAATTAAGTTGCTCTATCTTGTTAGTAATCAAGGATCTTAGGTATTATAGTTTCACGCAGGTATCCAAAATGCTGCTACACAAAAAAGTAAAAGTGGCTGGGGAATCGTCTGCTAATTTAGTCAGACTTGTCAGTCATGCTGGGTACAGCTGGATACTTCTCCACGAGAAGAACGCACAAGACAGATCTTTACCTTCACGAGAAATATCGCGGACCAGAGCCGAGATCTCGTCAGATTTTTACTTTGATGAGAATATCGTGATATGTTTGTATCACGAGATATCGTGGCCCATGAGATCTCGTCACAGCCCTACAGTGGGCATTACTTTCAAATGGCCACTTCAGTCGTGCATACACCTCTGAAGTTTGCCTACAAAAAAGTTGCCATCTTTGACATCCAGTATCTGGCGATTTTTCCTATGGGAAAATAACATGGGGATTTTGAATAATCGCACCTGTTAAAGTCTCGTGGGAATGAAAAAGTCTGAAATGCAGACGTTTTCCTGAACACACTTTTGTCCTCTGCCTTCGAGTGGATACTGTTATCTCCGGTAAGTGAAGGCGGCACACTTAGATTTTTGCTACCCCAGAGCTAACTTGCAATGTAGTAGGTAGTTAGCTTCAATTAACAACCAGATCTCCTTATACACGAATCCGGCGAAACTACCGGAGGTAAGCGGGCGCCATTACTGAGCTGTTGCTGGGTAATAATAAAATAAATACACAAAATAAATAAAATACACAATACCCCGGGTCGACTGCCCCTGTCTGGTAGCCTAACGTTACCATACGGTTTGCACAGATAGCAGTTAGCTGTACCTTACCCTTTCCTTTTGAAACGTGAAAATTAGATAAACAATGGTCACAAATGAAAAACATGAATTTGTTTATTTAATATCCATTAATTTATTTATTGTTGCCAAATGGACAGATATTTTCTATAGTTTCCTCGTTAGCTAGCCTAGCTAGCATAGTTATTGCTGACGTTAGAGCTATAGTTAAGTAGATATAATATCAACCTAGTCCCAATTATGTCTTTATATCCTCATTCTCTACTCTAAGCTATTTTCATAAATAATCTGTAAGATTGCTTGTACCTTCATCTGTGACCGGAGGCCACTGTCTAACATCATCAACCCAACAAGCCATACTTCCTGGCTGTAGCTGTCATTGAGGGTGCGTTATCATGGAGGTTTGTTTACATATCATATTGGATTGGTTGTGTCCACTGGGATAACAGCCCACGATTTACGACTGTCTCACTACTTCTTTAATAATGTCAAGTGGGAAAACATGCCAAATGGACAGATATTTGTATAGTTTCCTCATTAGCTAGCCTAGCTAGCATAGTTATTGCTAACGTTAGCTAGCTACAGTAGTTAAGTAGATATAATATCAACCTAGTCCCAATTATGTCTTCATTTCCTCATTCTCTACTCTAAGCTATTTTCATAAATAATCTGTAAGATCGCTTGTACCATCTGTGACTGGAGGCCACTGTCCAACATCATCAACCCAACAAGCCATACTACCTGGCTGTAGCTGTCATTGAGGGGTTTGTTTACATACCAGTAACAGCTCAGTAATGGCGTCGCCACAAGATGGCAGCCTCCACAGAACGCTCGTCGGATTCGTGTATATGGGCAAAGATGGCCGTTTTGGATCTTTTTTGTAGGTGAGGTCTACTACGCGGCGTGAAGCTGCGTGAAACTTTAGTACCACTTTCAGCCACTGCGTCGCTCTGCCACTGTACATTGCTCTGTCAGTAGCCTGCCTGCCGCCCCTTCTGAAAAAGCAGGTGGCTACCGTTAAACATAATTGTTGCCGAGAGGAATCCCAGCCTACGAATTCAATAACAAAATAAATCATGCATAATTAAACATTACCTCGATTTAGGCTACTTGGGTATGGCTTAAGGCTTGACTACACAGTGGTAACGAAAATCGAAATCTGCCGCTCCACAAAACGAACAAATATCTTAATTTGCTGTCTACGTTATTGTCAGTGTTGGGGGTAACGCAACTACGCAAATCAAAACAGTGTGATAATTGAGCCAGTAGAGAAATAACTGTTAAGAATTAATCTGTAGCCTTGGGTAGGCTTCTGCAGAAAACAATGTTGTTGGCGATTTAATACTATCTGGTAGAGGTGGGTCAAACTAGTTCGTTCGAACGGGTCTTTAAAATGAACGACCTGAACTGGTTCGCCTTTCCAGTTCTTGTTCATTCTTTCGTTCGTCGCTGAATCACACTGACCTAGTAGGTCCTACTGCTGTGAATGCCTATGGCCCAGCTTTCTAAGGCGAGAGCCAAACCAATCGTATGCTGTTGTCTGTATTGTTTCTAAAACGTTCTCATCGAATTATCCAATGAGGGGCATGAAAGCATAGCAACCATTTAGATGAAAAAAAAACAAATGGGCTAGTGAGACTAGTGGGAGAGCATACGATGAAAAATAACGATAATGGTTTACATTAACAATTCCATTTTGCATTTAAATATTGGCATTTACATTTAAATATCTGTCTAATGGTAAATGCATGCTGTCGTTGTATTTTCTGTGTCATGCCAGGTTAATAAATGTCTCAATCTGTCGTTCATTCGTTCTCACGCCAAGACCCCCCACCTGTTTCACTTCGGTCTGTCGTTCTCGTTAAGTCAGTCTCTCGTTCTTGGCCAGAGTGATTATGGCTCTGTAGCCTAGGGAAAATGGGGACTTGAAAGGCCAAGCCTTTAAACATGTTTGTCGGCATAGGCTACTGGGTCTTTGTTCCTTTATGAATGAACACATTTTTAAAAAAGAAATTAGCTGATCTAGCCGTAGTCTTCAATATGTCAATTTAATTTCAAGGTGAATGAACACATTAGCTACTGCTGTTTTGTCTAAAAGTACAAATAATCATGAAGTTGCAGCTATATTTGCCGCTACAATTACAGTGTTGTGTTGACCGTTTGCACAAACGAGGAGCTGAGAACCTGCATTCCATGATTCATCGCTGAACTACGTTGTAAGCTACTGGAAATGCGACTGAACGAACGATTCAGAACGAATCATCTTGGTGAACTGAACAACGCGAACTGTGTCATGAGAACAAACGACAAAATTCACCTGTACAGTTTTGGGAAACAGTCGTAACTTACATGTTGGTTAGTTGAACAATGCATCGTACCACGTTAGTAAAAAGCTTGGTTTAAAAAATGGTTTAAAGTTTAAGTATTCTCCATCAAGTAGACGCGTACAAAAATGCAACATATTAGCTGTCTAATATCGTTCATGTTAACTCATTGAATGCCAAGCTGTTTTAGGAAGCTTTGTCCTAGAGTGCCAGCAATCTAGACCATTGTTGATGATTTTTGTACAGCCACAGCATATTCTGTGTTATAGCTATGAACACATACAATGGCTCGTTTAAAAGGTGAGACTTTAAGCTCTCAGTGGGTGCAACCCGTGTATTTCTACATGCCTCTGTTCCTGAGAAATCCCAAGCTAAACAGTGGCTAGTTTTAATCCAAATCGCTGTTTTTTTTTCTAGAAATGGAGATATTACGTCTTTCATGAAATATGAAGTGTTGCCTGTAAACTTTCCGGGAAGTGATCAGCGAGACCTGTGGAGACTGCTACCTGATAGACCCACGAAAATGGCCTGGTTTTGACCTGACGTGCATGCGTCACTGATTCGACTCAAAGCAAAGCATACAAACATTATATGATAGGCATGTTATATTTATGACATAAAAGTGGAATTTATTGAACGCATTTGATCACAGCTGACAAATTACGCAGAAACATTTTCAACTGGAGCAAAACAATGCATGAACGTAGCTTCAGCGCGTCGCATGATACACAATTGAGACAATTGGACAACTGCAAAGCCTCATCATAGGCATGTTGCATTCATGACATGAAAAGTGGAACTTATTGAACGAATTTTATCATAGCTGACAAATTACGCAGTCGACGAAACATTTTAAACTTGCGCAAAACTGCATGAACCCAGCATCGGTCCATCATAAAACACAAATTGAAGCAACAGATTGACCATTGGACAATCCTACTGCAAAGGCTTTCCATAGGCATGCTACCTTTATGACATAAAGAGGGGAATATGAACGCATTTCATGACAGCTGACAATTACGCAGAAACATTTTAAACAGAGCTGCCGACTGTACGCGATTTGACTGATTCTTGAGCTCTCAGCAGAGTGCGCTCTTGCGTGTCTTTTTTAGATGGTGAACGTAAACGAAGGAAAGCCCTTTATTTTGACGGGCATGACTGACAAGTAGGCGGGCCTAGGCCCGTATAGCTAGGCGTATGCTATGTTCCTGGCTAAATGAACACAAATGATTTATCATTAATGCAATGTCATATTGTCACCAGCAGTGTTTTTTCATGTGTTACGTGCGCCCTCACCAGTATTTTTTGTTTTTGTTTTTGTGGTGCATGTACTCCTGATATTGTCAGTCATGTCATCTCTTATATGCTGTGTCTCAAGGATCTTATCCTCATGGTAGCCTACTCGTGGACATTGCGTCATCACGTGCTGTAGTAGGGGGGCCCGCCTTGATAATCATGCATACGGGCCCGGTGTTGGCACATTACGCCACTGGTCTTCTGAAGATGAAGAGCCCTCTCATCCAGAAGACGATGAGGCCTCAGAGGAAGAGGAAACTCAGCCTTAGCAGAGACTTTCTTATGTGGAGACACAGCACTCAAAAAATACTCCATAGAAATGCAGTTTGTCACGCCAATATGGCCGTTGTCTACACATATCCCACCCCTTCCTCGGCAAAAAGTCGACATGTGAATACATTGAGCCAGTCATATGGTGTGTTGTGAAGACAACGTGCCAATCATGTGTTGTGATCTCGCCGCTGGAGCAAGATTGGTGTCGTGGAGCCTTGCGCACGCGCAGTTCGACCCAAAGACTGTGGCCGATGAGAGCCCATAAAACGGTATATGGCCGCCGAGTGGAGGGACTTGCCTAAAAGGACTTTGGCCTTAGTCACACAGACCGAGTAAAAAGGGGGATCACCCTCCCTCTCATGGACGAGCTAGAACCTATAATATCCTGAGGTGTTGCCCAGGCCCTGCACCTGGTTTGTTTGCTGCTACACTTAAGAGGCTTGGCAGATGTTCCTCAGTGATAACATCATAGTGTTGAAATGCACTAATTTAGAAGGACGAAGAGCAGCAGCAGTGAAAGGGACAAAAAAGGGAATTTCTGGCTTTAATTATTTGACCCTACTTGCAGGAGATGAAAGCTCAAGAGAGTTGTTTCTGGATCCTCTGCAAAAACCCATATATAAGGATACCATGGGCCTGAAAAAGCTTGAGGGCATTCGCAGATTCCATTCGCACAAATCCAAGAGGACCAGGGATTTGTGCCTAGCAACAGACAATATGGCTGTTTTCGGGTATGTCTAGGACTGTTTCCTGGCCAACTGTAGAAGACAATTCATCCCCAGTGAATGTGTCATCATAGATGAGCAGCTTGTGCTATTCCGAGGCCGGTGCAAGTTCTTGCAATACATGGCCAGCAAGCCTGCAAAATATGACGTTAAAATCTTCTGGATGTGTTATGCGGGGTTCCTTTATGCAATAGTTGGAATGGCCTACACCGAGAGATAGCCAGGAAAGCAGGCAAAGAAGAATCTAGGAGAAATTACTGTCCACCAATTGTGCAGCGGAATCAGACAGACAGGTCACAATCTTACACTTGTGGGGACTCTTCGCCAAAACAAGGCAGACATACTGTACCACCTGTCATGAAATCATCTGCCATTCAGGGAGATGTACAGCTCAATTTGGCTTCAGTGGGAAAATTACCATGGTGAGCTTAAAAGGCCGTTGTCCGTCCGAGCACTATTGCATGACGACAAAGCAGTGGATGAAAACACTGTGAAGAGGAAAACAGAAGTCATCCAGTACTATAACAAAACAAAAGGAGAAGTGGATATCATGGATCAGATGGACCGCACATACACATGTAAGTGGCGAACAAGGCGGTGGCCTATGTAATGGTAATATAATGTAATGGTGCTCTGGTATAACATGCTCGATGTTGCCACTCTGAATGCCTACACCCCAACTACTAGCCTGACGAGCCAGACCCACATCAAGATCTAGGGTCTCGGGGCCTCACCATTCGCAGTGCTCAGTCCGAGGGGCGGGATAAACGGTTGTCTTTCAAATTACCTCTGCACACAATTGGATAGTGCTACAATTCATGAGTCCCATGCGTTTTCCCACCAGCATAGCTAGTTGGCTAGTTGTTCAAACTTTTGCCTATACACAATGTAATTGGCCTGATCGAAGTTTAATTTTTCCAACTCACAAGCCATGAGTTGCTAGACTACCCGGGCGCGTCTAGATTTCTAGGCTACCCAACTACATGAGTGGTATGACTCAATTATACATTGTTTCCCATGGATGTTAAAATTCTTTCGCAAATGTTTTCCTGTGATGTGATAATACCCAGCTGACATTGTAGGCCTATGCCCTAGAGCCCAGCTAGTGTGTCCCTCTCTTCAAAGGGTTAATTGATAATCAACGGAAGTGGGATGATCCCATCACTTGTGGCTTAGGGGCCGTTTACACGAAACCGCCGGGTGAATTTTCTCTTACCGCTTTCACACCTTTAACGACACCGGCAAGAAAAAACCTCGCGTGTACACACAGGTGTAACCGGCTAAATGTGCTGTAGTGCATAAGCCAGACCAGTCGATGGCGCCGCTGTGCAGAAGCTTCACAATAATTTTGCGTGAATCGCGTAGAAGAAAACATTGTTGAAACAGTTTGTTAAGCCAGAGAATGTCTAATAAGGGCTCTGGTTAAGCAGTCGCATGAAATAAGGAGACTACAGACAATTCGGTTTTCAATTCAACTGTTAAACTAATAATCATTTTCAAGGTATGTGACTGCTATGTGAAATTTCAAATGCTTTAGCCTACGCATTGCATTAGGTCTGAGCACCACTGGAGAAAACACTAACATAAGCTAATGTTTAACTAAGTTAAGCTAACGTGTGCTTCTAACTTAGCCACTAAAGGCTGATAGGCTACATTGTGCACATAAATCATGACAGGGGAAAGAAAAACATTTTAATATGATAAATATTGTTTTGACAAGCAGCATGTCAGGTCGAGTGCCGTTGCTAATTTTGAGAGGTGGGGCTATGTCGTCATAAAGTTGCCGGCTTCGCACCTACAGGCGTCTACACGGCGAAAGTTAGCCGGCGGTTTCAAAAGCTATCAGTTTCAGTCTCCTAAACCGCCGGCATCGTGTACACGCAAGACGTAACCGTTAACAAAACCTCACCGGTTTCACAAAAACCAGCGTCGTGTAAACGGCAACTTAGTGGTCTGCAGTTAGTGTTTATAGCCCTTATCTACCTGGTGCATTTTAGTCATTTGTTGTAAACATTTCACTTAGCAAGTGTACTGGGAGTTTATTGTAAGCTATGTTGTTAATTAATGCTTTGTTTTATGTGTAGGGTGTTTTATATGCCCTATTCATACTACTACAGTGAATATTAACAGTATGATACTGCTTTTTAGATATTACAGCGTTATTGTATTTTACCATACATTCTGGGTATATTTTTTACAATTGACAGCTATTTTATTTACACACAGTCAGCTATGCTGTTGATGAATGAAGCCTCAATAAAAACGCATGAAAACTCTTGTCCATTTTTGTGAAAAATCTTGACACATTTACCCTTTTAAGATGTCCTTTTGTAAGTTGCTTTGGATAAAAGTGCCAGCTAAATGACTCTACCTATGTGAGATTCTCTAGTTGGGGGAGGGGATAGACTGCACAAGGAGTTGTAAGATTGCAAAGCCAACGGATGGATGGTCAGAGTGGCGCCGGCGTGAACATCGTCTGAAAGCAGGTAAGATAAGCAGTAAGCATTTAGTCCAACAATTATTATCATACCTCCCATTAAAGTTAGTTTAACCTAGTAGTAATAATCAACTAATGCTAGTTCAACTTTAAATGAGCTGAACCTCTGTTTTTTAAATACCCAGCCTAGCAAGCTTGACTAACTGTTAGCTATACAGTCATTTATTGCTTAGCAGCATGCTAGCTAGCTAAGCTAATGTTACTGTTACTAACAAACTTACATATTGAATTACCGTAAAACTCCAAATAATAGCCCGGGCTTTTATTTTCCCAAATCGCCAAATTGCACCGGCTAGTATTAGAGACAGGCGTCTGTATGAGACAGGCCTTTAATTCCCTTTACACAAAACTTTTCCTCTGCAAAGATGGAAAATATTATCGAATTAATTATTTCAAACACACTGAATGTCTACTTATGACTAGGCTATCTGATGACAATTTTACAGATCATCATTCATTTAGTGTTGAGATGTTGTTCATTGAGTGAGATACAGTAAGATCCAAATAGCGGATATAGCCAGAACAGATGAAACATGTTTTAATTAAACGTAATCTACAAAGAGATCGTATCACACTGAAAGCTCACATTTTGTTACTAGCAAATAGCCTATATCGGTCCTTTGTCAAATACAGTTGCATTATCAGCCTGGACCAAAACCGTTCAGGAATTATTTATGCAAAAGTGGAACGTGCTTGTTTCATTCTCCCTCCTTTTCGGCACGAATGAAACAGCATGAGAGAGCATGAACCATATTGTTTCTCCCGTTTTGTATTTGCCAAATTTGACAACAGTCTACATTCAAATCATAGCCTACTTCCAGGCGCGCGGGAACATATTTTTGACCAGGGGTGCTGAATAACAAAATAATCATGGATGTCCGATGATTTCTCCCCCAGCATATGATTCGAATTTAGACAGCTAAATACGCCATTTCACCGCCGTGTATGAGTAGGTCTAAGAGTGAGAAGTTTTATAACGCCCTGGGCAGCCACATTCCACTGCAACAATGCGCAGCACTTGCCACTCCGACTCATCAATAAAAACTGTGCGCGCACACACTAGTCCCATAGAACTTGACTTTACATCATTAACCTATTTCAGTAGGTTATATAACCAGAGAATGTCCGTAGACGGGCTCTGATATAGCCTAGTCTAAGGTAAATTCCTTTTCTGACTTCTTTTCTCTTTATCGCCATGGCATTTAGAATAACATTCGCGAACAGTTCTGGTTTTGTTGCCAGCATAAAAACAAGCTTACCATCGGCCTATCCGCAAATTTTAAACACAAGGGATGAATTGAACAATGACGAAGTCGGACATATAGGCTAGGCATAGTTCATATTGGAAAAAAAGTTATACAATTTGGAACTCTAGCTTTTCCCCACCGCAGTCTTTTAATGCCATCTAATAATAACGTGCGCAGTCTGCGCCATACTTAAGCCCAAATCACACCCAAGATTCGCAACTTGATGCAACATTTTAAAACCTTGCAACTGTGACCAGACATGTGAATGCTTTGCGACGGCTTGTAACGACGTGCAACATCTAATTCACACTGCTGTAACCTCCTTTCTGTAGCGGTTTCGTGTCATTGCGAATGACACGCTTTAAACAGACGATCTGACGGGTTTTAGAAGATTAAATACAACCCGAAACTAAAAAACAGACCAGGCCTCTACTGGAGACCGGCCTTTAACCCAAACCTGTAGCCTCACCAGGCGTTTAAAAGAGACAGGTGTCTCTTAGGGACTCGGCGATTATTTGAAGTTTTACGGTATTTGTTTAGATTGTTATCATCATTGCTCCCAATCATTTGTACGAATTTGTAGTTTTATCAAAGAGTTTGTTGAGGAGTCATTTAGCCAAGCCACATGTGGCCAGTTAGCTAGCATACAGGAATCGCTAGCTGGCTAGTTAGCAACTGATTTAATTAAATAACATTTTAATTTAATGCAATAGACCTGTCCGGAATAAGTCCCGCCTCCGAAACAGCCGTGTCCACCCAACTTCCGGGCGTCAAATGTCTATGGGAAATAACATGGCGTTTCGAAATACCTGTCAAACATCTGTAGGTGGCGAAGTAGAAAAAAATGGTGGGCTGATTGATACACATACATTTTTTGATTGTCGGTGCCGTTAAAGTAGAAATATGTCAGTTAGAAGCACTAAGCTAACGCACGCTTCGGACACTGCAACTCCCCGAGTAAAGGTTGCATAGCAACGGCAATGTTTCATAGTTTGTCTTGAAATCGTCATGTTTGATACATTCTGAAAATGTTACTGTTCTGATCAAGGTCATGCAAAATAAAGCTATCGACTCAATACAACTCTGCCTCTGATTCCTAGTCTGCTTATCATTATCTGTGTCAATATCTCGTCTCGACATGTCTTTAGTGTCTTTGTCGGCGATTTCTTTCTTTTTCAAAGATGAGCCAAAACTTCTCCAGAGGGGAGAAAATCACTTGGATTCGGGGCATGTGGAGAGTTGCGCCTACAGTTCTGGCATGCTAATAGGCCAAGTCAGAGCTAGCTATGAACAGAAGGGGAAGATCCATCATGTCTAGGTAAGTGTCAAAGTGCTTGTAGTAAGAAAAGACATATGCTCACCTGAGGGTATCTATGTTAAGTGTATAATGTTATTTGAAAGGGGGGGTCCAAAAAGTAAATAAAAATGAATAATAGCATCTCGATAGCATCAGTAGCAGACACATTCAGCTAGCTATACATCTGGAAAGGTCATACCCAAGTCAAGTTCAAAACCCTTATAGTGCGAGGGAAAAACCTGAACCCATTCTGGAACTGAACCACTTCCGGAATAAGTTCCGCCTCCGAAACATAATAAGGAATAATAATGAGTAATAGAATTATGAGAATGAGTTCCAAAAGTCAGGTCATGAAGCCTTTGTCTTTGACCCTACACAGCCTGACAGACCTTTTGTCCAGAGACCTTCGGACCTCACACACATTCTATTACTCATTCTTATTTTTAATAAGTGCAATTCCTTATTATTCTTACCTAGTGACTTTGCCTACATAGCTTGTCTTACTCAAGGCTGTAGTTCCACTTACATAAATGCAGTTAGCTAAACAACTCACATTTCTGAATAAAAAATTATGGACCAAATTATGGACCAATTATGATTGTTAAAGGAGTTCGGTCTCATACAGAACTACTGAGGTGCCTGAGCCCGGGGAAGGCCTGGCTGACGCGCTAGGTGTTATGAGTGCTACGCTCACTTGATTGCCCTGTGCTAAACAAACGCATAAGACAACTGTTGACGCTGATAATCCAAAGTGGTCCATTTATTTCAATACAGCACTTGTCCATAGTTTCCATCAGTAGCAATACAAAAGTGCCGTGCGCAAGCGGTCCAAAACCCTTTGCCCTTCTGGGTCAGACACCTGCCAACAACATTGTATTTGCTACCTTTATACCTAAGACATACGCCACCCAGTGTTAGACAAAGGAACAATAATCTGAACACAACACAACATTTGGCTCTTACAATGATGTTATTATCAACACATGGACAAACCAATTCATACCACCATAACATTTTTATTAAAACTGTCTATCAGGTCAATCTGGGGGAGGATGGAGGGATCACCAGCACCACCTGTGAGTGTCCCTGTGGTGCAGCAAAGTGCAATCATGGTGCAGCACTGGCCCTCTTTGCCTACTGGAATTTCAGCCGCACCGACGCGGTATTATGGAAAGCTGCAAAGGCCACAAAGGAGCAGCATTCGGTGAAGGAGCTCTACCCACGTGATGATTTTAACCCTATAAGATTTCCAGTCATTGAGGGAGGCACTCCAGGGGTCCTCCTGTGCGATGGCGTGGCTCCTGGAACCTGAGCCCCAGGGAAGTTCCCTTGCTCTGCCGGAGGACCTCACAGCTTTGGTTGTGCGGTCCATAATTTCCCAGCACCCGAACCAGGGCTCTCAGGCCATTGCAGAGGCAATGGCCGTCACTGACCAGCAGCGGGATGCTGTGCAGGTTGCCAGGGTCGGCCAGAGCACCAACAGCCTTTGGCACTCTATTTGCGGACCAAGGACAGTGATCGAGGATAGGTACGTCCGTCCTTTTTATAATGCAACAAACTATTTAAAGAGCATCAAGCTATTCAAATCTCTTATGTAAGCACAAATAATATAACAGTATATTAGTCAGTCATTTTTATTAGGTTAAACAGTGATTTGATAAAGTTTTCTTTTAAGGCCCACCCACAATTGGTCTGGCCCATCCAAAACTGGAATCCTGGCGCCGTGCCTGCTTGGAAAGTGTTGCTAACACCACTGGACGGACAGAAGCAGACATTAAAAGCCAGATAAGCAAGGCAAGGGTGCTGTTCAACACTCTGGAGCAGAAAAAGCATCTTAATCAACACCAAAAAACTATGGCATTTACAATTACTATCAGAAACATGGCTGCAAACATCCATAAAGCAACGCCTGTTTAGTGGAATGCCCACTCACCACGTCAAGGTACAGGCCATGAGTGGGATGTTAGTAAGACGAGACAAAACGGAAGACCGTGTTAATGGGAAAATTAACATTCCATTGTTTGTTAAGACAATTACTGACAATAACAGACACATTTTCAAGGACAAGATGGAAGACCGTGTTAATGGGAATATTAACATTCCCTTGTTTGTTAAGACAATTACTGACAACAAACACATTTTCAAGGACAAATTGGACATTCTCAGCAAATGGTGCCATTTGAGGGTGGTAAACTCGCCAAAAACAATTATCGCTCAGACCCAGTGTTGGGGGTGACGCGTTAGAAAGTAACGCATTACTGTCATTTCTTTACTCTATTGGGTAACAAAGTAAGTTAACGCATTACAATTTTAATTTCAGTAATTTGTTAGTAACTGAATAACTGCAACGTCCATTCCTGCGTTACTCACAACATCTGTAATAGGTTATATTGACTTATTGTTTCCATGATTGCTTATTTAAAATATAGATTAGCCTACATTATTTCATAGAGATGTGCATAGTGTACGCATTCTCTCCTTGCACCGCTCTCCCTCAAACAGGTTCAGCCCTCTCCTCCAATACGCATATCAAAACGGTGGCTTGTGCAAGAACTGTTCATGCAGACTACAACTTGCGCGGTGTAGCCTACACAACTTTGTTCAAAATTGATGCATTCAAGTTGACTTTGCAAAGTAATCAGTATTACAGCCTATTTATCACAACGTTGTCAATCGCGTTGTCAATCGCAAACGCAAATTTATTCAAAAGTCTCTCAACAGAATTACGTGTAGCTTAATTTGTGGAGGTCGATGAGAAAGCACCTGTTTGTGCAGAATACTATAATTTAATTATTTCTCCCTATCTGGGTTTATGCACACTTTTTTTTTATTTTTTATTAATTTGTTTATTCTTTATAGACAAGGGGCATCTGCAATGTGAAACTAAATGTAATATGTAAGAATGCGATACTGCTAGGATAAAGATCCTACCTCACATTATGATTAGGATGAAAGACCTCTATGGACTGTTAACCTTCCTGTAGGCTTACCTGTGGCATCTTACTGTAACATATTGTACATACTATATGACTGCACTTGATAAATGGAAATAATAAAAAACAAGTTCTAAAAAAAGAGAAAGCACCTGTTTGATAAATAGTCCAGTAGTCTGGGAAAAGCCCAGACCTACTTCCGGCAAATTCGAGATTCGCTCTGAAAGTCCGTCTGGCCAAGAACCCATTCTAGCCCATTTCCAATTTTCTTAGATCTAGGCACCAATCAGAACCCTTAAGGCGGGCTTTACACACACACTGCTCCTTACTGATGTTCAGGCTTGGAATTTCACCATTCTGGGGGCAAGGCCACTTGGCCTTCAGTTGGGCATATTTGGTGTGGGGCACAAAGGCCACATGTCAGGACACCAAGGCCAAAATTAACTATACAGTAGTAGGCTATACAAATGATCAAAGTTGTATTTAGCCTATTCACTGCAGTAGACCTGCATCACTGTATGAAACATTACAAAAACATGACATATTACATAGAACTGTAAATCATCTGATCATCTAATATTTACAGATATCTAGGCTATATATAACATTTATTTTATATTTGGCCTGTTATGAAATCATTTAAGCACAGCTCAGCTTTAAGAAACTCAAATAGCCTAGATGCATGCTTAGCATTTTGTGATCATTAAAGGAGAATTCCGGTGTGATTTTGACCTAAAGTGTTTTGAAACATGATACCGAGTGTGAACGTATGTCTCATAGCCCATCTCGGCTTGTCCCCTGCACTCCGAAATCTGGCGCTAGTTAGCCGATGCTACCAACAAGGCGGTCAATGGTTGTGCCTCGGCATCGGCATAGCCATGCAAATAAATCACTGGTTTACACCATTTACGAGGCTCAATGTATCTCCACACTTCATTGGTAGACTTCCGAGGGCCCTGACATTTAAAACGAGACATTGAGAACTTTGAAAAAGCACTGGTAGTTTACTTACAAGACGATTTATACAGACAGTATCTTCTCGAAGTTTAGCGTTTGCAGCCATCTTGAATTTAGTCACGATAAGTCGAGCGACGAGTAAGAATGAACAGGTATGATAAGGGATCAGATTCCAAAAATAATTCTGTGGAAATGCATGGATTACAGTTTCTTCCAGTAGCAGCAACTGGAATCCATGCATTTCCACGGAATTATTTTTGGAATCTGATCCCTTATCATACCTGTTCATTCTTACTCGTCGCTCGACTTATCGTGACTAAATTCAAGATGGCTGCAAACGCTAAACTTCGAGAAGATACTGTCTGTATATATCGTCTTGTAAGTAAACTACCAGTGCTTTTTCAAAGTTCTCAATGTCTCGTTTTAAATGTCAGGGCCCTTGGAAGTCTGCCAATGAAGTGTGGAGATACATTGAGCCTCGTAAATGGTGTAAAACAGTGATTTATTTGCATGGCTATGCCGATGCCGAGGCACAACCATTGACCGCCTTGTTGGTAGCATCGGCTAACTAGCGCCAGATTTCGGAGTGCAGGGGACAAGCCGAGATGGGCTATGAGACATACGTTCACACTCGGTATCATGTTTCAAAACACTTTAGGTCAAAATCACACCGGAATTCTCCTTTAAGGCTACTTTCACAAACTCTTAGTCAGCTGTCCTCTGATTTACCAATATCTAGGCGATATTTGTAACATTTATTTTGTATTTGGCCCGTTATGAAATGATGTGGAACAATCTAAACACATTGTAAAACTTAAAGCCCAAATTTGGAGACATCCATGTATGTCGAACTTTACTGCCAATTCAAAACTGGATTACTCTGGAACGGCTAACTGTACAGGGGACTGCTTTACACCTTTATGTTCGGTAAGGTCTCCTGTTTATTCTGATATATGGTTTGTCATGTGTTAAAAGAAGGGTTCGTAAAGTATTCCACCGAGATGAATGGGTAGGGAGATCATGGGACGCAAAACCTTCAGTAGAATGTATGATTAAATTGAATTATATTATTTACTTTTCTCGCGAACCGTTCAACACAGCAATTGTCGGCTAACATCGTTTAAAAGCTGAGAAAAAGCTCTTTCATGTGATACTTGTGATGTCTGTGTGATGAATAGGCTACTTCGCGAATAGTTCAACTGAGAATGGGTGAATTTGGACGCGCTTTCTTTCTTGCGCTGTCACTGTCTCCACTGCGTAAAAGACTAAATTAATTTGCGCTGTGAATGCTAAGATTATTTTGACAGGCCACAGGCTAAATAAAAATCGCTATTAGTAGGACGCAAAGCAGAATATTGAAAGAAGGGGGCACCAAGGCCACCGTGGCCTGTAAACCTCTGATTTTCAAAGGGGCCTCACGGCCAATGCAAGGGGCTACGACGGCCATGGCCAGGTGTTGGAAAACTATGAAGTGACACAGCTATTGGACTGTGTTTGATGAATACTGTGTATACTGAAAGAAAGATTTTTGGAGTGTGGTGTATACAAAGACTTGGTTATGCTTTTGCAAAAGGACAACTACCTGACTGCATCTCAGTGCAGTGACTTTGAAAAGGGTCCCAAACCAAGAGTCCAGATGACAATTATGTAATACGGAACAAGTACACCTGCCGTGCCAAGTACAGGCCGTACTGAGACCCTTCTGCATTCTTTCTCAAACATATGTCCATGAAAACTACAATTGTGCCCAAATCCGCTAGATTATGGGATACAGAACCTCGCGGAGCAAAGAGAAGACCGAAGAGTGCAATTTTCACTTATGTTCCACACATGTTTTTTTCTTGAGGGTATTAAAGGACAAATGTCCAACAGCACAAAGTACAAGGAGGTCCGATAGTACAAGTACCGGATCATTTACGATGTTGCAACAGTCGGGTTACTTTGTTTCGGAAGCGCCGAAAGAGCTCGGCAGTTTACAATTGCTGGGCTAACGTTAGAGGTTCTTCAGATTTGAAGAACAACAACCACATGTTACGAACAATCAAGCCAGCCAGCTTCTCCTCAAAGATCTACACAAAGATCTTGTTCTGCTGTTACAGAAGGACAACTACTTGGCTGCATCGCAACTAAAGACCAAGGTAGGTCTTGAATCACGGATCGCAGATCATCTGTGGTCAGGGCAAGGCTAAGATAAAGGGAGAGGGGAGAGTAGAGTGGATTATGCGAAATCCCTGACTGTACATCTAGTGGGTATATGTGGTGATTTATGAAGCAAAGACTATTAATCATGCTAGATGTGGGCACTCAGACAACTGTCATACAATCTGTTTTCTGTTTCATGCGGGAAAAAAATGAAGGCTCAGCTGGAGAAGTTTGGAGAGAAACAAACACTCTCCCGGGGGAGGAAGCGCAATGGGCCCTGGAGCCTGTACTACGAAGCGGGTTACTGGCTTATCTGGGTAACTTAGAGAGTAACTTGATCACGTGTGGCGTAACTTCCCGATTAACCCGTACTACGAAAGGTGGATAGGTTTTAACCGAGGTATGCTGCCATGGCAATTTACACTGCATCTCAAACCTGCTCCGACCAGGTTATGTTCTTGGTTAACCCGAGGTTTCCGTTAACCACACCCTTTATAAGTACCACCCCTAAACTAACAATTTCTCCCGAGACATGTCGGTGTACCTGGATGATCCATACGACATTGGAGCGCAAATTGTGAGGGACTCTATTCGCAGGGCGAGGGGTTTTAGAGACCGCCAGAAAATATATATAGCCTACCCGGACGATATTCTCTATGAAGATATATATTGTCAGCCGAGGGAATTCGTTATCTTTGTCAGACGTCTCATAGCAATGCCCGTACGTGGACATTCATGTATTCCATCGGTGATGCAAGAATACTGTATGTCCGAAAATAAATCGAACATAGGCCTACAGTATGCTGAACATCTGAGCAAGAATAGCCTAAAATAAATCAGACATAGCCTACAGTAGGCCTAATAAATTAAAATCACAATTTTAACAAACTTGTTGAATTGAATTTCATATTACTGTACCCTGCACATAAAGGCTACACATTTCCACAGCACCAGAATCCGACCGAATGCCTCCCTCAACCCCCTCCATAATCGGCCTTCCACTATTATTTGCGATGGCCAACTCTTCTGCTACTGTAAAACACTCTGGTGCCTTTCTTCCTACAGTAGTGTTCAAAGACACCTTTTTCTTGTTAGCTGTAAAACAGAGGGCAAGTGAAGGCTATAAGATAGGCCTACATGTTTTCATAATTAATATTAATACAAGCTATTACTATATAAACCTACTATTCTGAATAAAGTTTTTGTGTTTCATTTTCACCTGCTGCCATGTGCGTTTGGCAATGGTGTTGCATCTGAAATGTTCACAGGATTAGGCATTAAATAAAAAAAATAGCCATTAAATAAAAAAAGACACTAAATCAGTCAATGGGGGCTACTTAAACATTCAATTATCCTTATTACTGTAATCTATATAACCACTTCTGAATTGGGTTGCATCTGTTACAATTGCTGGGCTAACGTTAGAGGTTCTTCAGAGTTGAAGAACAACAACCACATGTTAAGAACAATCAAGCCAGCCAGCTTCTCCTCAAAGATCTACACAAAGATCTTGTTCTGCTGTTACAAAAGGACAACTACTTGGCTGCATCGCAACTAAAGACCAAGGTAGGTCTTGAATCACGGATCGCAGATCATCTGTGGTCAGGGCAAGGCTAATGCCTCCCTCAACCCCCTCCATAATCGGCCTTCCACTATTATTTGTGATGGCCAACTCTTCTGCTACTGTAAAACACTCTGGTGCCTTTCCTCCTACAGTAGTGTTCAAAGACACCTTTTTCTTGTTAGCTGTAAAACAGAGGGCAAGTGAAGGCTATAAGCTAGGCCTACATGTTTTCATAATTAATATTAATACAAGCTATAACTATATAATCCTACTATTCTGAATAATGTTTTTGTGTTTCATTTTCACCTGCTGCCATGTGCGTTTGGCAATGGTGTTGCATCTGAAATGTTCACAGGATTAGGCATTAAATAAAAAAAAAGGCATTAAATAAAAAAAGACACTAAATCAGTCAATGGGGGCTACTTAAACATTCAATTATCCTTATTACTGTAATCTATATAACCACTTCTGAATTGGGTTGCATCTGTTACAATTGCTGGGCTAACGTTAGAGGTTCTTCAGAGTTGAAGAACAACAACCACATGTTAAGAACAATCAAGCCAGCCAGCTTCTCCTCAAAGATCTACACAAAGATCTTGTTCTGCTGTTACAGAAGGACAACTACTTGGCTGCATCGCAACTAAAGACCAAGGTAGGTCTTGAATCACGGATCACAGATCATCTGTGGTCAGGGCAAGGCTAATGCCTCCCTCAACCCCCTCCATAATCGGCCTTCCACTATTATTTGTGATGGCCAACTCTTCTGCTACTGTAAAACACTCTGGTGCCTTTCCTCCTACAGTAGTGTTCAAAGACACCTTTTTCTTGTTAGCTGTAAAACAGAGGGCAAGTGAAGGCTATAAGCTAGGCCTACATGTTTTCATAATTAATATTAATACAAGCTATAACTATATAATCCTACTATTCTGAATAATGTTTTTGTGTTTCATTTTCACCTGCTGCCATGTGCGTTTGGCAATGGTGTTGCATCTGAAATGTTCACAGGATTAGGCATTAAATTAAAAAAAAGGCATTAAATAAAAAAAGACACTAAATCAGTCAATGGGGGCTACTTAAACATTCAATTATCATTATTACTGTAATCTATATGCCCACTTCTGAATTGGGTTGCATCTGTAGGCCTTTCTATAAACTCAAAATAGGCTATTTAATTATTTCAACTCATTTCAGACATTCCGCAAGCTACTAATCCTCCGTAACACATATTTGAAGAACATGTGGGAATAAAACGTTACTTTTAGGCTACCCGATCTGCAATACATTGCCAACAGCCTTGCTTTGTTCACATCCGACGTATTTGATTTTTGTCGTAGAGTGGGTTTTAATTCCTCATAACTTGTCATAATAATTGTGCATTCCTCATCCGTAAAATAAGGTGATCGCGTCATCACCAGCCCCTTTTATTTGAACGCGCACAAACTCCAATTAGGTTAACCCTGGCTCAACAAATCAACTTCATAATCAGCATCGTAGTACCGATTAACACCACTTAAGATAACCAGGTTTTGTCAACCTTGGTTTAACAAAGTAACCCTGGGTTACATCTGGGTATGTTAAGCTCCCTTCGTAGTACAGGCCCCTGATAAGGCTGCGGAGACATGGCTGAGCAGGAAGCCAGGGGGAGAGAGGGAGCGAGGGCTGCCCGACAATACAGTTCAGACCACCACCAAGTTCGCTTTTATTTTATCACACGCATATATTCTGAATATGTACAGAGAATTTTGGAGGACTTTGAAAAAGGTCCCAAACTGGATTTATTTTTAAGAAGAGGATATCTCAAGATATCTTTTTTTCATATTACTTTATTCATATTATTTGTTTATTCAACTCCAGAAAGCACTATTACAGTACAATACAGTATCTCTGTCTCATCACACACGTGTTATCACACGCATATTCTGAATATGTACAGAGAATTTTGGAGGACTTTGAAAAAGGTCCCAAACCGGATTTATTTTTAAAGGAACCATATGTAAGATTGTGGCCAAAACTGGTACTGCAATCACTTTCAAATTACTGTAGAGTGGTGTATCCCCTCCCCCTCTCCCCTGACTCTAGGTTGCCAACCCGAATGCCGAAACACTACTGACTTCGTGATTAGTAGATAGGTGGAGGGTGGCGCATCAGGCCAAAACACAACATGACATGACAAAACACAACATCAACATCAGTTAAGGGGTGCAACTTTACTTTTTAAATTACAATATCCTGGCCGGACTACTGTTGTCAGTGATATAAGTATTTGAAATGAACATGATTTCTTAATGTCTAGTGACATATTAGGGCCATTTTATGATTAATTGAAATACATTTCTTACGGTTCCTTTAAGAAGAGGATATCTCAAGATATCTTTTTTTTCATATTACTTTATTCATATTATTTGTTTATTCAACTCCAGAAAGCACTATTACAGTACAATACAGTATCTCTGTCTCATCATACATCTATTGACATCTATTTGCTGTACAAAATGTCTATGTACATGTGAATGCTTGTAATGTAAACATGAAAAGAGAGTAAAGAGTGTGTGTTCTTTGATGTTAAAACATCAACATCATATGGTGGTTTTTCATATAAGGATTTTCATATAAGACCATGACTGGACTACCTTCACAGATGCGCAATAGCCACATTTATATTCAACTTTCAATGAAAGCAACATTTCTCACTCTGACCCACATGTGTGGCCCCAACACACACATGGTCAGATGGAGAAGTCTCGGGGCGTGTGGCCCCAACACACACGCCATTAGACCCCGCAGCACACCTGCCGTGCCCAGTACAGGCCGTACTGAGACCCTTCTGCCTTCCCTCCGATTACATTTTAAGATTAAGGTTTTTTTTTTTTTTTTAAGAGTTTTACGCACCAACAAGCCAGCCAGCTTCTTAAAACTGAAAGAAATACCGATACCAGTATATCAGTAAATACTGATACCAAAACTGAAAGACATACTGATACCATAGTGGTATTTTAATGTAGGGACATGACGGGTTGTCTAAGCGTTTTTCTTCGACATAAATTGTGTTGTATATATCCATTTTTGTAAATATTGTTGAAGTCTAGACTAAAACCAGAGTAGTTACTTTACATGATGAGCAGCAAAGGTGATGCACCTGATCCTGTCACAGGAAATGTTTACAAATGAATGTCCTAAAGAATATCTGTGTTCTTACTGTAATGGATACTTGTTTATGCTGACTATCTTTGATAAATAAAAAATAAGTTAAAAAAGGTTATCTGGGTTAATTGAATTCAAACACACTTGTTTATCCTTCAATTGTTCTGGAACAGAATGTTCAAAAACCCACACCTTTGATGGTTAAAATACTGTAACATTGGGGTGCAATGCACTGTCATGTTACACTCTTCAATAACCTGACTATTACAATTCAACAGTGCATTATATGTTTCAGTCAGAGCAGCTGACACCGTCAGTTTGCTCGCTTTATTAAGTGTTCCACTGATCTATGGTAACCTGAACAGAAAGACATTAAAGGACAATTCCGGCGCAAAATGAACCTGGGGGTTAATAACACATTTGTACGAGTTCGACCGTTCGCTGGGATTTATTTTCATGCTAGTCGAATGTGACCAGTTTTATTGCAAACCGCTAATTAGCTTTTAACGCTAGCCTTCGGGGCACACGTACAGTAGAAAGAAATCGCTATTTCTATACCACTAAAAAGGCTCAAAATAGCACCACACTTAAACAGTAGCATAATGAGGGTCTCTACATGTAAACCGAAGCATTGAGAACTTTGTAAGTGTACAGGCAGTTTATTAAAAAGAAACACATTACCGTTCACGTCTGGTTGTTCACATATACAGGCAGGCGATGTGAACTAAAATCATAATTTGCTCAATATAGGCCTATCAGAAATAAGCTCCGATGTAACATAACTTGTATAGTGTACTTACTTAGTGGATGTCCATCTGGTCTCTCTGGTATGGATCGCCGCCTCCAATTTCTTTTCGGGACATGGAAAAAAGTTTCAACTACAGCCCTGTTTATCAATGAGGGGGAATCTTCAGACTCTACAAAACACTGCGTCTCTTGGGGGTCAAGACGCAACAGGTCCCACTCCATGCAACACAGGCACTCCTCTTCGGTGGCTATAGCTTCACAATGTCCGCAGGTAGCCTACAGTTTCTAGAAGTGCGAGGCTGTGTGCAGCATTGACTACAGGTAGCTCTCTCTCTCTCATAGCCCTTTCACGGAGCTCCGCAGCTCTTCGTTGGTAGGCTATATTCCGACGTCCAATAAGGGTTCATCCTCGATGTCTTCAAATTCGTTCAAATAGCCTGCCATCTCTTATGTCTCCTGTTGCGTTCAGTGCTTCTCTTTTGCACAGTCCTTTCTTTCAGCAACAACGTTTCACATGAGATTCACTTCACATCCCAGAGTTTCGTTTTCCCAAGGCGCCTGCCTGTATGTGAACCAGACGTGAACGGTAATGTGTTTCTTTTTAATAAACTGCCTGTACACTTACAAAGTTCTCAATGCTTCGGTTTACATGTAGAGACCCTCATTATGCTACTGTGTAAGTGTGGTGCTATTTTGAGCCTTGTTAGTGGTATAGAAATAGCGATTTCTTTCTACTGTACGTGTGCCCCGAAGGCTAGCGTTAAACACTAATTAGCGGTTTGCAATAAAACTGGTCACATTCGACTAGCATGAAAATAAATCCCAGCGAACGGTCGAACTCGTACAAATGTGTTATTAACCCCCAGGTTCATTTTGCGCCGGAATTGTCCTTTAACAGCTGAAATAGGCAACTAAGAACTGTTGTGGTCTTGACATGACTTTGAGGTGCTTCAGTGCTTTCATCCCTGGTGATCTTGACATGACTTTGAGGTGCTTCAATCCTTTCATCCCTGGTGGTCCTGACATGACTTTGAGGTGCTTCAATGCTTTCATCCCTGTCATCTGCACTACTTTCAACTGCACTGTCAACTGCACTGTTGTCTTCACAAACTGAATTCTTCTCGAAAATGTACACCACTCCACTTTTCCCAACTATGGGTGAGGTCAGAGACTCCTTGGTTATAGAGGTGTCATTCACCTTTGTACAGCTAGTACCATCATATTCCACAGTCCAATAATGCCCACTATTATACTGGCCTCTGTGACTGATAACAGACTTCTTTACACCACACCTAGTTAAATACTGTCCACATGAAAATGACTTTCTTAATACTGACTTAAGCTGAGCTCTTGGAAGAGTTATAATTAAAATGTCTGGTGTCATGCCAAGTACTACCCCGCTGCTACTACTGCACACACTACAAAGCAACGCTCTCAATTGTTCTTCTAATTTATTTTGCACTAGTTCATCTATGCTTCCTGCCTCATGCATGTTTACAGTAAGAGCACAGGAAATACTTAAGTCCTTGCATAGATTGCATTCACCTGTGAATGTAAAGTCGTTCACTAGACCTAAGTCTCTACACCAGCCTACAACTGGATACACTTAAGTCCATTACGTCATTTTGTTTGTAAAATTGTAGTTGCGTGAAACACTTTGATAGGTCCTCTAAGACTGGAGTTATCTCTGACATTCACACTACTCTACCTGTATTTTTTTACTATTGTACTAAGAAGATTAACATATGACCAAGGTATATTACCATGTATAGTATGGGTTGCTCTGCATTTCTGACTACTGCTTTCTGAAAGCATTGTAGAAGAACGCCTGTGTTACAGCATTGAACCAACAATTACTAGCTGAATTTTCTATTTTTGACACTACGCTCACTAACTCTGCACTGTTTGAGGACAATTGTTATTAGTTTTACTGTTTAAGAACATAAATTTACCTTTTTTAGTTTATCGGGCATTTGATCTTTCTTATTCCAACCTTCTGTTGGCGGAGGGATGGACGGTCACTTGTGTTTTTTTACATACATTTATTCTTAACTTACAGTATCACAAAAATCTAGCTCACGAGCCCTGTACATCACAAATAATTTCTCAACAGCGTCATCTATTCTTAACTTCTCATTTTTAAAATATAACACCTTTGTGTTCTTAAATGATACCTCACACACAGACGTTGTGTCGGTTTTGACACATTGTGAAGATTTATATTTACATAGATTTCTTTGCAAAATATTGGACCAGATTGGTATTGAGGGGATAAAATTATCAAACATCTTCTCCAACAGAAGAGGGGCAAAATATTGATTCTTGCACTGTTTTTCACTATGCTCTACATCATTCATGGCCTGGGTTCTTATTTTATTAAAATATGTTAAAAAGGGTGGCTTTGGAACATTTTCTGGCAGAATTTCCTGTTCTTCCAGATCTTCTTCGTCTAATAACAAATCTGACTAATTTAATTCCTCAATGTTTACTTTTAGTTTTAAAACACTCTCTGTTACTACTGTGCTTATTTTTTCACTAGCAAGAATATCTGGTGGATTAATTCAGATGCATCATCAATATTTGTACAATTAAGTAAGGCACTGAACACTCCTGCCTCACTGAAACATATCACTTTAAGAGGGACTGCCTGTATCACCTGAATGAAACCCTTTATTACTTTTGATTAATCTTCCTCTTCTAATTTTATTTGAAGTTTTCTAAGTGCTGTCACTTCGTCTTCATCTAATAGCTTATCACATCTCCGACGTGACTTGATTTTCCCAAGTGTTTTACTGCATGACCCTACACCGGTTCTGTTATAGGCTGACAGCGACTTTTTGTCTGCATTACCTAAAAGATTTAAGTACATTTCGTAAGGTTTCATTGACTGCAGATGCTTAGCTAAGTTTTTACGCTTTGTGCCTCGGAATGGCCGTGCCTTCACAGATGGTACATGATTAATATTCCCTGCATATCTCACATTAGGCTGACACCAGACATAATTTCACTGCATTTCTTACTTCCAGTAACTATATGCATGTGACAATAAACTTCCTTGTATCCTTGTATCCTTGTATTACATTTAAGATCATCTTTTGTTTCCATGGTTATTTTAACGGTAACTGGGCATGATTTATGTCCTCAGTAACCAGAAATGGTAAGGAACGGCGAAGCTGAATTTTTTTTACTAGCCTGGCTGAAGTAATGTCGTTTAAACATTAACACACAATAAGGATTAGACTCCTTCAATTTCCCTGCAAATACATTCAACCAGTTGTTATTTCGGAAACAACTAACATCATCATTACATCTATAAACTTTTTCCCATTCATGTCTTTCTAATGTACATACTGCTTTCTCTTCTGACTTATATGTAAATGTACCTAAACAGGATTCTTCTCCTAATACAGTATGTAAAGTTTCTTCACTAATTGGACTCGATAGCTTGTCATCTACATCTACATGTTCTTCTTCTGGCACTTCACTTTCACTTTCCTCCATGCTATCTATAACAAAATCGTTGCCGTCACAACTACTGTTATTATATAAGTTGTCCCCAACTTTGCCATTGTGTAACAAGTTGGGGCTCTCTAGACAGTCTGGACCTATACCAGCATCAGTATCTGAACCAGAGCCTACCCTAGTGGAAATTCCAGTAGAAAATCCAGTAGGTAGACTACTGGTGTGAACTGGTCTGAAATGGTCTGTATTGGTTCCAACTGTTTTTTTGATTTTGTACTGGTTTGCCCAGTAAGTAACACCAGTTAAAACCATTTTAAACCCATTAGAACCAATAGAGCTATTGGGCAGGGGTGGCTCACCAGTACCATCCAGTTGAAACCAATAGGATGTAACTGGTGTCTGCCAGTTTAAATGAATATTGGTCTCAACTGGTTAAACAAGTGGTCTCAACTGGTCTAGCAGGGCCTAAAACCACATTGGATTAATTAATCAATTCAAGAGTATTTTAATCTATCTGAAAACAAATGGCCTTTATGCTACATACAGAGCCGGACAGTAACGGAGTACATTTACTTGAGTACAGAACTTGTCTCAGAATTTCCTACAGCTTAACTCTGACAAAACAGAAGTCCTTTTCATTGGCCCTGACAAAGTTTATAATCAAGCTAAGACTTTTCTTGGAAATTTAGCCTCAAATAACAAGACTACTTCTAGAAACTTAGGGGTTTTATTTGATACAAATTTAAAATTTGATCAACATGTAAAACTCCTTGTGCAGTCCTGTTATCAACTGAGAAACATTTCCAAAATCAGATCAATGCTTTCTTTAAAGGACACAGAGAGAATTATACATGCATTTGTCTCATCTAGACTTGATTACTGCAACGCCTTATTCACCTGTTTAAATCGTCATTCCATCTCTTGTTTACAAACTGTTCTTAATTCCGCAGCCAGACTTTTGACAAAGTCTAAATTTAGGGAACACATCACCCCAGTTTTGGCCAATCTTCACTGGTTGCCAGTGAGTTTTAGGATTGATTTTAAAATCCTCCTTATTACCTATAAAGCATTACATGGTTTGGCACCTGACTATTTAACAGATTTATTAACCCCCTACTGTCCAGCTCGGCCCCTCAGATCCTCCAGCCTGGGACTTTTAGTTGTTCCAGAAAGTAAACTTTCAACTAGGGGTGACCGATCATTTGCAGTTAGAGCACCCAAGCTTTGGAACAGCCTCCCTTATAACATCAAATCTGCACCATCTGTGGCTGTTTTCAAATCTAGTCTAAAGACCCACTTATATAAAATAGCTTTCCTTAAATAGTGAATGATTCCACTCATGTCTCTGCTAATTTATTATCATTATTATCATTTCTGTTTGTTTATTTTGTCTTGGGTACTATACTGTATACCTTTTCTATTTTCTTTTTTATATATATTTAGTTAAGTTTGTGTTTGTAGTTTGGTAGTTTACTATTTTATCATTTTTATTATTATTATTATTATTACTATTATTATTATTATTGTTGTTATCATTACTATTGTTTTGTTTTTTGCTTTGTTTTGTTTGTTTGTTTGTCTGTAGAGCACTTTGTGCTTTGTGCTTGAAAAGTGCTATATAAATAAATTTTATTATATTATTATTATTATTACAGTACTTGAGTACAATTTTGAGGGATCTGTACTTTACTCGAGTATCATTTTTGGGGAGTACTCATGACTACTCAAGTACATTTAAGAGGCAAATATTATACTCTTTACTCCACCACATTTCTATCCATAACTGTGAGTACCCGTTACTACTTGTACAAAAAAAGGAAAAAAGAAAAATCTCGGAAACCCTCAATTTGTTGTTTCCCTCTCAAACGTGATTGGATTGTGCAGGCGCCACTGATTGGGACAGCCTATCAGCAATCACCTTCAGTCAACTCCATGGTCAGATTTAGATAAGAGACGAAACCATGGATGAAACAATGGATGAAGACGCAAAAGGTCCATCCCGGGAATGTGCCAACCTGTGGCCCCACCTCGCCAGACTATTTCAATTTTCTGAAAAAGTTAATGATAGTTTTCCCTTCAAGTGTTTCAATTACAAAATAGTATTTTAAATACATGTATTAGAAATACTGCTCATCCCTGGCAACATGGTAAAAAGATGAAAATGACTTGATTTTACTTTCAATTCCTTTTACATTCTCCAAGGTATTAACTAATTAATCATTGAATAATCAGCATTAGTGACATTAAAGTTCAAAAACTCTTTTATTATTATTTTAATAATGGACATAATAATCTATGATATGACCTAATATGCTGAGGAAATAAATTTAAATACAAGGTATTTCAGGCCACAGATATAACCTAGCAAAGAAATAGACATTGAGGGGAGTGTTCATTTATTTTCATTGTGTCCCCGGGATGAACCCTGAATGAACACTCCCCTCAATGTCTATTTCTTTGCATTGATGTGCGACTTTAGAGTTGATGAACTCCGGTGATATGCAAATTCCTTGCTGCAGACATCGCAGAGGACTTTATTTTAATCAACACCTTCAGGACGTTTTTTAAAAGTAAATGTTCCAATCAATGATCTAGACAGCACATTTTCTTCTCTCCTTCTTTTTACAGTCTAATGGTTACTGACTACAACAGCTCGGGGTCAAAGGTCATACGGAATCGATTAATCTGCGTTAAAATTAATTAATCAAAATGAATCAGTTATTTTGACAGCCCTAGTATTTTTCATAACTCCATGTAGGACGTTTCTGTACATAAATGTAAGCACTGTGGCACTAGTAATGCAATATTTAGAAAATGTAGGCTACTCCTGTACTCTTGGTACTCAAGTACTTTTAAAAACAAGTATTTCAGTACTTTAAATTAAGTAGAGATCTGACTGTTGTACTTTTACTTGTACTTGAGTAAAATTTAGCAAAGGGTATCTGTATTTTTACTCAAGTAATGAAGCTGTGTACTCTGTCCGCCTCTGGCTACATAGGCCTATAATAGATAGATTATTTTGGAAGTTTAACAGTTCAACAAATAACAACAACTTTGTTTTATTTTGTTTATTTTGGAAGTTTAACATCAGTCTTTTTCATAGGTATTGGGGAATGTGCAGATGTAAATTTTTTCCCCAAGGTCAACAAGCATACACTTACTAACAATCTCACTCGGGACCAAAACACATTTTTGCTCTGTATTATGGACACATGTTATATGAGGGGTGCTTGCAATAGATTTCTTGTGATCAACCTTGAAAAGCTTTACAATAAACATAATTTCAGAGTTGTGCACACAAATTTGAGTTATTTCTCCAAATTTTCCCTCAGGCAACTCTATTACAGAATTTTTAGTTTTTAAGCATCTTTTATAATCTATGCTGTCAAGCCTTTCACCTTTGTAGGTGGCTCTGCTGTAGACTGAGACTGTTGTTAGCTGCCTACCACTCCTGGAAAACAACTCCCTCTCCTCAGAGCTAAGTTCATATGGATGTCCCTCTCCCAAAACTGTTGTTCCATAATGCTCTTCTGCCACTTTTAATCTCGGACAAGATGTTAGCTCTAGACAGTATGTAAGAATGTCATCTTTGATGGTGTGAATTTTAGAAAATATGACAAGTGTGTTACGCAGCACAAATTTGTCAATTATTTGTGTGGCTACACCTCGCGTTCCCTTCACTAGCTTCAAAATTTCCCCATTTGCAGATTCAAAAACAAAAGCACTGTGGGCCCAAAGAGGTCCCCAAAGCTTTACACTTTTGGCAAGATGAAGTAGTGAATGTACATTTGAAGTCATTTGCTCTTCACTGTAATGCTCCTGAACCCCACACACAAATTCAAGTAAAAGCATGTCTGCGGCATTTACTTCTCTTGGATAAATATTTGATTTTAGCAAGAGGTACACAGCTTTGACCAGTTTAGCAAAATGATTGAGGAATTTTGAGGGGAGAATTGAATTTAAACAGGGTAAAGAGTAAAATAACAGCCAAGAACGCCACTCAGAAGCTTTCCAAAATCTGCGCTCTTTAACTGATCTGGGTAAACGTGAAATATTTCTAGGAGGGCGAATGCCTAGAAGTCTTGAGTCAATTGCTTGCAATGCATTTGGAGCACCAATGTAAAATGCTCTCCCAGAAGAGGAAAGCCAGAGTTCTGTCAGCTGTCTTGTCACACCAAGAAGTACAGAGTGCATATAATCTGGTATGAAACCCCAGACAATATCAAAATAAGGCAGGTTTATAAGAGGAGATGGCCCTTTTACACCCTTATAGGTGACCCCATCTTTAAGGGCTTTTTCCATATGCCTCACCATATCTCTGCTACTTCTGTCAGGGTATTCAAATTGTGTCACAGGGTATTTTACTTGCCCTGACACCAACTGGCCTGGATGGTAGCACCAACTGCAGCCAAAATACCCATTGAACTGTGTTGTATTTTGCATTGTGGGTCTTGCCACAGAGTCAACAACACAGCATAAACCTATTAATTTAGAAACAACCCAATTGTGAGATTTGGTCATCCACCTAACCCCTCTTTCAGCTAGCATTTTTGCATCCTCAACAAAATGGTGGAGGAAACTGCTCATTTTGGGGTGTCCCTTCCCAAACCACAGACCAGCTAGCGCCATATGTTTTCCTCTCTCTTTAGGGGGTAGCTCATTTAACATACAGTGGATTGGCCAAATTCAAAAGGGGGAGGATTTGAAAACTGGGCTTCCATCACTGTTGAAGATGTAAGAAAAGTTATGATCATCATTTAAGATTTCTCCAGGGCCTGATAATTTTTGGTATAGGTCACCATCTAAAATGTCTGAAATAGAATCATTGGCGTGTCTGTTTTTTCTGTAGTTGAAAATATCTGTACCATCTAATTTCTCAAGGATGCACTGGATTTGCGGAGCAAGGGGAATTGTAATAAAGAAATTGTTTTGTTTAAGGTCTTGTGTCTTACATATACCGTGGCACTGAGGGCATTCCTTCTCTGTCACATCACTAGAGCTTTGCATACCTATGTATGACTTACAAAAACTACAATAGAAATGGAATTTAAGTGTCTCTGAAGTTTTACCAAACACCTTTTGGAATAAATGTTTGGAACTCCCCAGGACATCCATACCAAACAAAACATTAATTAGCTGTAAAAGGTCAACAATTGCAACTCCACTGAGACAATGCCTCATGGCAAATGACAGAACCAGCAGGAGAGCTTCAGCCTTTGTTACATTGACAAAAGTACACAGTGGTTGGCTCATATTTGGGATACTTCCAAAGATGTTAAATGGATCACTCCAGCATCCTGATCTTTCCTCATTTTCTGATCCTTCAGATGAAGTATCTTCACTGTCACTGCTACTACTATTGTCATTAGCCTAAACAAGAAGATAGATTGGAATAGAATGGAAGAAAAAAGCTCATAATTTAGCAGATGGTTTTATCCATATAAATTTTGCCTACATTACAGTCATATTTAGGGCATATTGTCATTTGAACGTTATTGGGTTAAGTGTTTTTTTCAGGCTACGTATTTGATTTTAACCGCTTTCAGTCAATAGATCGCCAAGGTAGGACCCTTAGTCATGTAGCAGACATTTTTATTTAAAGCAGATTACAGACTTAGAAAAACATTACATTGAAGTACAGACATTACATTACATTACATAACAGTACATTCCTTGTCAAGGGAAAGTTGTAAAAATTGAAATAACTCCAATGACATGGATAATGTCAGATTCTGCAGAACCTTCCCTTGCACAACGCCTACCTCAGATCCGACATCATTAAGATCTAGGTCTTCATCGGGCCAGGGGTTTTCGCCATGTTCCTGTCAAGGGAAAGTTGTAAAAATGTAAATAACTCCAATGACATGGATAATGTCAGATTCTGCAGAACCTTCCCTGGCACAACGCCTACCTCAGATCCGACATCATTAAGATCCGGGTCTTCATCGGGCCAGGGGTTTTCGCCATGTTCCTGTCAAGGGAAAGTTGTAAAAATTGAAATAACTCCAATGACATGGATAATGTTAGATTCTGCAGAACCTTCCCTGGCACAACGCTTACCTCAGATCCGACATCATTAAGATCCGGGTCTTCATCGGGCCAGGGGTTTTCGCCATGTTCCTGTCAAGGGAAAGTTGTAAAAATTGAAATAACTCCAATTTGTAAATTTCTACAGTTTGGAACAAATACACATTGTGGAGAATTACATGAGGGTTGTGTGTGTGTGTGTGTGTGTGTTACACAGTACAGTTAGGTAAGTATTTGGGCAGTGAATTAGGAAATTCAGAGTGCTGCAGAAAGTTCCATTCACATGAATTCACATGAATAATTATCAGTAAATAAGTCCCTTCAGGTCAAAGCAAAACCCCTCCGCTGCGCGTCGGGGTTCTGTTCTCCCTGTCGGGACTTATTTTCTGATAATTACCGGCGGACAATACATTATCCCTTACATATTATTAATTGCTGCTGTAACACCATAATTTCCCTCTGAGGATGAATAAAGTAATCTATCTATCTCTATCTATCTATCTATCTATCTATCTATCTATCTATCTATCTATCTATCTATCTATCTCTATCTATCTATCTATCTATCTATCTATCTGTATGTGCTTTCACCCTGTGGGTATTTTTACAGTATTGAATAACTTCTATGCAAATTGTGTGACAATCAGTCAAAAACTTACCACAGAGGCAGCATCATCAACGCTTGTGTTCTCATCAGGCCACCCATCTTTTGTAGAGTGCTCCCGCCGTCGCCACTTAGAATTACGTGGAATTGAAGAAGGGGTATGTGGCTCTAGGAATCTCTTATATTGTCTTCTCCTTGTTGCCATAGCTAAACTGTAATAATAAATACATTATAAAATGAATGAATGTGGACTAATGACACAAATGTCCATTGAGAAGTCACAGAATGAAACACGTTCACATCAAAAGTCTTGTAGGACCTACAGTCTATTTCACTTAGCCACTTATTATTATTATTATTATTATTATTATCATTATTATTATTTATAGTAGGCCTATATGCCAATTCACTATGTTCAATAAAGTATCTAATATATGTGACAAATAAATCCTTATGTTATTATAATAGACCCTAGTGGATTGGGATAAAGGCATCTGATAAGTAACCAAACAATAATCATAATCTCTACAGTGATCATTGTATGGACCACACCCCGATATCAATAGGCCAGAACCATTAGCCAGAACCAAGGTTTCTGCCACCAGCTGCTGGTCTGCGTTGCATGTTACTCTGGTTTGGACGAGACCAACGATTCTAGAGCGGAACGTAGCGCTCTTGAACCTTTGTTTGTACCAACTGCGCATGTGCCAGCGGTCCGTTTATGAGGCAGCCTCTAACGTCTTTAACGTTAACGTCTTTTCAGACAGTCAGGCTAGAAGCTAACGTTAGTTGTCGAGTTGAATGTTCCAGTTGAATGCGAGAGTTTAAACATAAATATATTTCTATGAAATATACTGCTGAAAGTTAAGTTAAATGTTTGCATTAGTGAGATATCTGGCCGACAATCATCGGGCTATTGTGCCCACTTCAAACGTGAGAAACTTTAAACCTGAAGATACAGACTTTAAAAAAAAAACATACTGGATTTTATGGGCGGGCGACGGTGCCTACTACCAAGGCCAAGTATTGCTCATTTCTGGTAAGTAAATTACTCTAAAGCTGTCATTAACTGCTTAGCTTCTACCTTAACCCCAATAGAGTCTTAAGATATTAGATCTGTTCGTAGGCTAGAAAATTATAAGATAGATGCCAGCTAGCTAGCTAGCTAACGTTAGTTGCCATTAACGTTAGCATTGATAAGTTAATGTTACTTGACAGTGGCGCAATTAAAACTTTTACTGTAATTTAGGATTAAACAGTCTAACACCAGTCACTAGCTACAACACTTCAAAGATACTTTATAGAAAATGACACATAACAATTAGACCAGTTACTTAGAAATATGACCATAATGTCAAGTTAACTTTCGTGTTAACGTTACTCACCTTGCTTGTTTTGTTGAAGAAAGACAAGTTCATTTAGCCTAACGTTATAGCGCGTGCCAGTTTAACCTACTGGCACAATATGCAGTCTGTTGTTCCAGTACCTTAAGTCAATCAGCTGTTGGTAATGTTTTCCTTCTGCCTTAATTTGTAAAGTTAGTCAAATGTGCTGTATTTCAGATGAAGAAAATCTGCTGAGGGAGCGTCTGGAAAACAAAAGAGCCCCTGTCCCAAAGATTAGGGAAGAGACTTCGCCAGGACATAACGTGACCAAGAAAGTGGCAGTGGAGGTCAAAGCCACTAAGAAAGTAGGCCTTTGAATCGCAGGGATGTTGTAATAACCCATTTAATTTGCAAAGATTTGCATTTTGTATTTCCATGACATAACCTTATCCCTATGTAGTCTTCAGCCAATTCAATATCCTTAGCAGAGTTGTATAAAGTACTGTATGCAAAACCCACACTTGAGTAGAAGTACAGATATTTGTCTTCAAATTGTCTTTTAAAAACTCAAGTAAAGTACAGATACTCCCCATTCATACTTCAGTATTGTACTAAAGTATAGCTACTTTATTACTCTACATCTCTGCTCTTCAGGCAATGAAGAGACATGAAAAGGATGGAGACCAAAAAATGATGGAGGTCATAAGTGCTGCTCACCAACAATCAGAGGTATGTCAGTAGTTTGAAGGGTTCTCTTATGGACAAACTGTTAATAGTGGGGTGGTTAGTGAAATTACTGTTACCAGTACCCAGTACTGTTACCAGTTGGTCAGGGCTCTCCATTCCTGTAATAGTTTGGGGTCTTTTAAGAGGGCTCTAAGGCATATCTGTTCAACATGCACTTAGGTCATTAAGCGCTTATGTTTTTGTATTTGTATGTCGCTTTGGACAAAGGCGTCTGCCAAATACCATAACATTGCTCAGAAAGTTGCCTTTTGTATCATCAGCTAGTGCTGGGCGGTCAACAGGTTTTGCACCAAATTCTGTGACCTGTCGAATTTTGTGACTATAGTGGACGCTGTTTTATTGCGCTGTCTATGAATGTACTGAGCTGTACTGACACAGAGACGAGGCAATTCTGTTATGTGTGTAACTCTTCTAATAAACTATCTAAATCTTTGAAACATGGAACATTGACCGGGTGTGGGTGTATTACTTCAGAGTAAAGCTAAAGCCTACCCCTGTGAACAGGTGGACATCAGCAGGACAGGTCACATATTTTGATAGGCTACTGTCAAATTATGTCACTGTAATTGCAGAAATTGACTGATATTGTACAGTATATTGCCATTTACATGAGCAAACACTTTACTTACATTATTGACAAACTCGTTGCCATTGTCTGTTAATTATATCCTTTTTGGCACCTCAAACTGATATACAAACTTAAGGAGGCAGTTTGTGACCTCCAAAGCAGTTACAGTCACATAATATGACAGTAGCCTATCAAAATATGTGACCTGTCCTGCTGAAGTCCACCTGTTCACAGGAGTGGTGAGGGGTAGGCTTTAGCTCTACTCTATAGAGATAGTATAGAGAACGAAGATACACAGGCAGGCCTGTAAAGTAATACACCCACACCCGGTCAATGTTCCATGTTTCAAAGCCCAGTACATTCATAGACAACACAATAAAACAGCGCCCTCTAGAGTCACAAAATTTGACAGGCCACAGAATTTGGTGCAACACCGGCTCACACAGAAATATTGTTTTATTTTGTTAGTGAGATATCCAAGGCTCTGGCGTCCCCTCTGTGACGTGTTCGCCCCCCAGTTTCAGAGCTATTCCAATGGCTTACACAGTATCAATCACATTGCCGCTTGCAACGCCTTACTGTAATAAATGCAGTGCGTTGCCCTGTTTACCGGCTTAAGCTGCCACCTCTTGGCGAAAAGTTGTAATACATTTCACGCAGCTACGTGAGTCATGGAAAGCGCGAATGAAGTGGCCACTTCTAAATGGGACCTACTGTAGGCCTTTTTTGACAGAGGAAGAATATTAGCAGATAGGTTTTATTTTCAAAGTAGTCAAAGCCCATATTAATGCAAATTGTCTCAACTAAGTCACACTTGTTTTATATTACCTTTTAGATTTACTTGAATACTGTGTAATGTAGGCTACTTTGGCTTGAACTTGAAACGTAGGCCTATAATTATTTCTAAGTTGCACTAGGCTATACTTTTTGTATTGTTTTTATAAAAGATGTTTGTGTAATTTGCACAGTAAAAGTTCTATATTTAGAAATTGTCTATGCTTTCTGAGAAAGCTTTCTGCTTTCATTAGAATCATGGGTGGCTCCTTGGCGCATCATTTTCTGGGGCCATGCAAACCTGTAGGCTATTAATACAAGTGTGGAGTTATTCTACAATATTCACTCATCATGACTATCCTAAGTCAGTCAATCTACTGCAGTAATTCCTTTCTCGACCAGTAAAAAATGCTGAACACCTGATTAGGCATAAAAAAAAAAAAATACTGTGAAACCGTTAGAATTTCGAAAAATACCGTGATATAAATTTTTGGTCATACCGCCCAGCACTATCATCAGCTTTAAGTATTCAGAAAAAAAGCTGTAACATCAAGTTAAAATCCCATTCTGACATAGAAATATGACACTGGTCGTTCACATTCTTTTGATTTGTAGGCTATGAAGAAAACCACAATTCTTCTCAAGAAGAAAATGATAAGAAAGAAAAAAAATCCCCTTTGTGGTAATAAGTCACCGAATTTGGTAAAAAAAAATTTTTTTACAATGTAATAACAGAATGAGCAGCTTGAACATGAACAGTCATGAGGAGATGATTGCTGAATGTGACAAAAATGTATGGGCTTGACATCATTTAAAATTGAATGAACATTCATGTCAGTTCATGCCAGTTTACTGATATATCTGTCTATAGGATACCTCAGAGAGACCTGATGAAAAAGGGGTGTCAGACGATGAGGTAGGACTCCCATGACAGATACCCATCACCGAAGTGTATGCTTAGCATTATGCAACAGTTAAGCTAGTGATAATGAACCTTCATGTTATCTGCTTGTCTATAGGATACCTTAGGGATGTCTCAATGTAATTCGCAGGATTTGATAATACTGTTGCTTTCAAATGCTTCTATGCTCAACATCTAGTCTACATTAGCTATTTTATTTTTAATCATAATGAACCTTAATGTCATACTGCTGAACTATCTGTCTATAGGATACCTCAGGGGGACCCCCTGACAAAAAAAGAAAAAAAAGAAGAGTGGTGTCAGATGATGAGGTAGGACTCCCATGAAAAAATACCTTTTATGCAACATTTAGGTTCAGTTAAATTATCACTGAAGAGATACAAGCTCACACTTGGAAATGACAATTGAAATCAGACAAGCTTAAATTCAAGTCTTAAATTGTATGGGACCGCCAGCAAGTGAGTGAGTGAAATGTCTCCATCCAGTTTCGTGTATTTAAAACGCAATTGTATAAGGCTACGGGAGGAAGTGCAGTTGCAGAGTGAAGATGTTTTTCACGGGTGTGGTTAAAGGTGTGAAAACGGTAATAATACAGTATGTATTATTATGCGCAGTGCTTCGGTCACTCGTCTGATAATTTGCTGCGCAATTTATGAAGGAACCACGGACTGACAGAAAAAGAAAACAAACGTTTTCGCAATCAGGAGGAAATACTGTAGGCCTACATGTTAAGTTGATCTGTTTGCATCTTTCCAGCGTGTGTTGCTGGACTAGCCTAGGGAAGAAAATATCTGTTGAAGTTATAATACCTGTAATATCTGTCAGCAGCTTGCTTGCCAGCGTTTTCCAGTAGGCCTAGACTAGGCCTACTTAGCAAAAGTTGTGAAATATAACCGCATATTTATATAATATGTTACATACATTTACGGCTCTGAGGAATGCACTCTATGTACGGAAGACTCTTGAAATGGCTAATTTTCTTAACGCTGTCTGATGTTGTCGAATTGATTAAGACAATGTGGTTCAGGATATTGGACATAGGGCCTCATTTCTTTGGAGTGGGTAAGATTGTTTTTAGTCGCAGGCTAACACATACTGATGACTTGCGCTAGCCTAGCACCTGCAAACTCTGCAATTAGAAGGACTGGATGAAACGTGTTGAAAACGGTCTCCACTGATGAACATCATACTTGCTAATTTGGAAATGAGGTCCTATGTCCAAAATCCTAAACCACCCCTTTAAGTTGCTTGTGTTCTTTTTTTTTTTTATTTGCATAAATTAGATAGTTTGCACCCGTTGGCCACTACAATATGATTAGCCTAAGGTATTCATTGATGTCTTTCCTTCATATTCAGGATTCTGATTTATCAGGTGATGAAGGGGTGGTCCCTCAACAAATCCATGAGGAATTGTTGGGGGACTACCACAACCTAAAAAAAATAAATAAGAGACTGGCGGCAGAATTGAATGATCTACAGAAGAGGTACTTAACAGTTGTTTTCATTAATTACATTTCCTGAAGGAAATAGATTTTGGATGAGTAATTAGTCTTTAGCATTATTGTTGAGTTTACCATTGAATTTAAACAACAGATTCTTTTTTTATGTAATCCCCAAGGTATGCAGAATTGGAAACACAAAATCGACAAATCACAAGTGAGCGGGATCGCTACAAAAATCATCTCCGCTCCATCCAGGGAGATATTACCAGGATGTTTAAGGGGGATGTGTTGCAGGGTGAGAAAACATAGAAAACAAATAAATGATAACAGGACAACATGTCCTATTGTTGGCAATAGACTTAAATATAAACATAAACAAACTCGACAACATGACCAATAGCTGACTGCCCCTTATAAATATAAATATTACAATTAAAGGGAAACTTGGCAACTATTTCAACGTAATAAACCTGTTTAGAAATCATTTGGATGGTTAAATGACCGGTTTCGGTGAAAATGGTGACTTTCCCCGCTGCCCCTAGCGTCCCCAGGCGGAAAACCAACCTTGCAACATTGAGACTACCGTCCCGGAAAGGGAAGTGAGAAACAAGAAACTCGTTTTAAATCGTGTTTCTTACCTTGTAACATCCACATTGTTCTTCCGAACTTATGCAAACCGTTTCGCTAGCTTGTAAACAAATCCATGTTCTTTATCGTTACCTTTTTCCACAGTTTGAAATAGCATAATGCACAATTTCTCGAGCAGGGGAAAATATAGATAATCCTGCCAAGTTTCCCTTTAAGGGTAAATTTTGAAGCTGCTGCTACTTAAAAAGACACTTCTGACAATAACAGAGATTTGACAATTACAAGATAGTATAATGAAACTGTTTCTCTTTGCAGTATCCTGCACACCTCGTCAGGGACCGGACACAGGGGCAACAAGCTCTGCAGAGGAGCCAAGACCTCCCTGCCCAGACGGAAAGGTACATTTCATAATTCTAGACTATTCTGTTCTTTTCCCTCGGTGCCATTGGCTGCAGGAAGTGTTGAGTATGAAGTTGTTTGTTAAATTACATTATACAACAGTTATTGTGCACATATAGGGCCCTATCTTATACCCGGCGCATAGTAACAAGGTTTAGTGGAATCCTGGGTTTGCATACACAGTTTTGTGTGCAAGCAGATTCCTTCTACAAAGAAACGCTTACTTGTTGACAAAATACCAACACCCTGTTTGCGCTCCTTGCTTTTAAAGAGAATAACAGATGTGACACTCATTGGTTTTTGTAAGGGATAATGTATTGAACGGTGGTCATTATCGGGAAAATAAGTCCCAACAGGCGTACCGGACCCCAACGCACCAGCGGAGGGTTCTTGCTTCGCCCTGAAAGGCCTTATTTTACTGATAATGACTGGCGTTCCATACATTATCCTGCTTATTATACGGCTAATTCCCAAAACAAAAAAAATAAACTCCACACGATATGTCTCTTTACATTTATTTGTTACCGTTTTGCGCAAAGAAATGAATTAGTGATCTGCATCTCCGTTCACCAACAGCTAAGTTTGTGCTAACCCATTCGCACATATAATAGCCTATGTTATGTTTTCTCCATTGTCAACGTGAGATATGTCTCCATGTACTGTAGTGATAATGCATAAGGTAGCCATGTTCAAATCACATGAGCCAGTTTGTTCTGTAGGCTAAAAGTATTTCTGTCCCTCCCAAACTGTGTTAAAGGGGTGGTTCAGGATTTTGGACATAAGACCTCATTTCCAAGTAAGCAAGTGTGATATTTATCAGTGGAGACCGTTTTCAACACGTTTCATCCAGTCCTTCTAATTGCAGAGTTCGCAGGTGCTAGGCTAGCGCAAGTCAACGGTATGTGCTAGCCTGTCACTAAAGACAGTCTTACCCACTCTAAACTACACCTGAGGCAAATTCCAGACAATCGATGTAAATGTCTGTGTTGATAGAATAGTGTAAGAAATACAACTACCCTTGCATCGCGTTGCAATAGTTATACTTTGGTCCCTGAAGTTGTTAGTAGTCATTTTGCAACTCAGCGGCGGACTGCTATTACCAAGGCTACTACTAGGTATCCCCATTGGAGTGCGCTTTATTGTTTACTTTTCGGCGCAGTACTACTAACCGGAGAAGTATAATTCCGCCGCTGCTAAGAAACTAGTCCATCAAAATGTAATGCGATCGTTGAAATGCAAAGATAGATTTACGTTAGAAATAACACTATCAATGCAGACATTTACATCGATAGTCTGGCGTTAGAATTTGTTTGCCTCGGGTGTACTTTGGAGTGGGTAAGACTGTTTTTAGTGGCAGGCTAGCACATACCGTTGACTTGCGCTAGCCTAGCACCTGCGAACTCTGCAATTAGAAGGACTGAATGAAACGTGTTGAAAACGGTCTCCACTGATAAATATCACACTTGCTTACTTGGAAATGAGGTCCTATGTCCAAAATCCTGAACCACCCCTTTAAACTGGTGTGTTAAGTAGACAGAATATCAAAAAAAAACTCCTGGGGAACCCCCCGACACGACAAACACATGCACTTTTCAAAAGCTTTTAAACGTCCATATGTGTACCCATCTTTTAACTTCACCTACAGCCAGTGTTGTAAAAGTTCAACGCTTGTTTTCGTGCAGTAGGCTAGCCTTTTTGATAAGCGATGTCATGGGTAGGCTGACGTGATTCGAGGACTTTCTGTTCCTGTTTATGTAAAGGTTTTATATAGGCTCAATAATGATAGGCTACACTGCATGTTATTAACCAAAAGTGCACGCTATGTAAATAGGCGGGTCAGATCACGGGCCGGGTATCATTTAATCATAATTAATATTTGCGGTTGGGGGGGGGGGCTTAAAAAACATATAGCTCAGGGGCCTCGAGTGGTATTAAGGCACCCCTGCTTACATCGGTATACGAAGTTGTAAGTTTTAACTAATAAATGAGAAGTTTTTAACAGCTAGTGTGAACATTTGCATTTCTTGATACCAGGAACAGTTTATACAGATGAGAGATGAAAATGATAATGTGTTTGGTTTGAATATTTGTTGACCGTCACGCATTGAACGTTTGCGTTTCAGTTTTGCTTAAAAATTTAACAAAAATGCATGAATCAATCAAACGTCATTAATCAATGACAAACGGTTAATAAAATAATGAATAGTAAACCAGACATATAATGACGGGCAGACTGTAAAGATAATGATGTAGCCTAATGACAAACACAGAAGAAATCTATTTTGTTGATATCCGATCCAAATATCAGATCGGTGCACCCCTAGCTGAAACTGAATCAAACATTCTTTAAAACACAGCTGATAGTCCGGCAGCCAAATGCCATAATATAGGTGAACCTTTTTTTTTTTTTTTTTTTTTAGAGAGGGTGCCCGGGTAGGGTAAAAAAAAATTAACTAGCAGATATCACACCATTGACAGTGGGAATTATGTGTTTCAGCGGTAATTACATGAATTCATTTTACTGCAGAACATCGGGAAATCCCATTCAAGTCAATGGATCATTCTACTAGCATTGTGAAGATCAGTATAATAATTAGGGATGCACGATATATCGGCGGCCGATATATTATTGGCCGATAAGTGAAAAAATGTAAATATTATTATCGGTCCGATAACAGAATTCTGGCCGATAATTCGCGCCGATATTTAAAGTCCTAATTTAGGCCTACGTAAGGTCCGTCTGGCTACACTGAGCTACTTGAGCTTGGTTGGCTATACTTTTTCCTCAATATAATGTCAGCAGTGTGAATGTATTTCACCACTCAAAATCACAATCCACAAAAAAAATCTGTGGATATGCGTTCATTTGGGAATCTGTGCATCTCAAAATCGTCTCGTGAATGATCCGCCATTTAACTTTACCAGAGCGGAGCTCAGCCCTATCTAGAGCCGTCTTGTGCTGGTGTGTTTGCACTTTACCGCGCTGGTCGGGGAAACAAATAAACAAACTCGTTAGTGGGACGAGTACATAAGTAGGCCTAGTTCTAAGTTGTGTTTTAGTATTATATTTGCATTACTTGCTTGGGTTTTGTATTACTACCTAGAAATATGCTAACCATTCCTGCTTCAGAGACAGGTCATCATAATAAGTTATTAAAACCTTCGGGGCTAACCCCTTTCATTTCTGCTGCAGCAGGTTGTGCGCAACAGAGTAGACGGACATAAGATACAGTCTGAGGAGTTGCAGCTTTATTCAGTTACCCGCAGTTGAAACTAAACCTAAGTTTCCCTCACAAACTCTGATTTGGTCACTTAACTGTAGCTTATTCCCAGCTGAGCCGTTTATGAGCGTTTAGTCCTAAATTAAAACGATTCATACTCTCTAGCCACTCACTCGCAATTCACTGACGTCAGGTTCACTTAAAGGAGCCACACATACTGTAGGGCTAGGCTTCTTTTATGTTGTTGACTGCCGCACTATTGAGGACTATTATGAGTTCTGTCCATCATTTGGCAGGGTGCTTGCGCAAGTCTTGAAAGTCTTAATAAGTATGGAATTTTGAAACACTGTTTTCCAGACCTTGAAAAGTCTTGAATTTTGTGTGAAAGTCTTAATAAAGTATGGAAAAAATGTATGGTAGAATCTTACAGTATGCTCAAAGGCATTGTGAAATGAGAAATAGGAAGGTAGGCTAGGCTATAAAACTATAATTTTACTAACACGTACTGTATTGGCCTAATGGAATGATATCCAATCAACGCTTGCTTAGCCTAGTCTGGCACCTTTTCGTCACTGCTGAGGTCTATTGACACATAGCTAGCCTAGTGGTCAACAGAAATGGGTCGTTGCGTGTTTTTGAATTTATGGCTGGATTTGAAGTTAAATTTAATTAAAAATTTGAGTATTTGCCATACTGTGCAGTTTATTTTTTGTTCTAACCAAGTGCGCTAGGTCAAATGTATGCACTTTTGTGAGTGTTGTGACACAGCTTGTTCAGAAGTTAAAATGAGATAACATAAAGATAAGTTCAGTCATGTCAAGGACAGAAAAAATTAGATGTGAGTGAGACTGAATTCTACATACATTCATCCATCCATTCATGTTTTTTTATAGATAGTTTGGTAACACTTTACTTGACGGGTGAGTTCTTAACACATTCATAGCAGCTGTCATAAACTTCACATAAAGCATTCATGACTGTTTCATGAGACATGACTCAACATTCATACCAAACCTTTCATGAATGTGGAAGACAGAACGACGACAACTCGTCAAAATCAATCGCAAAGCAGCATTTTTGCCATTTTTGTTCCAAACCTCTTACCTGACCATGTCACATCTGAGTCAATGGGCTAGTGCAGTGCCAAAAAGACAGAACATGGTCAAGTAAATAATTTTTGTTTCATAAAAATGTATTTGTTTTATGATGTAACCTTTGCAGATAATTTCTCATCTTTTGCTACTGGGAATGTCCAACCATTCCAGGTTACACAAATACAAGTCGAATGTAGGCTAGTTTGCCTCCCAGTGTTAAACTCAGTGATTACAAATACTTCACAACTTCTATAGTAAAGTGACATGCAATGTAGACTTCATAAGATATTCATGAAATATTTACAAAAACGGCAATGCTGCTTTACGATTGATGGACTTTTATTTTGACAAGTTTTCGTCGTTCTGTCTTCCACATTCATGAAAGGTTTGGTATGAATGTTGAGTCATGTCTCATGAAACAGTCATGAATGCTTTATGTGCCGTTTATGACAGCTGCTATGAATGTGTTATGAACTCACCCGTCAAGTAAAGTGTTACCGATAGTTTTTGTGACACTTGTTTGATGTGAAATTCATGTACTTGTGATTTTCATGTTTTGAAACATTTTCATCAGTAAAAGCATAATTTACTGTGAATAATGCATTTGTTAATTGAATTCTAGCCTATAAAAAATTTATTTCTAATAAACACAGTTGGTACAATCTCAACCAATGAAGTAGGAAGTAGGCACACAAGTATACAAGTACATAAAGTTAAGGTCTTGAGAAAAAAAAATCCAGTTTTAAAAAAGTCTGGAAAAAGTCTGGAATTTTAATTTGGAAAAAGAGCAAGCACCCTGATTTGGTGGTAGGTAAAATTACTGCAATAAAATTATGCTTATTAAATGCTTTCCCCAAATCACTTTTCACAATTTTTTTCAAGAGTAATATTATCGGTTATCGTATCGGTATCGGCCACAACAAACCAATAAATATCGGTTATCTTTATCGGCCCTAAAATTCCATATCGGTGCATCTCTAATAATAATGGGTGTCACACCCAAAACATACCCGTGACTAATTAAGAGGAGTAAAAAACACAATTTGATGTTTGGAACTGAATTAGTTGGAATTGGATCTTTACTCTTTTTTTTCCTCTTAGATACATCTTGGTGGTGGAGCATATGTGTCCTCTGGGTCATGGGCATGGATTCAGGGGTCCAAAAACGATTCCAGATTCTGCAAGGACCTGTGTGTTGCAGTCTGGGGATCCGAGGTTCTGAGACTGCGGTCCACTGAGGGGAAGATCTGCAACAGGATGAAGTCACAAGGAGCTGTGGCTAAACCTCCTCTAACGCCAGAAAAGTATCAGGCAGTTAAAGGTTTGTAATTTATATCATTACACGGCTCTTCAGAATGCAAGTAGAACACTCCGTTGACTTGAATGGGATTTCTAGCGGTCATTATTTTTGAGGAAAGGACCTGAAAAAAAATGATGACAGCTGTCAATGGCAACGGAGTTTGTGCTTCTAATTCAGGTCTTTCATATCACTACGCAAGGACTGGAACTTCATTCACAGTTGAATTAATATAGCCTAATGTTAACCGCGACCGTCCGCGAGACCTTCTTACTATTAAGGCTCTTATGCATGTTGCTGCTGACAGCTTTGCCTGTCTAACGAATGTTATCTTCGCGATTTAAGATTGTTTGTGTAATGTATAGGCACAGCACGCACTTTAATTTCCCTATTTTTACAATCGGCTAGCCTAACAAATGCATTTCATTTCAAAAAGCAACCTGGTCAGTCGCTAACAACTAAGTGCACCTAGGCCTACAACTCTACACATCCAAAAGGGTAGAAGCTTCCAGTAGGCTATCATAACTTTTTTTACCGTTTAGTCTGTGCATCGGCGCAGCCTACGACGATGTGAATTAGTGACAGCTGTTGTCGCGGTAAACTTAAGCTCCTGTCTCTAAATAGTGTAGATAGTGTAGATAGATAATAAATGCAGCCTGTAGCCTAGGTTACTTCAGCAAACCCAGACCAGTTGTGGCATCAGTTTCGCTTTTAAAATGCAACAGTGAGAGGCTTTTTAGCGCAGTCTCACTTATCATTGATGAGCACAGGAGCAGGCTGACACCTGATCATGTTGAAATGATCACCTTTGTGAAGAAGAATCTCCCCATCATGCTCAGACTGCAGCCGGGGCAAACAGTAGAAATTGAAGGGAGTATGGAGATGGAACAGTAAAGTGTGGAGGAGATAGCAATACTGTAGAAGGCGTGACAGTTATTTGGGTTGTTATAGCCAATTCAGTGTGTGTGTGGTAATTTGACTATTTTCTACTCAGGTTTTGTGTGTGTTGCTTTTATATATAATTTTATATTGTTTACACTGATGGCTTTTTTAAGCCTTGGTTTACACTCTTGAGCAGAGCACTGATGCCAATTCAGTTTGTGTGGTTAATTGACTATTTATTTTCTACTCAGCTTTTCTGTGTGTTTTGCTTTTTTTATACAGTTTACAATATTGTTTGCACTGATGGCTTTTTAAGCCCTGGTTTACACTCTTGTTGTTCAAGAGCAGAGCACTGATGCCAATTCAGTTTGTGTGGTTAATTGACTATTTATTATTTTGTGTTTATTTAACCCTGTTAAGAATAAACAGGTCAGCTTCTCATTACCAACCACTGTGGATTATTCAAACTAACCTAATTAAGTTGGCTAGTTGTTCTTAAGAGTAAAACCCTTTTCAACATGAGTATAACAACAAAATAAGTAAATATCTCTAATCTTTAATACATGCTTGGATCGGCCGGTATCGGTATCGGCCGATGCTAAAAGCTACAATATCGGTATTGGATCGGAAGTGCAAAAAGCTGGATCGGGACATCCCTAGTTCACGTAGCGTTTCAAACAAACTGCAGATCCGTTGCAATTATGGGGGTAGCCTATATGGGCATTTGCTTAAAAAAGGTTGAGAACCATCTACATGTGAAATTCCCTGAATATTAGTGCAGATTCTCTCTTGTTAAGACATTAAGAATGAAACTGCACAAAATGATAAATCGCCTCATTAAACCTCTCCCTGTGTAAGTATATCTATGGACCTCCTCCTATGGTGTGTGATTGTAGGCCTAATGACTTTTAAGCTAAGCAGCAGCGATGGTCATGGCCAATGAGTGGAAGGGAAACCTCCAATTAAACCATAGCGATCAATGTTTTTCAAAGGTTAGCTATCACTATGTTACAAAGGCAGTGAAATATTAGACAAATGTATGGCCACCGCTTGTTAACCTATTCGTATATCAGGAAGCCTACACTGTGCATTTGTATTAATTCGTCAGTATTATATCATAGCAAAAAAACACAATCTGAATTTACCAGAGAAATGGTACAGCCCAATGGGGGTGAGGGTTTGAAAATCGTATTTCATTAGATTATATCCTGAATTCTTGGTATGTGATGGTAATACTGCATTTAATTACATTAAATATTGGATAACATAAAATTTTATTACATGTTTTCAGTACCCCCCAAACTATTATTTTCATCCCTTTTGGGAGGGTCCAAGTCTCATCTAGGGGGGTCAGACCCCCCGTAATACGAACCATGAACTCAGCTATTCCCACATTGATGTCTGTGTTCCTACTATGCCACATACCATTTTAGTTGTTTTGTAAATTATAGTAAAAAGGCCAGATTAAAGTGACCAACATTCCGTTGATAAAAGCTATAAAAGGGGAACATATCTAATACTAATGCATTTCATAGGCACTGTAAACCATGCAGCAAAGCCTATTCAGTTGTTAGTGTTTTACACTATTCCAATCAGTGTGTTTTGTCCAGTTTGAGTATAAATATTGAAATTAATTAATTTGTTAAATTGTTTCTCTCTGTTCTGTGTGTTTTTTCCCTAATGACAGACACTTTCAGGAAATGGCTGGTGGATAAGGGCCTCCCAGATGAAGAGGTGGCTACCCGCACCCGGAAAATTGGGCAGTATGTCACTGAGAAGATTATGGACATAAATAAATCAATAAAAAAGAGTATCTGATCTAAAACCTTTGCTTGTTGCTTTCAATATTTATGTTAAACTGATATTATCAAGGTTCCAATAAATTATTGTGAACTTATTGACCCTGCAGCCGCGGAAACCACGACAGACCATTTGAGACTACACACATACTGACCATTTCGGCCAGTTAAACCAATGTCTAACCAGTAAACCATTCCCAGTAAACATTCTGTAGAACACCAGTAGAAAGTAAAAAAAAACAGTAGAAAACCAATAGAAAACAGAACACCAGTAGACATCCAGTAAAATACCAATAGAAAGTAGAAAACCAATAGAAAGTAGAACCAACCCGTTGTCAACCAATACAGACCATTTGAGACCAGCAGGATTTTCCAACTGGAACCAGACCAATACATTCCAGTAGAAACCAGTTAAACACCAGTAGAATGTGTTCCAAATTCCATGTAAAAGCCAATAAGAACCAGTTAGAATTTATACTGGTTTCTAAATGGTTCTCTACGGGTATACTATTCGTTTTCTACTGGTGAGCTACTGGATGTCTATTGGGAATTTTCTACTGGTTTGAACTGGATTTTCCACTAGGGTACTAAGTCATCATTTGGTGCAAACTCTTCAGGATTACACGGTTGAGACTGCTTTTCACTATTCAAGATTTCTTACATTTTGGCGATTCTCCTTCCATATGACTCGTTGGAGAAAAGCACTTCTTTTTAGGTCCGAGGAATGACCATGTGGCCAGTTTAGAGACTTGACAACTAGCTCCCAAAACCCTTTCTGGTGTATACTGTTATTTTTCAAAAGCTGTTTAATTGCCTCCGACACATGTACGTAGTCTATTGGCTGTTTTCTACACATACGTACATGACACTTTGATCCACCTTTCAATTTCTGTCCATACACTGGGCTAACTACTGGTATATCAAGATCTCTAACCTGACTCCTGAACCTTTGCTCCGCATATCCATCTGGGAACTTTTCACTGAAGAACTTTTGGGAAGGGGCGGACATACTGGTTAGCTGATTGGATAAACCATCTGTCTATCACCACCTTTGTTGGTTATCGACGGGCCAAATCAACCAATTAGATGAACAAAGTATTCTTCTAATGCCGTTTAACATACAATTAAGTTAGGTAACGTGACAAACGTTAAGATGTTTTAACTTACCATTTATGAACCTAATCAACGACAATTCCCATCAAGTTTTCACGGTAGGCCCTACACTTCTGAAGATAGTATATTCCTCCATTATGAACTGGAATCAGCCGTGGAGGATGTCTGTGTCGTTCATTCCTCCCAGCTGCATGGCTGAGACTCATAGCTTCACAGTTTACCCAGGAATACTTTCTAATTTGAATAAAACTTGCGCGATAGCTATGCTCATCTCTGTGGATGCCGTCATGTTGTTCGTTGCGTCACACCCTATGGTCACACCTCAACCCGCCTCAAAGCCAACGCTGATTGGACGTTCGTTTGGTGAACTGCTCCAAATTTTCTTTAACGGAAAGTATCCAGACTGATCTGCGAGTGAAACCCTGAAGCTCGCGAGATCAGGATGGTCTCACGAGGTTAAAGATCTCTCCATCCACTCCAAATGACAACTCCTTGACACTACTCATAAAACCTGTCTGACCAATGTCAATGACACTTTCCCTGCTTCCGTCACTTAGACCACCACTTTTCCGACACCGTCTCCCACTACGGACACGCACACACAAACCTCCACTTGGCCTTTCCCTCACGCCACCACGTCGGACGCGTTTACCACGACGCACACGCCCATGCACACCATCACCAGACACAGCCCCTTCTGAATCTGGACCTCTGGACCGCAGAAGTGCCTTAGGGTAGCAGAGGACATCAACACCTTCAATATGGCACCTCACACCTCCCCTCAGTCCCTGAAAGTTCCAGCAGATTAGAGTTAGAAACTGTACAGCATTTACAAAAGTAAAGTTAATTAAGAACAGCACTTACAAAAGTAAAGCTAATAAAGTTGTTGCACTTACACCACACATCTCCTTGAGCTGATACTCTGCCACAGTCTCCTTCACACCGTGTTTAACCTACATGATTCATATTTCAGCAGATAATGCATCATATACATCATATACACATTTATACACCGTGTTTAACCTACATGATTCATAAAAGAAAGCAGCACACAACCTTTTTGCCCCACCCTATACCCCAGAACTGTGGGAAAATAAGATCCTGTTTACACGAAGGAAAAACGCAGATATTTCAACGTGGTTTGTCCTCTCATTTACACGAAAACCACAAAAACTATTTGGAAAACTCCAGTTTCGCAGTTGCATGTAAATAGGGAAACCGGCGTTTTTGCATTGTGACATGTTGGTCTCTCGTTTGTTTCGAATCTCTGATTGGCCACCTGTTTGCTCGAAGTGTTCATGTCTCCCTTCCCCTGCTGTTTTTATTGCCCCCCCCCCAATAAATACCCTGCTATATATATATATATATATATATATATATGTTTTGCCAGTGCTATAGATCAGTTCCTCATGCCCAGAAACATGGAAAAACATATTTAGTTTACATTTCTATCACATTTAGATCCTAAGATACACCTATTTCTAATTTCGGGCCTTGAAATTTCATATCACAGTGGTACAGGTGAATTACAGGATAATAGAAGTAGATGTCCATAAACCCCTCAGTAATTCTTTTCCCATCTCATATGACAACAAAATGAAAAAAATATTTTGAGCCTGGCTTTATCAGACAATCTGATTTTGTTTTTTAAAATGTATGCAAATTAGCGCATTTGTAATGAGATAAAGCCTAATTTGCATATTTAAACATTAAAATATAAAAAATGTTCAATATTTGTTTTTCTTAGTTTAACATGAGTAATCAACTGAGAAAGTTTCATGGTGATATCTATTCTATTTTATTTATTTTACCCCATTCACCTGTAGCGTCACAACATATTGCAGAAGTCAATGACCTCTATCTGACCTCAGAGGTCAAACAGAATGCCTCCAGATCTAAAATTAAAGCTTAGGTCATCAAGAACAAACCCTGAAAGTGTCATGCTTCTTTCCTAAAAAGCAAGATTGTTGAGCTTAACAGCCCCACTAAACAGGCCGCAATGATGTAAAAGCGCAAACTGCCTGTCGCGGGAGCTGAAAGTCTGACAGTGTTCGCAATCTGCGGTTTGTCCATGACGCTGATAACGCTACGTTCTAAAAACAGCTGTGACATACCGTAAACTATTCAGGTGAGGGTGATACACGTATGATATTACTATTGCCCAGTCTAGTCATGGGATTATTGACCTACACCCACTGCAATATAATGAATAACCCGTTAGTTTGAAGATGAGGAATTTCTCATACCAGTATGTTGAGAATGTTTTTGCACACCTCCTTGGAATGGGTGCTTTGGAAAAAGCTTGCAGGGTCACCAACATAAAAAAGTAGAAAGCTCCTGCACACTGTCTTCATTTGTAATTTTATTTTAGCTTTAATTTGCAACGTTTTGGTCAGATGACCATCATCAGGTAATTCATACCGGTACGTTTCAAATTAGGGTGTCATGCAAATCAAAAAAGGCAAACAAACAAAAAAAAAAGGCAAAAAGAATACCAAAAATCCACCAACAACACCCTGCACAGCATTCTAATCGCTCCAACAATTTCCACCAATCGGATGATGTAATTGATCCCAACAGTTTTCCATTATCAGGGGAATCTTCTCTGTCTCTGGCAACTTGTGACCTTGCCCTTTTGTTAAGGTAGACAGTGGCTCAGACTAACCGAGTTTTTGCGGCGATGGCAGCCAGCCAACTCTAAAGCTGTGTCCTCAAAGTGTCTATGGAACCACAGGTAACACTAGACCCCAGCCCGCCCCGCCAGTACTCACTCAAAGGCTATCAACGAATGACTTGTTGAAAATTTAATTCTCCGAATGCATCGTGTGGTTTGGAGGAACAACAAAATCTGGACAGATCATCCCTCTTTTGTGACATCCATCCAAGGCAGAGCGGCACACTTTTTTATTTACCCTCTCTCCCCCCCCCCCCCTTTAATTTATTTATTTTTTCCTGCCCTGATTTCTCAGCTCGAGTTTCTGCAAAGGTGGAGGACGAACAGATGACATCGGACGGATGAGCAATCTGAGATTCCAGGCCTCTCGATCCACCTTGATAAGAAGGAGATAGAAGAGGTGTCCCTTAATAAAAACTAACATCACTTTGAAATTTGATCAATGTTCCTTTAACCGAAGACGCACACCCACCACCTGACCATTTACCTACTTTTTCTGTCACTGAACTGTCCAGGTGTTGTTGAAATGAATAAATCTCATCAAAGTCTTATCAGTATTTCAATATTTCTCAAATCCATTTATCACCTTGTACAGTTAGTGTATAGTCATACCATAGTATCAGCTGACACCTCTGCCCCTTAGGAAAGAAATGAGCACAGAATGTAATTAAAGAAATGTAAGAACATACTGCAGGACAGAGGGAGAAGGAACGGCTGATGGCTCAGTAATTTCTCTTTAATACAGCAGTATGCAGTCTTCTCCTGTGCCCAGGTGTTGTCTTTCATCATGGGAAACCTTTTCATTACAGTAATGGAGGCACACCATTAATATTAAACCTACTCCACTATGCTGAATGCCATAGTTGAAGTGTCACAGCCCCTGTTTTGTTTCTAATGTGATGCCCGGTCAAAAAGTGAATTGTCTGATCCCCCCACCGCTACCACACACACATATACATATGAAATACATTTCCCTTCTTGATATCACAATGAATATTCACCTTTACAGTGCTCTGTTTCGAAATGGAAACGGGGCAAATGCACAGTGGTTTTACAATTCTCTTATAGACCCTTTCAAGAGAGTTCCATTATCAGCATCATATTTGGCCCCACAAGGCCTCCGTTTTAACATTCCATATGTTATCTTAATGCAGAGGAAGTAGATTGGGAACCAAATAGAATGTTCAAGCATTGTTTTTGTTTTTATTGTTGAAAGGGTCTATAGCTGATTCCCTGTTTGGTTGCTCCATGATTGTCTATTTATTTGTCAGACTCATTACTTTTGGGTGCTATCTCAAACCATCTGCAGAGACTGACACATGTTCTTGTTAGTGAGGAAATGCTATATAGGTATATATATATATATATTTTAAACTTGGCTCTGCATTATTCATGACAACAGATGTAGACGGGATTGATGACTGAGCAGCGTGATAAAACAGGGATAACATTACGCAGAGGATGGCAAACACGGCTGAATATACTCACGGAAGAAAACTGTGCTCAAGTGCAAGAATAATTACATTTAAAGTGTCATTTATAAGGCATTTTTCTGCTGAGAACACAGGGAGCTGTGGTGGAATTTAATTTAACTGATTTTTTTGTTCTCATTGCTTATTAATTTAGGCTGAGCAGTATTAATATCCATCAGTAAATTCATTATGATCCTCTGCATTGTGACAAAGAGCTGTCTGGACAGTTAAAAATGCATAAGGGGTAATGACTCTTTTTGAATAACGAACGTCAGAGAGGGAGCCCAGGTGACACAGCTAAATGACAGGTGATGTGTCTATGTCAGTGATGGCAGCACTCAGGGCCTGGGCTGCACTCTGATACCCGGTGAACTAAAGGATTGATGATAATGAAATAAGAGTCATTCTGAGATGGGTAGGACAAGGACACCCATGCTTGCTTGAGAGCTAGATTTGTCATCACACATAGAAGCACTCTTGCGTATTTATTTGGTATAGTCAGACTTTTTCACTTATTTTGCCTAAAAATATCTTCCCTTGTCTTAACATCCTCACTGGAAAAGGCACACTGCTCCACTGGAGTTCTGTGGTTACTTAAAGAATTTCACAGCAACCCTTATGCATGGGATCTACAGTAAGTGGCTCTTCAACGAAAAGCCTGTTTGCCCAGTAGATGGCAGGTTTGTCTAAGAGAACACAATAGTGTCCATCCTCTAGGACTCACTTTCAAGAAGCAATGAGCACAGCGCCGTGGTCGTGTTCCATTACTTTTAGGATTCAGTTGTTTTTGCTAGCCTAATACATTTAGGATAAAATGTAATATTATATGTATTACAAAATATTTTAAAAATCTATTAGATGTTATTAGTACCAAGTTCAGTCTGTGATGGGAGTAGGACACAAGACTGTGATCATTTAAATGTATTATTAAATATCAAAGCGCGTCATGTGCAATGCTTTGGATATTCAATTCAGTTTTAATGGTAAGATGAATAAGGATAAATATATTTAAGGATATCAAGTTGTGGTTTCACTACCAAATTTTTTTAAAAAGTTCATAGTTAAAAATGCTCTTTACAGTCTTTGCTGAGAATGAACCATTGGTTGAGTATTAATGGTCAACGGATACTTAAGAGCAATGTAAAGCTCTCATCTGCAATCTTCATCTGGTCAGCATCAACCAAATGGATCAGGTTAGCCTCATCTTCCCCAAATTCCCCGCCAACTCTCCAAGTTGCTTAGGAACACAGATGCACCCACACAGGTATATCACAACAGCGGTGATCCACTAAGCTCAATAAAGACCAGTTGTATGACATGACGCTTCTTCCTTAAGCAAGCCTGGAAGAAAATGACGCTTTGCCCCCTCCCTTTCTCTTCTTTTCCCATTGATTGCCTCATCCTCTTAACCCTGCCACTGTTATAATGGTAATTTCTGTGGGAAGCAAAATAATAAAAAAAAAAAACAAAGGTATTCTGTCTTCATTTTCATGTGGAGAATGATTGGCAGGGCCACCACTGTTGCCGTGGTAGTGCCTCATGTCTCTTTTTTACCCTCCCTCAACCCATTGATGAGTTGGTTAGAGGGGACCGCTTGCATAACATAGAGGTGAAAAAAAATTTGAAGCACCAGTTGACACCATGACCATGATTACCCATGAGTCATTGTCCCCTGATTTGCTTCACCACTGTCCTGAGGGGCATCATTAGACTTTCAGACATTGTTGCCACAAAATCGCTGCAAATCTGCCCGCATATAAATTAAATAGACTGTGAATCTGTTTCACTCAGCCTCAGTGTGTGTGTGTGTGTGTGTTTGTTTTATCATTTGAGATACTTCTGCCATTGGTTCTCTGCATGTTAATCGTTTGTTTTCCCGCCGTATTGGCTTTATCGTATTTCCTCTATTCCCTTTTGTCCACACACAAAGCCATTACCCTTTTGTGTGTGAAGGAAGACCGCTTTGTCCAATTATGGCCCCTTACCTCTCTATTCATCTCCAAAATGGCTCAAACAAATCAATACTGCTAGGGGAAAAAAAGCATTTTATATATGCAGTTATCAACTCATAAGCCTACAGTACGTCTCATTTCATTTTAGCAACAGCTGAGGCCCTGCAAGCCCCCCCTACCCCGCCTTAGTCGGGAACCCCTGCAGGCTCCATTATGAGAATCATAAATAATATGCGCTAATAAGATATGAATTGATTAGGTGGGGAAAAGCCTGACGCTGTCCATCCATCACTCTAAATTATGTTTAACAATGGATTACCAGCCAATAATTCCTCCAATATGAGATTAAATAAAATAGTGGGGGCTGTTTTCAGCAGCCAAGCAGGCCGCTTCTGTCAAAGCACCCCCCCTTCTTCCCTCAACCACCAGTCTCCCCAACACCACACACACACACACACACACGACTCTACCCAACCTACCTGCCCTAGCGTTCCATAAGGGTAAAATAAATCTGCTCAATTATGGTACCACCAATTCGTTTTTCACCTCTAAGGATATTATTATTTCATTTAGGACTTGTTCATGCATCATAGATTATTTCATTTCGCTCAGTCAATAAGGAGAAGTGCAGTATTTTATTCTCTCCACCGGGGCCTGTGCAGGCGTAGGTAGGGTGCTGTGATGGAGTGTGTCCAGGAGCTGGACCAAACGCTTTCCTGGGCTTGCGTTGGACTCGGGGCAGGAATGTGTAGTCTGACCTAAAATGTCTGGAAACAACAAAAAATTTTTTATATATATATATATATATATATATATATATATATATACACACACACATGTGGTGTATACATGTACACACTGTGGCATAACACACTTACAGCTGTTTTGGCCTTGCAGACCCCAGGCACCTGCCAGATCTGCACTACCACCTAGTTCTTCACACGGTGATCAATGCTAACCACATTATCAGTTCCAATAAGACAATTTGGAAAATCACCTCAATTCGAGGGAACACCGAGAATTGGATGAACGTGTGCACTCTTCGGTCTCCAACACCACACACAATTAGGTTAGAGCTTTTGTGAGTGTGAGCCCCTTGATTTGTTATTTTGGTGTTTAATGGCACCAGGCCCTGTGTTGTATGTATTTGGATTGTCCTGCTTTTGAGAGCACAAACCACAATTACGTGAAAAATTGTGAGCCATATTGTTTTAACACACCATTAGTGTACCCAGTTTTCTCAGTATTTCAGTGCATGTATTATGCAACCCAGGGAAAATGTATTCCTGTTTTGCCATTGCAAGAAAAAGTACAAAACTGGTACTTTTAAAAACTTTAATCAAGACGTATTCTCATGCATGTAGTCAGTCATCAGTGATTAACTCTCTAAATTTTAGCCTCTCAGAATTTTTTTTTTCTCAATAATAATAGATTCTTCAAAGTTCTCTTCCATGAGTATAAGCTGCACTGAAGAGGTTAACCTAACCCTAACCAACCAGTTTTGATGGGTAGCTTAATGTCACATAAGCAATTGGCTTTTCTTTATTGCAAAGTTATAACTTAATCTATACAATTTGGAGTGAATGAGACATTAGTTGCAGATGCGGGAGAGGAGCTTGAGCAATGCACATTTAGCAGTCTTCGTCTTCGTACTGCAATAATTGAAACAATATGCTGAGTGGCACACTGAAGATAAGTGGAATTAAATCGAGATTGAGAAAAGTCGCTTCACGCTCCACTTATGAGTTTGAAGGGGACTCATCTACCTAGAGCACTCTGAGCGATTTGGCGAGTGCTGATTTTGGAGTGAGGGGAAAAATAGGTGTCATCGGGAAGAAAGGGGATGTCTGAGTGCTATACTCAGTAAGGACCGTGCACAATCATTAATCATTATCAGAGGAACCTTGTGCCAGTTCGCAAGCCCCACTCATCTCAACCACAGAGGAGACCGATTAAAGAGTGGAAACAATCAGTTAGTGTTATGATTGAATTGAATGTGAAGCGTAGGGGTGCAATCAGACACAGTGAACATCAGCTACCCGACCCATCCTCCATACCCACCCCCTCCCCAAAGCATATCAATAGGAGTGTGCATGCTCTTTCAGGCGCTAATAAGCAGGGACGGTGGTAATTTGTGAATACAAGTTTCAGATGTTGCTAATCAACAGATTTAGAAACGCAGCTAGTGCTATGAATCAGGAATTCACTCTGTAGCCATGGCGGAAAGTGCTCATTACAGTTCTACAGATCCCAGCCAGCTCCAATTTATCCATATTGTCATTCCAAATGGAAACAAAAATGTAAGAAACCAAATCTTTTCCTTTTAACTTAAAGAAATTTGAACAGGACCCATTTTTCACCTATGCCTTCTCTTTACTTTTTCACCCTGTTTTTGTGTATAAGAGACCCTAATCATAAGGATTCTGCACACAAAAATGTATGGTCTGTATTTGGTACTACACTACTGTAATGGTCTATATATTTATTTACCTTTTCCTACTTGTACCATTTAAACACACAATTTGTTTGGGTGCTAACTCTAGTCTCCAAAGTCTTCAGCGTGCATCCCCCCTTCACCAGAAGACTCCTCAGTATGGCTCCACTTACACAGAGGCTCTCATCCCCCTGCTCCCCTCCACTGTGATCCTCTGGTCTGTTCTGGGGGGGTGGGTGAATGCAGGAGCTGTAAGCATCTCTGCCTGCCGGTGGACGGGGAGAGAGAGGGTGGCTGTCACAGTTTCTTGATTAATGACCTATCGGAGGCATGTCCAGCCACATTAGGGCTCCATGTATCTAGCCCAGTCCGTTGCAGGGTGAGGGGGCTTTGTTCTGGGAGGAAATGGTGTCAGCGGCCCCACCGCCGTCTGCCCATAAAAAGATAAAGATTTACTGTCATCAGAGGCCAGATTAAAGTGCACAATGCCGACATTGATTTTTACCAAAAAATTCACATTTTGGGAAAACTCATTCCAGGCCTGGAGGTGAGATATGATCAGCTTATTTGGAAAGGGATAATATGGAATCTTCTCCCCGGAATGAACTTTGAAAGAAGTAAATTGTAAATATTGATTTCTGAAATGAACTGTCAATCTTGGTTGCGCCAGATTATTCCCATCATGCAGCCTCCAACCCCCAGTGACGATGAATTCAAAACTGCTGACAAAGTGAAGTGTATAGGATTTCTGTTAGGAGCAGTTGGTTTGCCCGGGCTTCGGCCCCTTCTCTCCGCCGGTAATGGCTGTTCAATTTTATCAGATAACGGCGGAGATCTCATCAGAGGCGAAAAATGAAATGAACTGTGACTCCGAATCAGGATCCCTCCGCACCCCTGCTCTTATCCCGGCGAAAATCATCCGAGCGCGGACCGAGGGCTTTCCATTATTTCAGGTCACTTCATTACGGCGCGGCAGCACACAGGGCCCAATTGCTGCAAACAAAGCAAGCCCTTCCTGTCTCACCCAGGGGTCGAGTGTGAGGGGCAGTTTGATAGGCTCGCGACGTGTCCAGGGTTATCCTATTACCACTTAAGAGGCATGGTGAAAGGGAGCAAATCTCGACCACTTGTTTGTTATCCTTTCCTTCACCCAACAACCACCCCCCCCCCCCCCACACACACACACACACCACCCAGAAGATCGGTGGATATTTTTATCCCTTTGCAAGTCTGTAGGTCATCTGACTGCTCTTGAGAACTTGTTAAAAAGGGCACTCAGGCTCAAACATGGTATGGTATGCCAATGTACCTTCTGAGGACAAAATGTTTGAGCATACACAAATGATGGCCACAGCTGGTCATCCTTTTGAAAAAGCAATCAGATGTAAAACAACAGTCTGTTTTTAAGATATGCATTTTATAGTAGTGTATCTCTGTCTGTGACTTATGGTTAAAAACAACTGGGCTTTTTTTTCATCTTGTGAGTAATTATATTTTTTTGTTCCACCTTCCATAGGCCGAGTATTGATCCGCTGAAGGAGGAGGTGGTTCAATATGCAGGAGGTAGCAGCTCTTGATAGCGGCGCGGGTGAAAAATGACGTTGGCCAGCGAGGGGAGATTTGTACGGAGGCGATAAGAGAAGCTGAAGGGGTAGGGAGTGCGCTCCCACAGATAACTTCCTGGCTCACCGCTGTCAAACACTGGCCTCCTCACTCCCCATCAGGTTAGAGCACAGAGCACGACACTGGTGGAAGAGTTTGAGTCCACTGCTAATGAATTCCCCCTCTGAGTTTTAATCATCTGTCAATTAAATGAAATGTCTCATCACAGCTAAAGTGGCTGATACAGGTCACCTCGAGTTCTGGTGCCAGAGATGTTTGTCATAATTAACATATGGCAGTGTGTAGTGGACAGTAGTTACATTAACGTGACAACCGATGATGTGGAGGTGAAATGATTATACATCACACAACGTTGCAGTAACTGACTGTGAATGTGCTGGTTTGCATTTTTGTTGCAGTGTTAATTCAGAACATATCACTGTGCTCCAATCAGCAATAGCAGACTATAGTATTGTCTGGTACAGAAATTCAGCTGAAAATGCTGTAAAAATAACAATGTAAGCAGTTGGAGAGACTGCCAAATCTAGAATCAATTTGCATGGAGACGTAAGCCCTCAACAGGGGAAATATAGTGTTGAGTATGCTGCTTTAATTAAACCTCATTAAAGCACAAAAAGAGACCATATAAGACTTTTCTATTAAATAAACTTCCTATGTAAGCATTATTGGTATTGTCAGAGAAACTTTCAGTGTTCAAACAATTGTCATGGAGAACATACCCTCCATATTCCCATTTAGAAAAAAGCCATAGCCATTTACACGCGTGATACGATTGACATGCATGCAAACCACTGAAATATGTGAAATCAATCAAAGACCTATATTCTGAGACTTAAAGGGATATTCTACCATTTGGGGAATTACACTCATTTTCCACCTCCCCTTGAGTTAAACAATTGATTTTTACCTTTCTCCAGTTCATCAAGCCATTCTCCGAGTCTGGCGATACCAGTTTTAGGTCCAGCCTAGCATAGATCATTGAATCTGACTAGACCATTAGCTTCTCGCCTGCTAGCATCACGTTTAAAAGTGACTAAGATTTCCAGGAATGTTCCTAAATAAAACTTGTCTCCTCTCAAGTTAGAAAGTGTAATAAGACCAACGGAAAATGAAACGTGGCGATTTTCTAGACTGATTTGACATGGAACTACACTCTCATTCCAGCGTAATAATCAAGGGACACCATGGGCACAGAAGCACAATGATATGCAGCACCGGAAAATAGTCCCTGTAGGCTAACTTCCAGCAACAAGGTTTAGCTGCAGCAGACGAATCGGTTAGTGACTGGATTATTACGCCTGAATGACAATATAGTTCCATGTCAAATCAGCCTAGAAAATCGCTTTTAAATAGGAAAATGACCGGAAATCTTAGTCACTTTTAAACGTGATGCTAGCAGGCGAGATGCTAATGGACTAATTTGATTCAATGATCTATGCTAGGCTGATGCTAAAAGTGGTGTCGCCAGACTCAGAGAACGGCTGGATGAACTGGAGAAAGGTAAAAATCAATTGTTTAACTCAAGGGGAGGTGGAAAATGAGTGTAATCCCAGTAAACAAAATAAAGTCCTGGCGACGTCCCCTAAAGGTCCCCTGGCGAACTTCACCTCCTCGACATTGTGTAGGGTTCCCTTGACGTCCCGCGGACCTCTGTTCGGGAGGTCTAAAAGACGTCCCCGAGACTTTGAGGGGACATCCTGTAATAGTCACCGCGACGTATGCGCGCAACGTTTATATTTCTGCGATCGTAAAAAAAAAAAAAAACATGAATCGTGATGTAGCAGTCTATAGGTTTTACCGCTGCTAGGAGAGAGGTTGACGGAACATGAACACGCAGTTATGACTTGTATGGCAATTACTCAATCAATAACACTTACCTCATGTTTTCACGTTGTCCAGTCATGTATGAAATCACGTCCTCCTTGTGAATTACACTTATGATGGGTAGACATGGACCTTTATACCGGGCTAGGATGTGCTGCTTTCACATCTACGGTGTCTTTTTCTTAATAAACTACTATAACGTTTTAATGGGCACATCCCGTAGCATATTGTTCAAAACATCATCAGAGTAGGCCTAGGCTAGCTTAAGCTAAATTGTTCAAACCATATTGTTTCAAAAAAAAAAAAAAAAAACTAATAATAGCCAAAAATACCTAAATGAATCGCAATGCATGCTGGGAAGCAAAACTCAACATGAAATAAAGTACATGAAATATAACTAGAATGCATTGACGTTATATCCACTCTAAGGCGTTTTCTTGGACCTGTGATCAAACAGGGACAGACTATAGCCTATGTAAGCCTATCTTCCTGGAACATTGCAGATAAAGAAAAATGTATCGTTTTCTCTAGGCTATGAATGCTCTTTGTAGCCAACTTTAAGCTGAAATAAATAGATTCCAGATGTTTCTATTCCATATCATTTTTTATTCATAAACATCAAGGCAGAGATCTTCTGCTCCTCGTCAGAAATCTCATCGGATATGTGCACTCTTTTTTGCTGTATCCACAAGGAGCTGCTGTGACATAGGGGACAGCTAGGGTTGCCACCTGTCCAGGATTTTCCTGATTGTCCAGGATTTTCATGGTCTGTCCAGGAAAATAAAAATAAAAATCCTGGACACTGAATGTCCCGGATTTTTGTACATGATGCACAAAATGTGTATTTCAGTTTAATTGAAGCGTGCCTACGTCCATAAACGTATGCACAGCCTTATTGGCTCTACAAAAATGACGTAGCATAACATGGGTGGTGGTGGTGGGGGCACGGACCGTGGAGGTTCATTAGAAATGGTAAGGTGGAGATGGAGAGTGTGTGGGACAAGGAGAGACAGAGAAAGGAAAGTTTATTCCACATAAGCAAAAAAGCAGAACCTAATTATGTATTCCCCCTTTTTTCTCAATACTGCCCCCAGGTGTCCACAACTAAAAACTGTTGGAAATATAACAAAACTAGATGTACCGCAGAGCGGTACAAAATACGACCGCCGCCCAGTCCAGCACATTTTTTCCACAAAAATAAATCACGCTGAAAGGCCTATATGATTCTAACTGTCTCACTAAATTGCATTAGCCACACTCAATTCTCACTGGTATCTGCTAGACAACAAGTACCAAAACATAATTAGTTCATAGATTCCACATGTAAAATTCATTTTATACAACCCCACCCCCATCTTGCCTGTTCATAATTCTGAGAAATTCTTGAATTGTGTGCATGTACACGTTTATGTTTATGTGTGTGGGTGTGTGTGTGTGTGCGTGCTTGTGTGTTTACCTGCGTATGTGTGTTTGTGCATGTGCATGCATGCATACATATGTCTACTGTGTGAGTATGTGTCATACGTATGATTACTGTGAATGTATGTGTGTGCGTGTGTATCTGTTTATGCACATGTGTGCACATGAAATGGGTTAACATGACCCCTGGAGGCAAACATACGGAAAAAATTGGTCATCCTAGGCCCTACGGATCTCAAGATATTCACAGAAAACTGTGTCTGCCCTACCCTCCTTTCGGGGGGTCCAGTACACCGGGGGGGCTACAGATCAAAACGAAAAATTATGGTTCCATGCTATCCATGTGGAGTTACATGCCCACCAAGTTTCGTGTACCCCGGTCTTTCAGTGTCCCGGGAATCCTTGTTGGTGTACGGTCACTAAATGTACACATAAATTATTTTATTGTGTGGCCCCCCATGAACGGAATTCCACGAAACTTGGCGTGCATACAGAGGGTGTCATAATGATCCTACACTTCCAATTTCGTGCAGTTTTGACTATGTTAGGTCACAGATACCTGCGATTACAACACCTCATTTTTACTTTTTTGTGTTTAACTAGGTGGCGCTATACATGAAATGAGTGGTTATGGAATGGGTTGACATGGCCCCTTGAGATCAACATACAAAAAAAAATGGTCCTCCTAAACCCTACGGTTCTCGAGATATTCACAGAAAACTGTGTCTGCCCTACCCTCCTTTCGGGGGTCCAGTCCAGCGGGGGGGCTACAGATCAAAACGAAAAACGATGGTTCCATGCTATCCATGTGGGGTTACATGCCCACCAAGTTTCGTGTACCCCGGTCTTTCAGTGTCCCGGGACTCATTGACGGAAATTTGGGCATGCGAAAAAAAAAAAAAAAATCTGACTAAACCTATATGACCGCCGCTTCGCTGCGCGGCGGTCATAATAATAAAGGTCTGCTATTACATAAAGCAATTAACTAAACAAATAACTAGAAATTGTCATTCTTACTAATTTTAGCTATACAATTGTCGCTTAGAATGACGGTTTTTATCTTGGGTTAGATGTACGAAAGGTGTTGTTGCTTACAAACAAAAAGGTCGATTGGATGGTCAAAATGTCCAGGATTTTTATCAGACACAGGTGGCAACCCTAGGGACAGCATGCGTCAAATAAATTACAATGGCATTTAAACAAGTCACGAAGAAGCAGTATCCTTAATTCTTCTGCAATGTAGAGCTAGATCGTTTTGCTTTACAAATTAAGTAGTCACTTCTGTTGCTAGGCAACCCTAAACAAATGCTACGTGGTCTGTTTAACATTTATCTAGTTTTATTGCATCGTATTCAGCTCCAAAAGTCCTTGGTTCAGCCCCAATTCGGCCGTGTGTGTGTTTCTGAAAATTAAACAGATAATAAGTATGTGACTAGGTTAGATAAACCACTGCCTATGTTACATGCATCACGTAATGACAGTTATCTGAAGAAATGTGCATTGGAAGCTAGAAGCTAAGAACAGCGACTTGCTAACGGCCCGTCTACGGAGAGCCTGGCCACTCCGTATTAAGTCCTATTCATAGACAGTATATAGAACAGTCTATGGTCCCATTGTACCGAATTTTGGCTGCAGTTCCACCAGAGTTCCACTGGGGGCGATCGCCATGAGTGCAGAATGAATGGGAGTCAATGGAGCTAGACGGTTAAATTTGTCTCTTTCACCTGATTGTCGTTGACAAATCTCAGATTTGATTGTAGTTTGTATAACTTCAACATGGGTTATAGGTCAAAAGTTAAATGAACGAGTCCTTATGTCCTTTTGATTTCTTACAGGTTGGGTTGTTGTTGCCCATAACATGCTAGCATTGTGCTAATGAATGATGTCATTGACACGTTTGAAAGGCTTTTTAGAACAATTAAGTGACTTTAAAAAATATAATACTCAACCAAGTATATTTTCTTTGCCTCCCCTTTCGAATACAATATTCAAATTACTTGAAAAAAGAAAAAAATTATAACCCGAAAAAAGGGGTTTGAGGGGTACAGCTCCATAGACCTCCATGTATTCTGCACTCGTGGACGAGCGCCCTCATGTGGAACCACAGGAGGAACTGCAACCAGTTCAGAAACCGGAAGTTTTCCAAGAGTGGCAGTTCTCCCCTTATTAGACATTCTCTGGTTACACCAAGCATCACATCAGCTAACATGAATTTGATAAAATCCATTTCCTAGTTTGTAACGTTATACATTAATGTTAAACTCAAAATGTATGTGCTTCATAATTCACATATCTGCAGTGAACCTAGCATACTTTGTTCATAGACCACACAACTTGTATGATATGTTGCCTTAGACTACGGTAGCAGCTAGGCTAATGCAGCTACTGCTAGAGACGTTAGATAGATAGATACTTTATTCATCCCCAGAGGAAAATTACAGAACGTTACGTTATACATTAGCAGCTGACATTATGACAACTTTTCATTCAGTTTCATTCAGTTATTGAAAACTTTATCAGCTACATACACAGCCAAAAATGTTACTTACTTTCATCGGTGGCCACCAATGGTGCATTTCTTCCGAATGCTGTGGAGTTGACCCTCGACCTCAATGTTGCTATGACGTGTAACGTGAAGTCACGCATGGATGGGAAGTCTCCGTCCTGCAGGCTGTAGCCAGAGCCAGAGTCCTTATTAGACATTCTCTGCCAGAGCACTCTCAACTCCGCTGCCATGTGTGAATAAACAAACGTACCCTTGATGTCCCCAGTATAACGTTATTGTCAGGTCCTTAGGACGTCTTTGAAATGACTAAATGCAAATGTCATTTGAGGGACCTGACGGTGACGTCCCCAGAAAGTCCTGCACCGGACGTCCCGCAATAACCAAAGGATAACTTGCTCCGGACGTCAATAAGGTCACCGGAACGTCCACTAGAGAACATGACGTTCGTGACCAATCGGGGACGTCGTGAATGTCCGCATAAGGTCCGGGGGACGTCCTGTGTTTGTCGGGATTCACCAAATGGTGTCCCTTTAATTGCTTGGGACATGCATGTACAGTAAATGCATGGAATTGCACAGGAGTTGATCTGGGAGGGCTGTGGGAGGCTGGTCAGAAACTGGCAGAATGGACCTTGTATGAAGCAGGGAAAGTAATCTCATCGCCCCCTACTGGTTTCGCTGAAAAAGCTGAACCCGAAATGAATGGGATTCTCCATAGAGTCGTTTTTAGAAAAAATATATCTTGGTCCACATTGGAAAGTTAGTGGAATGCCTTTCAGACAATATGCGTTGGAGTAATCTCTATTGCTTCTGGTGGTCATACTTTATTTATTTATACTTATTTTATTTTTATTTTTTAGCACCCATGGTGTAACATGGTGATAAAGAACTACAGTTGCATGTGATGTCACCAGTTCATCTAACTGATCAAAATGCCAATTTGCTTGACTGGCAGAATTTCTTTTGTTATGACTATATATGAGCTATATAAACTGCGTGGGGATAACCTTTATATAAGGGTAATTTGTAGGCTACGGTGCTTATACTCACATGAAGAGCTTGCATTAAGTGTTGTTAAAACTAACCAGGCTAATAAACAAACCATGCTACGGCGAGGGTAAAGTCAAGTGACATTAAGTTGTAGTCCGTTTATTAAACGAAAGGAGCAATTACGATTTTTTAAAAGAAAAATATTGTTGGTTGATAACTTTGCTGATATGGCTCCATAATAGGCCTACTTTTTTGAAAACTAAGGTTTATGGAATTTTTACATGCTGTCTGATAGGAACGAAAACACGCTGGTTTTCACTGTCCCTCCCTATGAGGTTTGTCCTCGTCAGTCCTGCAGGATTCATGCATCGACCCAGTCCAATATCCTTCCGCAGCAGGGCATTCTCCGATGACACTGATACCTCTTTCCACTCTCCTGTCTACAGGAGTGACTAGTTATGAGAATGAGTGACAAGAATAAACTAGAAAACATAGGAAATAAAACTAATCATCATGTAGAACTAATCATCTGTCCATCAATTATGTGTCCATACTGAAACCATTGAATTTTCACATTAAAAAACTTCCAGATATTAAGGACCTCTGCAATTTTTTTGCGTATTTGTCAAAACCATGTCACATGGTTCTATTTTACAAAATTAAGTGATTGTGTTATCATGACAGACCATAAAACAAGCTTTCAAATGATATCAAAGATGTATCAAGGATATTGACTAACATACTACTGAGATAAGGGCATTACATGTGTTCTGATTGCTACGAAAAGGAGAAATATGCAGTCAAATTCAACGTAGGGATAGCTAACATGCTAGCAATTTCAGTTATATTATGAAATTAGTCTCCATATTTCTGCTGTAAGTGTGAATTATTATGACCGCCGCTAGCGAAGCTAGCGAAGCGGTCATATAGGGATTGTCAAAGTTTTTTTTTTTTTTTTTTTTTTTTTTCCCGTCATCTACTTCCTGAAATTTTGGTCAACGATACCCGGGGCACCGAAACACCAGGGCACATGAAATTTGGTGGGTATGTAGCCCCACTAGACTTTTACGGAAAAATTTCGTTTGGTCCCCGGGGGCCACTCCCCCTCCGCGCTGGGCCCCCCGAAACCCAAAAAATGCAGTTTTTCCTCAATAACTACCTGAACCGTGGCACCGAGGATGAAGAAATTTTTATGGTATGTTGGTCTCAAGGGCCCACATCAACTTAGCCCATAATCACTCATTTGTGATTTGCACCCCCCCGGTAAAAAATGAAAATGCAATATCATTCTGCTTTAATCGCCCCTCTCTTCAGTAAAGACGTTCAGAACTGCACCAAATTTTATGTGTATGATTAACCTGACATTCTCTGGGGGTATGCCAAGTTTCGTAGAATTTCATCCATGGGGGGGTCTAAAAAATTAAGTTATGTGTACATTTAGTGACTCTACACTCATTGGCCTGTAGATGGTGGTGCACACATATACACATGCACACACACACACAGGCACCCACATACTATCGGTATTAGAACGGCCGATACATAATTACAAATTCAGTAGGATTAAAAGAAAGCCAAAATAAATATTCATCATCATCATCATGGCTGCATTTCCAGTATTGGCGATAAGTAGTCGTTTGTCCACTAGATGGCGCATCGTTGCAGTGAGACGTAATTTTGTTGGAAGTTAATCTTAAATGGGTTGGAAAGACACTATGCTTCCTACAAGGACAAGACTGTAGGCTACAGTAGTTTACCGCAGAGAACGTCTAAGGGTAGGATGATTTCTGCATGACATGTAATTCCCATTTCCTCTTGAAGCCGAAATAAATCTGAGAATGTTTATCGGACATGCTTGTTTTTTACTGCAGGTAGGCTACGTTAATCCTATCAATAGCAGAACGTAGGTAAAATAATGTTACCGTTAGCATGGTTGAGTGATGGAGGCCAATTTGATTATTGATGTATTTGTAGAAAACCATAAATGCGTTTATAAGCTACCAAGCAAATCGATAACAGCACTAATTGTATCTTTCGACTGTCATCTCATTTGCTTATGACCATAACCTAGGCTACTAACAGGAGCTAAGTGAGTTAGCCACAACACGTTCGCTACGTGATGGTTTTTTAATGGAAAATATATAGGCTACCTGAAAGATAACCTGTCTATGATCCCGTGATGATCTACAATCTCCATTTAAACCAGATGTTTTAGAGCGCACGTTGAGATGTATTCAGGGCAGGGCTGTACCTACACATATTTGTTGCACGTGCTACAAAAATCATTCTTTGCGATGAATGATTTAGTACCAACGTTACAAGGGTCAGATACAGTTTTGCCTATGGCTATTCCGTGAGACTGAGGCGCTTTTTGTTTGTTCGAAGTGCGTGTTTAGGGTGTGAGAGGGGAGTCGATGTGCTTTGATTCCAGCTTGGTAGTTGTAGTCTATGCGATTAAAAAACACGTGTGTGTGAAGTATCCAAACAATGATAACGCTTTCATTATGGCTGCTTTAGCCACAGACCTTGAGCTACTGTACAGTGGGTTGGGTTCCGTTTAGAAGTGTCCACTTCATTCGCCCTTTCCGTGATTCACAGCTACGTGAAATGTATTACTACTGATATGCAAAACTATTAACTTTTTCGCCAAGAGGTGGCAGCTTGATACTGTAAGGTGTAAGCCATTGGTTCCAACGGAGATTTTATTTGGGTCGCCAGCATAGCCTAGCGACAATTTGTGTTGTGTAATAGGCCTAGCATAGGGCCTACCTTATATAGCTTATAGTTTGTTAACAGTCACGGTTTTGTCATAACTCCCTCTATGCATTTTTGCATTTAGAATAGCTCTAAAACCGGGGGGCGAACACGTCGCAGGGGGGGCGCCAGTGCGTGGATATCTCAATCGCAAAATTAAACAATATTTCTATCGGGCGCCTACCATGGACTAGGCTGGGTGAAAATCAAAAGATTGCGTCAAAAGATTGAGCTTAACCATTGACCTCATGGTTGCAAAATGCAAGGGAACATGAATCAGCATATTATTTGCACAAACAATAACGGAGAGTAGCTCTTCAACTTTGCCCATTAAAATGTGTATGAACAGTCTCGCAACGCATTTCATGAAGGCCCTTTGGACATGTCAGTTATTTGCACCACTGGGAAAAACGGCATTTTGTTTTAGACTACTGGTATTTCATTTGTGCATTGACAATAAAGCTGAATATCATTTGAACTAGATGACTAAACTTATGCATATGTAGAAGAAGAAACATTCACAAAAATCCATGACATGACCTCTCTTCTTGATAGCTGTTGAAAACTGCATGGAACTGACAGGGATTGTTTTGTTTAATAATAAATAAATAAATACATTATGCTGCTACCTTCTGCTTTTCCCAAATACAATGTAGCCTACAGGTGTACCTTTCATCAGTCCAGTTGCAATGGATGGACTGTGATGAACTGCCCTACTTGTGATTGTTTAGAGATTTTAAAGGTTTTATAACAATGTTACAGATTTTTTGGCCCAGAAACAAATCTATTCACCTTTGCAGCGCCAGTAGGCTACTTTGTGTGCGGAATGTGTGCAAACACACATTTCAAACAAGCATACACAAAAGTTTCAAGAGTGAGGAATGGAGTAGAAGATGGAGACAAATTCATTAATATGATTTATTTTCGTGGAATGGATGTGCAGGACTGAGCGGCGGTCATATTTTGTACCGCTACGCGGTACATCTAGTTTGATTTTTGATCATCATCCTTCGGCAGGACCTTCATTAGCAAAGTTCTTGTGTTAGGGTTAAAATAGAAATATTGTGCTAGTCCTGAAACATCAAGTCAAGCATGGCTGCCGTCACCAGTATTGCCACTGTGTAGTCAAGTAGCCTAAATTGAGTTATTTTTTAATTATGCTTAATTACATTTTTTATTAAATCCGTAGGCTGGAATGTCTCTTCAGCCTCTGGCAAGCTCAAAAGTGGGAGGCTTGCGACGGGCTTGAGAGTGACGTGTTGCAGACCCATGGTGTAGGACAATGACTTTTCATTGGCAACAGTAAGGCTAGGCTAAACCAACCAACAATATAAAATATTAAGAAGAGCTCTTTTATTTCATTGAGTTAAATCAAAACAATGTCTTAAAGTGCTCGTGGACTGATGACCCCAGCTTGTATTTGGGGACCGGCCTTTATTTGTCTGAATCGACAATGCTCTCGGCTATTATCTGAGGTCCGGCTATAAATAGAATCCCGGCCATAATATATGATTATACGATACCTATTGTAGGCTATTCATCCTCTATTGACGTTCATGCAAACCTGCACAGTCAACCCCCCCCCTCCCCCCAATTGGCAATTCTATTTTCAGACAAGTGACGGCACTCCTGAAGTCAAGTCAAGTTTATTTATATAGTGCATTTCATACACAGAGGTCATTCAATGTGCTTTACATAAACAAAAGCAAACAGTAATAGCAAATAAAAGCATAGAAGGGCAATAGTAAATAATAGTTTAAAATGTAAAGATCATAATAAAAAAGAAAATATAAAATGCACAAGGTAAAATACGGTAGTTTAAAAATAAAGAATAATTAAAAAGACAAAATAAAAGACACAAGGTAGAATCATTTTCAAAGTAGATTCAGAATGTGTAACTCAGTGCAGTTAGCAGAAACCATCTGAGAACAGTTTGGTCCTAAATCTAGATTTTAACTATAGTTAGGGCATTTTTTTATGTCATTCGAAAGTTGGTTCCAGAGATGAGCTGCAAAGCAGCTAAAAGCTTCTTCACCATGTTTAGTTCTAACAGCAGGTTTTACTAACAGGTTTTTCTCCTGGGACCTGAGACCATCAGACATGAGAGGCGAAATCCCTTTGGATCATTGACTAACAAAATGGCTAATATTTCCATTCCTGAATATGCTTGACTTGGAGACTACTGACCAGTGATTCATTTAGTGCTCATTTTCTAATGAACATGACAAAGACATGATCATGAACATGATACTGTCCCATCTCACTTTATCCCCACTTTTTTCTCATACAGACTTTATCAAAGCCTGAATTATTCTTTACAACCCAAGAATGACAATACCAGAGTCGTCCGGGATTCTACAATATGCAGCACACAGGCTGCAGAAGAACTGTGTGCTGACTGCTGACCAGGTATGGCAGATAGTGTAGCACTTGGCTGACCGGCCCAGTGCATCTGTGATAAGTGCCACAGTAGTCTGAGTGACATGTCTTAGACACCTTCCATGTGACATTCTCCATGGAGAGCTGTCCTCTCTATCCCTAATCACTCCCATGATTCACTCTGTCCTTCTTGGTGTGGGACACACTACACAAGGGGGACAATGCGTAGTCTTCTGTGTTATTTGTGTATGTGTGTGTGTGTGTGTGTTAACAGGTTGAAATTTAAACGGACATGTTGCAAGACGCAATCCAGGGTCCCCTGCAATAGCTTAATGCTTCTTGTGAGAACAAAGTTTAAATTAAAAGAGAGTAGGGAAGAGAGAGAGAGAGGAAAAAAAGAAGTATTGAGACAAAGTTATAGCCTTTGGTCACGTTTGAAAGCGCAGGGCAATTTCAAGTCCTGAAATGTAGAATTAGAGGGGATTTGATGCGTTCCAAATGAAACAGAGAAGGACACTGTCAGTGGCGTTGCACCTTCAGGCATTATTTAAGTAATGTCTTGTGGCACGTTTGATGCTTGGAGGCCCAGGCCACAGAAAATGAAGCATTTATGCGGCTTTATCTTCCACTGAATAGCTTGCTAGCAGGCAATGGGGGAAAACAATAGATAAAAAAAGACTATACAAGTTGATTTTGATCATATGTTTGAGCTATCTTGAATATTCGCTTAAAACAACATCTAAATCAAGCTGTGCCCCCGTGGACCACATTCAGGGGCCTTATCAAAAACATACCTTGCACGAGATAACTTGATTTGCTTAAGCAGAGGGAAACAAGACACAAGATATTCACATCACTCGGCTTCTGTTCAGTTCTCTCCTCTGTCCCTGACATTAAACTCATCTCACACTTTATTATATCTCCTCTCTCCAGAGAGCCCATACAGTCCCTTTTATCTCACTTCTCATTCTCCCTCACCCCCCTCTCTCTCTTTCTTTCCCTCTCTGTCTCTCTAAAGTCTCTCCATCACGTCCTCTTTCCTCCCACCTGCTCTCCCCGCTGCCTCCCGATCACTGAGGCTGCGAAGCCGGCAGGAGCATCATCAACATGCAAAGTGTGCCAGTGACATGTAGATAGCCCCTCTCTGTGGTAATGGAGAATACAGGGATCGATAAGGGCAAGGAGAGGCCTGCAGCCGCCGAGAAGGGCTTGTTCGGCATCGCCTAATCCCGATGAATAATGTTGCTGTCATAATAGCAGGGGATAATTTAATGCTGACACTTAGTGCCGTGATGAATAGGGCCTGTCACCACGGCCATGATAGAGTCAAACCAAACAGACTGTGACAACTTCTGAAATATTAATTTTCTGCCAGACTGGTAGCAGTGGTTATAGGGTGTTGCTTTGTCAAATGGAGATGTATGAATAAACATATTGGGGAGTTCAAATTGATTATAAGACTTTTTTATTTTTTTATTGGTACTCTGGAAGTCACCTTGTCCTCTCTATGTGGTGCGCATGGTCCTTGTTGAAGGTGTGGGCATGGAAGTAAAGCATACGTTTTGTTTGCACACACAGAGATATAATTTCCTTATAGATTTGCCCATGAGGTCATTATCTCAGCTGGCAAATAAAATGTAATGGATGAAGTCACCCAGCTAACCTAAATGACACATTAGCTGGATTGATTTACCCAAATTAATAAATGATGAGCATAGTATAGAAATCCTGTTTCTGCCTGGCTTTACTTTTCTTAAGTCATCTCTGTCTTCTTTCTTGATTTTGAGATGATAATCTCATCAAATCGGCAGAACCACAATAATCTTAAACACCTTCATCTTTATATTTTTTTCCATCTTCTTCCTTGTCATCAGTGTTTAAATTTCCCATGTACAATGCTTGTTGGTCACTTTATCAGTCATAGAACTACCAGTTATGAAAGGATGTGTGCTTTGAACAAACGTGTGTTTGTTCTCGACTGAGGAGCGATGATGAGGGACTGACAAGCATCCTCTCTCCCAGCCTTTCAGTCCATTTACAGTGGGTTCACGTGGAGATGGTCAGACGACGGCGGACTACTCGGCACACTGGGGCCTGTGTACAGAAACTTAAATTGATTTGATTTCTAACTCCCTTATCTATAAATGTTTAGGGATGTAGCAGTGTTTATGATTTATTGCTTTAAAGCCATAAAGTCTCCTGTTGACACACAACCAAAGAACTCACTTACTTCTTATCCAGCTCAACACATCTATAGCTTGGCCGAGACCCACTGCCTTCTCTTTCAACTCAAAAAGGCATTTTGATTGTGTTGACAGAGGTTATGGAAGAAAATAATGGAATTGATAAAAACTGCAATTATTATTTTTTTCTCCAAAGAATCCCCTGAAGTTAGCAGATAGTTGATAAATGACATATGTTTGGAAGTCTTTGGTTGTTGAAGATGTGGCCATTGATTGAAATCATAGTCAATGGAGTAACATTTGGCCTTTTCCGAAATCCAATTGTCGTATGCCCGGATGTTATTGTGTGATATGAGGTCTTTTAAAGGACATGAACAACAACTTTTTTTTTTTTTTTTTAAATGACATCATGTGCTTTTTTTATCTGAGTGCAGTATGGTGCTGTATTTAGCATAGACCCATTATTATAAGAATAAATGTAAACATTTAACATTTTCAAAACAAAGATTGCTCAGCGTTATCAGGTCCTTGTGCTTCTTGGTTATCTGGTCAATTCTAGGTCTTCCTTTGACATCCTTTGACCTTGACTGCAAGGTTAAGCCTAATATTTACCTGTTATCGTTGATCCCAGAGTAAATATCAGACTATGGATCCATGGCTGAACAGGGAAACTTTCCTCAGCCAAACCTGACACCCCTAGTGAAGTCATAGTAAATCTAAAGCGGCCATCATTAGTACTGATGTTTTCATTGTACGTTCTTCTAATGTGTTGCACCCTGTGTTACTAGTTTGTATTCCAAATATCCACTATGCAAAAGCAGTGCCTTGAATTATACCTGTTACCTTTCTGTTAGCATGTGAGGTCTTCCCACAAAGAAGTGCACTCGCACATTAGGGAAGTGAATGTGTGGGCAAAAGGCATGTACATGTATTCCTGTGACTTGAGGAAATCTCAGGAAAATGCAGGGAAAGAAGTGAAATTATGACGACTCCAGAAAGGACCACGGAACAGGTGGTATGGCCAGTACGGGCTGAGCCTGACCTACTTTTTGACCATCGAATGGGGGGGGGGGGGTCCATCTGTGTGTCATAGGCTCATAGGCTACACTTTTTTCTTATTTTCTTACTTTTGTTGGAGTGTGAGGACGAGAGCAAATGTATTCAAATGTCAGGCACATCAGCCAATCAAATTGCTCTATTTCTACAAGGCAGGCATAATCTATCAGAAATGTCATCCACCATAATAAGTGGTAGTGTTGATGCAATGTTTAACCATTCTAAAGAAAAGCAGGTGGGATTTTTATAAATTGGTGACCAGCAGTTGATACAGAACTCGGTAAGATAACCTTTTCCCCGAGATGTGTGTGAAAAATGTCTTCCATGAGATGTCTTATCATTGCAACAGATGACAAATCCAGGGAGTTTAGCTTCCCTCCAACACCACTGTATATGTGCTGTGTCGTTAAAATAAGCAACACATGGGAGCAACACTTCACCTGTAGCCTATACCACGTAAACTTTACCTAGTTTGCTGTATGTGTGGAAGCTAAGACCAACTTCCTACATTGTGGGACATTACAGTAAATCTTGTTGTATGAATCTAATTTCACTATTTTTAATTTCACAATTGTAACCACAATCATGGGCTTAGCACAAACTTGCTGTTTGCTATGGGCAAATCAAAATCTAATGTTTAACATTATGGTCCACTGAAAATTATTCTGTATCAAACTGATTGGTCCACCACTATTTCAGTAATTATAATGTAGGCTAGACTGTGCTAGATGGCAACTAGCCTAACTATTTGCTTAGCCAAAGTTACATCTACATCAAAACAGTCTTTTCTAATCAACACTTGACACTCAACACTGTTTTATTTGGACATGGCAAATTGAACCGCAATGATAGCAATAAACTCTGTTGGAGCATTCGGACCATTGAAATTGTACGCTGATGGGCCCGTCCAGTTGGAAGTATGCTCCATGGTTCATGGACTCCAGTATGTCATCATTCTGATCTGATTATATGAAGTCATTGTATAGCCTATATTTACAACTTTCTTACTTGAATAACAAACCAATGGAACTCTTGCCTCTCTGCACTGATAGATTGCAGTGGCACTATATCAGTGTAATACACAGTTTTACTATAAAGTAAACAGCATAAATGAATAGGTTATATGAAAAGCAATAATAACAGACTGAGCAATCTGAACATGGTTATGGTTATGGATTTGGCAGACACCTTTGTCCAAAGCGACAACATACACCTGGTTTATAAACACACAGGGTAATCATTCTCTGTGTGAGGAGCAGTTAGATGTCAAGACTACACAGCAGTTAACTAAGCCTTAACATATGGTGTTGGAGTTTGGAGACTCACAACAAAGGCAAGGGCTAAGCCAATTCCCCCCTCTTTTTCCCCACCTGAACCCCATCCTGGTGCCCTTCTCCACCCCACAGTGTGCACGAGCATACAACAAAGAGGCTCATAGCCATGCACCTGAGGGAATGCTGATCCCCATTTCAGATAGCACACTCTCCATCGCTTATCATTTACAGCTGTCAACCAGTAAACAACAAAACAAAAATAACACACAAGATTTACAAAAAAAAAGTTTTTCAGAGTTTTCAGACCACCCCCCCCCCCCCCCTTCTGTGTTTTTTACACTTCTATTTGTCTCGCCTATGTTCTTTTACTTTCATTGACTTTTAGCTAATCAAAATCATAACTTCGGTCATTGCCATGAAGGACTCATCCCTGAACTGGATGTTTTCAATTTTCAGATTGATTTGTTTCAGCAGTGTTTTATGTGATTCTTTATCACAAAGAGAGGAGAACCTAGAAAAAAATACCCCAAGAGCTAAAGCAGCTTGCTTTAGAAAAAAAATCAGAGAACCTGCTTAAGGCTAAACAGCATGCAATGCTATTACCACGGCATGTTTATAGGGAAGCCCCCCCTTTAGTGCTCAACCAGACGCACAGCGCAAAGACGTAGCGCTCAGTTCAGCATCTGGTTAATATAATAACGTAACATAATGCATTTTTAACATTTCCTAATTGGTTGGGTCGTTTCATTATTATAAATATTAGGTATCTGTAATGGGGAACACTAATTCCTTTGACTAGACTAAAGATTCTGCTCGCTAACCGGCATGCTAATCTAATTAGAAAGGTAGCAGAGCCGAACGACTACATTTTCTCATACTTAGCATTCGCCAGTCGAAGCTTTGCAGAGCAGATGTGCTGTGAAATTAATTTCCTCTGGTGTAACCGTAGACTCTCTTGCTCTACCTCTCTCTCTCTGTCTCTCTCTCTCTCGCCACCGTCGTCTCTGTTATGCAATTTCCATTTCACAGATGATAACCTATTATCACTTTATTCAAGGGAAACGTGTTAATGGCCAGGAGGAAGATTGAATTATTCATATTTGCTCATTTCTATTCCGCAGCGTGGTCCTGCTCTTTTCATGCACCGAGAGAGGGCTAATGTAAACATGACCAGATCCTTGTAAATTGGCTTGTAGAGGAGGCTGTTAGCATAGTGCCTGGGGACTGATGCTAGATGAGGATAACGGCTGATATCTGTAAAGTACAGCCTCTATGTGAGTGTTGTGTGGTTGGATAGGCCTGTGTGTACCTTGTGAAGGGGCTACTATCAAATGGTGTAACTTGGAAGATAATTAGTACATTTGCTGAATTGCTTGTACAAATTGTGAAAATTTGGCTTGCATGCAGATCTCCAAGTTGTTGGAATTGTGTTCCAAGAGAGGACAAGAGGAATTGAAAAGGATCCAAATTCGGTTGACCATGCCATACATTTCTGTGTCAAATTTGTAATTGAGAGTCATATTCAATGTGAAACATTCATCCTCTTACACAATTAAACAATTACAACTCGACTAACCACATTTGGTGACAGTCTTCCAACATTTCAGCTGTAGATGAGCATTTTTGGGTAACCATGGCTCTCTATGGAGCTAAATAAAGCCTGGCTCCACTGAAATTCAGAACTGGTTTGAAGCCATTTTTGAAGAGTGTCATACTGCATGCTAAGCAAGGAAGACTACAACTCTTAAGGAACTCTAAACCCTATGGTTCCACACAGAGAGCGCTTGCTCTTTGCAGAACGGGGCCTATAAGTTTGATGAACGTCCGGCCAGTCCTGTGTGCACTACATCAAAGGCACAGGGTAGACAGGGTTTTGGCCCATTATTAAGAGTGCTGGAGCAGGCTGCGTGAAGAGTACACATCTATTTATTTTTGTCTATTGATGATGTTAGCGAGCAAAATGCTTCAGTATGGCAGCACAGGAAAAGAACCATTGAGCATTAATGAGGCACTCACAGTGACGTAACCCCTGCCCAATGACTAACAGGATTAATTCTTGGCCTGGGGGAGTGTGTGAGGGGGGTATCAGTCACAAGGGAACCAATGTGTGTGTTGTCTGTGTGTGTGTGTGTGTGTGTGTGCTGCTGCACTATCGTGAGACCAAAAAAAAGGCAGGTAGATAGCCGGAATATTGAAGCAGGAGATGTATTTGTGCATTGTGTTTTCTCCCATAATGCATGTGGGTAAGCATTTCTTCATTCCAACTGATAGTGAAGATAATGGTTGAAGAGGGTTTTCTGTAAATTGTTAATTCTGTTCATATTATTAACATTTTAATTTGATACTTCATCTAAAGTGACTTACGTTATGTGATGTTCATGTTTATCTGGCATTTTGAACTGAATCAAGTTACCCCATTACAGAACAAAACGATAAAAAAATGGACTCCCCCATCTCCATTTGAAGACAAACTTTCACATGTTCATGGAATTATACTCAGCAGTTAAACCCTTTGATCAACAAAAAAAGTATGAGGTTTGGGATTCTTACAACGAGACAGATATATAGATAGAGACTCTATTAGAGAGAGGGAGAGGTCGTTGTTTACAGTATATTTGCTCTCTCAGATAGTCAGCAAGACAGCAGATGGGTCTGGCTGGAACACACGATCACACATGTTTTGCAACATGCTGTGTTAGGGAGAATCTGCGAGTATAAATCCATGAGCATGTGAAGTCATGTCAGTACCATGGGAGATCAGCATGCCCATTGGCAGATGTCCAGAATTACAACTTTGTCAAAAAGCGTTTTGTGCTCATCAGCATCCCAACAGAGCTGTGACATGTTGGGCTTTTTTGTTGGGTGATGTGTGTGTGTGTGTGGGGAGGGGAGGGGGGGGCTGTGTGTGGGGGTTGGGGTGGGGTGTTCATTTCTCTCAGAGCACTGGCCAAGGCTTATGCCATCAAGCCGGGGAGTCCTTAAATAAACATCGGCAATAAATTTTGCATAAATGCAGAGTGACACATGAATTAAGATGTAATTATCCACCATTTGCTGAGCAAAGAGAAGCCATATTTGCCGTGTCAAGTTGCTGACCCCCGCTAGAGACTTTGGCAGGGACAGCAAAAGCTCCTGCTAGGGCTCCTGAACTTGCAGCATCTTTTATTTGTTGGACTGGCCTTAATTACAGAGAGCTTTGTTCTTTCTTCTAGTATGCGATTCAAGAAACATAAATCATGTACACTTTTATTTAGTGTTTTACTTATTTTTTTTTTTTGCTTTGCTATTTAAGTTGATTGGATGTGGTGTGGGCATTTTGCAAAGAGTATAAAAAGATACAATTTATAGAAATCCAGTAATTAATACCTGTAAAACACAATGGAAGGAATGGAGGCAGAAGAAAGAATGTTGATTATACAAAATTAAGTTTATTTACGTAAATGTTCAATGTTAGAGGTATATTATTGTTGTATTCATTTGTAACATTATTATCTATTTTACTTTATTTTCATCAGCATTAGTATCAGATAAATTGAAGATGCAGTACGCTTATACAGTATTTATAGTAGTTGTGTTAGTTTTGTGGGTATGATATAAAATATATTTAGTTTAATTGCTGTACACTTATAGTATATGGCCATTCCACTGACTGGAAAGTTCATGGTTCAGTCAATGATAGCATGAACTTGGCCCCGCTTAGTCCCCCTCATGAATGGCTATCAGCGGAAATGTATTCTAATGCCCCTGCTCTTTAAGAGAGAGTGATCGTCCTGAGCAGTCCTCTGAAAGCTTTAATTGGGAGTGATTCTTAATTTTTATGACCATTAATCTGATTATATTTGACCTAAAATGTGCTCATCTCATACTCTTCATCATTTGAGTGGTCTCTTACTCAATTATGAGTGAGCTGGTAGCCTTTATTTAATAAGTTCCTCTTTTTTTCTTAGATGCTTAAAGGTTTTTACAAAGTTTAATAAGGGTGGCATTAACACAAGAAAGCACTCAGTGATGGAGTCCTAAAGCAAGCATACAAATTATGTTCCAAACAGTGTGTGTGTGTGTGTGTGTGTGTGTGTGTGTATGTGTGTGTGTGTGTGATATTATTTTATTTTATTGTTTTCCAGTTATGTCAAGGTTAAAGTCACTGAGCTGTCAAATTCACATGTTTAGTTTGAATATGATTCAACAGTTTTTTGGAAATTAAAGGATTAAGTACTGAATGTGAAGGCATTAATCATTTAATATAATTTACTTTTATTTCAACCAATTTCTGTATATATACACCATTTTTATTACATTATCATAACTACCACATCATCACAACCAAAGCAGAATATATAGTCACCCTTTTGGTTCACTAAAAAGTGTAGTACCGTTATCGTTTGATTTTGGATCCAATTCGGTTGACCATGCCATACATTTCTGTGTCAAATTTGTAATTGAGAGTCATATTCAATGTGAAACATTCATCCTCTTACACAATTAAACAATTACAACTCGACTAACCACATTTGGTGACAGTCTTCCAACATTTCAGCTGTAGATGAGCATTTTTGGGTAACCATGGCTCTCTATGGAGCTAAATAAAGCCTGGCTCCACTGAAATTCAGAACTGGTTTGAAGCCATTTTTGAAGAGTGTCAATTCGGATTGATTTTGTTTCATCAATATAGCTCATTTTGCTTGTAATTCATTCCTGAGAATATCCTCTTTGCTTCGATTTCAATTGCAGTCACTTTCTTATCAGTGCATACTCTAAAAGTGTTTAAAATTCATTACATGTAGATGCAGTGTTGTTGACACTAGATGGCAGTATATTACCCCACAATGGCTAATGCTTTGCATGCGTATGCTGTACCGTTTTTACATAGTGTTTGGAGTTCACCACTGATCAATTTGTCCTTCAATAAAAAAGACTTCAGCCTAGTTTAAGTTCAAATAAAAGGCATTGTTTAAAACCCTTTCCAAGACCCAGAAAGGTGGACAGAATTAAGACTGACCATGTACTCTCTCTTACAGCAGTGGTGTCTGTTAAAGACTTGCCGTTTGATTCCATGATCTCAAGTATATAAAAGTTTCTATAGAATATTCTGATAAATCAGACTTTCACGGACCAAATATGTTATTCTTTTATATTTATAACATTTCAATGAGTTATGGTGAGTAACCCAACATGTTTTTTTATTTATTATTTAGATATCAAATACAAAGGAAAAAATACAGATATATAATATGTAATAATGTGTAAATAAATACATACAGAATTTTTGCAGATAAATTGAACTCACAATATCAGCAGGCACTATAAAAGTTCAATCATTGTGATTGTGATTTGAGTCTCTTTTTGACATTCAAAAAGCTCTCTTGTGAGTTGTGTCTTAGTTGCTGCATCTGTGCGTGTGTGCCTGCTTCACAGAGAAATGAGAGCTAAAAGAAAACTGCGGCACAAATGACACCAATCAAGAGACGCGGGGGAAGTCAAACTTCAGTAATGAAGTGAGTCTCCGAATGCAATCACCGGCGAGGACCTCTCCATTCTGCCACGGCTTTGCGCTGATCCATACCAATCCAAATCCATATCAATATCAATTTACTAATATCAGTAATGATCCGTCTCCCTTTGGGTCCTCACACACGCGGGCAGGGCTTTGACATTGGAGGCTCCCTCAGACATCCAGACGGCTCTCTCTCCCCTCACATGTGCACACACACAAACAGACACAGAAACACACACACACACAAATGTGGTAGACAGACTTAGCACTAATTTATACACACGCGCGCGCACACACACACACACACAGACAAATGTGGAAGAGACACCGACTTAACACTAATTTGCACACACACACACACACACACACACACACACAAAGAAAGTCCTTGACTTAGGCGTCAATAAGGCTGAACATCATGAGGCAGTATCGACAGTTATCAAAAATGCCCTTGATGTAATTTCATGCCTGTCCACACTCATAGGCCATATGCTGGTTTACACGAGTGGGCTGGGAGTGGACGGTCTAAAAGCACTCCGGGGTGAGGTCTGCTTTTGCAAGACAGGACATTATGTGGCCCCATAGAACCAGTCAGCCTGTGTCCTTTAGCTTAGCTTAGCCTAGCTGCCTCAGGAGCTCCTCCTGCTTCAGGAGGATTCGTTTAATACAGCTGCCCAGAGGTACTGCAGTTCTAGCCCCCTGGACTGTGCTTTTTTTAAGTTAGTGCAGGTGCCTTGATAATCATCCCTGCACTCTTTATGATGGGTATTAAGTGTGCCGTCTGAGAGTTCTTGTCTCTTCATAACAGGAGACCTCAAAGAGCCAGACTATCTTGTTAAGTTTCTTAAAAAGAAAAAAAAAAAAGAAATACAATTTTATCGTCTCTTCTGCTCTTAATTGGGTATGGTTAAATGTCTTGAATGCATGGAGAATTACAAGATTTAGCTGTGTTGCATGATCGTCTACTGTGTGTGTGTGTGTGTGTGTGTGTGTGTGTGTGTGTACTTTAAAGCTTAGCCTGTGGGTAGCAGTGTGTAGTGCAGACTGCAGACACTCTTAGCAAAGATGCCCTCAGAAAGTCCTCACTAAAGTCTTCACTAATTCAATATGCCTATTTTTAGAAATTTTATTATTTTAAATGTGCTTTTGGACAAATGTTGGTATCATGCACTTTTTTTTCTTTCCACCCTCAGCCTCTGTTGTTATTAAACCAATCTCCACACTCATACAAAAATAAGTATGAAATACTAAAAATATGCCATCACTGTCCTCTCCTATTAAGTGCAGGGTGTGTGATCAAGACGAGGACGCTCAGAAGTCACACTGGCAGAACAAGACTGCTCTGTCTCACCCGCAGACATCAAAGGTCACTTTTCTATTTTTTTTATCCCTTTTCTGTTGTCTTCTAAAGTCTTCTGAAAAGCTAAGTGGAATGATCTAGCGTCGGGTGACCTAAACTATCAAAGGTCAGATTTTTAATTCAGTACAAAACACGTTTCAATGGCACAGACTACAGACTTAACATGTTCAGGGTAGAGAGATGTCCACATATGAGATACTGTGTCATCTATGCTGTACCTAGATATGCTGATGTTGATCTATCAGCAGTGTCAGCATGTCTTGTATTTGTGTTGACTAATACCAATTCAATTCAAATTAAATTCAAATTCAGCATCTATAGAAATATTTTTTAATATAAGTTTTTTCTTTCTTTCATCATCTGAAAATGAATCATTTCAATTTCTCATGTGTGAATTGTGGATCTGCAAAAGGGTTGTCTTCATTTGCATACACATAACTAGTCTCATCATCATACCTACTGGTAGTAGAGAAAAGTGACTTTTTCTCTTCATACCAACTTATTGTAGGGGACTTCATGTCAAGCAATTCAGTATTTCTTTTTGTGTCCTAATGTTAAACCTGGTTTAAACCTTTACTCATAAGGTTACATAACCTGGTTATGAATAGAGCATTGCAATGGCCTTTTTATATGCACATACATTTCTACATTTGTGGTAATAACTGTTTGTATGTTTGGCATGTTTGAACATCAGCCTAAACGTAAGTAATTCAGGCATAAATGAATGAAAAAAGATGACTAAAATGATGTATGCTGAAATGCTGAAAACAACACTTTCCGTGGTAGGACCAGTCACTATGGATAAAAGTCTTTGAAGACAGCTACAATGTTGGGCAAATTAAACTAAAATCACAATCAAAACCATCAAACGGATGGCGGCATTTTAAAGTGGGGCCGCAATCACTTTCCCCCTTTCTTTTCAATTATGCACACTGCACCTCAAATGTATTCAGCTAATTTGTGCAAATGCAAATGCATAAATAAATATATAAAAGCTGGCTTTGCCCATGAGATTCTCTTTTTATTTTTCTCTCTGTGCACTCCACTCTTTTTTTCTTCTTCTCTAGTTTTGCAATAATTGCCATGCAACACATGCAAGAGCTGTAGTTCCACAGTATCGACTGGACCCAAGTTGTTTTAATAGAAATGATATCTCTGTGGATCTCCAGATGCCAGAGTTGCCCGATACACAACATCAACCCCGTGGCGCACAAAGTTTTGAGATGTTTAGTCGAGGGCATATGGTCTTCTTCATGGACTCTTGTCTTGTTGGCTTAATCAAGTGGTCCCCTCTCTCTCTCTCTCTCTCTCTCTCTCTCTCTCTCTCTCTCTCTCTCTCTTTCTCTCTGTCTCCCTCTTTTTCCTTCTTTCTTTCTGTTCCTTTCCCTTCCCCTTTTTTCTTTTGTTTTTGTTGTTCTGTGCTGCATGCCCTGGCTCTGTGCTCTCTCGCTCTGCAGACCCGAGGAGCCTTCAGGTCCTGTTTTGTAAGCATGTGCACATCCTGATCTCTCATAATATTAGTTAAAATCAATGTGCTGCTTTTTTAATTATTGCTCATGGTACAAAGCGGGGGAAGGCTCATTTAAGGGCAGATCGATACAGGAGAGCGATTGGCGGCCGGCGGAGCTGTACATCAGGCAGCTTGATGTGAAAATCATTGGGGCCTGCGTGCTCCTCAGCCCGGGCTGATCAGCCTGGTTAGCCCCCCAACTGGCTGCAGGGGCCTGGGTAATGGGTGAACCCTGCGTGAACCAGCATCTTCTCCTCTCCTCTCCTCCCCACTCTGCCCACTCCGCTTTCCAAATAACACATCATACACCTTGTATCAGAAATAGAATGAAAGACAGGAAGGAGGTGTGTGTGTGTGTGTGTGTTTGGGGGAAGGTTGGGGAGATAAAAAAAAATAAAAATAAACCTCTGTATCTCCCTCTTTATCTTCTTTTCATTTGTTTTTTCTTTCTCTCTAACACACGCACACTCTCTCCCTCTTTCTCTGGCTTTTCTCCTGTTCTTCATCTCCCCCATTGATTACCTGCGCCTGTGATTTTTCTTTTCTTTATTTATCCCTTCTCTTCCCCTCCTTTTTCTCTCCTTCCCCCCTCATCATCTTCATGCCTGGGTTGGGGAGAAAGATATTGTGGCTGGGCGTACACCTCTATTATCGGGCGTCTATCTTTTCCCTACCCACTCCCACCCCACCCCCCGCCCGCCCCACACCACCACCGCACCATCCCCACCCTCCCTCTGTCGCGGTGGAGTCTGCCTGGAAGGCTGCCCTGTCCTGCGCCTCCTCTGTGTGTTTTACAGAGGTTAATAACGTAGGCCTCCGGACATTATTTAAGGGTGGCAAGAGGAAGCGGATCGCTCCTCTGTTGTCTGTTGCCTGGGACTCACCTTTGCCCATCCCACCCCACCCAAGCACTTACCCTTCCTTCCTGCCCCTCTCAGCCCCCCCAAAGGACAGACATTCTGGTTTTTTTCTTTCTTTCTTTTCTTCAGAAGGTTAGATATGTTGCCAAAGCACTTTGAAGAAAAGTAAATACCAAGGCTAAAAACCCCATAGATGGCGTACATTGCAGCCATGAACCTGGTTTTTAGTGTGTGTGTGTGTGTGTGTGTGTGTGTGTGTTTGTGTTTTCTCAGTTCTCTCTTTCTGAGATATTACCTTCTATATGTTGGTGTTGCAGACCTGTGCATTCTCCACATTCTCAGCCAATAGCCAACCAACTTTTTAGCGTTAGTGTGGAGTAGGTCAGATTTGGCTGAGAATTTACGCTGAATGTTTTCTTATAGTTAGCAGTTAGTTAGTTAGCAGTAATGCTTGCACAGTTACCCTTGGCTCATAGTTATCCTGGTCTGTGGCAAAATTTTATCTTGAAGATCTCTCTCTGTCCCTCTCTTTCTCTCTCTCTCTCTCTCTCTCTCTCTCTCTCTGTCTCTCTGTCTCTCTATTTCTCTGTCTCGCTCTCTCTCTATCTTAATCTCTGTATCTCTCTCTGGTGTTCATAGTTGCTGGAGGTGCACAATCGGGCCTCTTTTATCAGTGCCTTTAGCCTAGCTCACCTTAAACTAATACAAATGACGTTCATTTCAGAATGTGTGAGCGGCAGCATTTCGTTGGCCTTCACATTATTTGTCACCATTTCCACCCGTGCAGGAGCCTCTTTTTTTCTGCGTGGAGATACAGAACTTAAACGACCAAATAATTGTTTTCATCATTTAGGCCATTCAACGCCCATCAGTGAATTTGTATATCCACTGGTGAGTGATTTATATGTGTGCTGTTGGGTGGTATGCAGGCTGCACGTTGTGGATTGTGGATATCAATCCCAATAAGCACTGGACCAATAGCCACTCAGAAACAGTGTGCAGCAGTGTTGCACATTCAATGTTCCAAAACACAGAGAAACTTTTGACTGCTCAGTTGGTGTGTATTTGGTAGCTTTTTGGTGCAGCCTGAAATAGTATTCTTAAGTCTTTTGAACTTGTATATTGTAATATATTTAGACAAAGACAAACACAAAAAATGTGCTGTTCAGACACACACACACTCATGAAAGGACACCATGATTTCAGTTCACGTATTCCCATAGTTAATGTGTCAGGTTTGGCAAGGGTCCTGGTTACCCCTCACACACATATGTCTTCTGTTGTAGTTTTAAATATACATTATATACATTTAAAGTATATTTTTGGGCTTTCTGCCTTTATTCAGATAGAACAGTGAAAAGCAACAGGAACATGGCAGCAACAGTCTCTATGGGCACTCAGACTTAAATGAGATGCTGCTGCCACGAACCTGGGTCTCCATGGGCACTCGGACCTCAATGAGGTATGGATGCAGCTGCCACCTGTGCCACGACTTCCTCTTCTGTAGAAGTTTTAGGGTTCAGTGGTTAAGTGTCTGTTTGTTTCACCTAGAGTTGGACTTTTGACTGCATCCTCAAAGACACGCAAGCACGTAAGCACACGCAGCAGAGCACAGGCTTGTAATATGCGCTGAACAGGTTTGTAATATGCGCTGAACAGGTTTGTAATATGCGCTGAACAGGTTTGTAATATGCGCTGTAAGCACACGCAGCAGAGCACAGGTTTGTAATATGCGCTGAACAGGTTTGTAATATGCGCTGAACAGGTTTGTAATATGCGCTGAAAGCACTCGCAGTAGGTCACCTTACAGCACTTACTACACGTATTTCACACAAAGACTTGAACTTGTGTATCAAGCATGCAGAACATAGTCCAGTATCAAAGTTATAGCATAAGTATAAGTATATATACTCTTTTGATCCTGTGAGGGAAATTTGGTCTCTGCATTTATCCCAATCCGTGAATTAGTGAAACACCCAGCACACAGTGAACACACAGTGAGGTGAATCACACACTAACCCAGAGCAGTGAGCTGCCCGCTGCAGCGGCACTCGAGTTAGGTGCCTTGCTCAAGGGCACTTCAGCCGTGGATGTGGGCATGGGAGAGCAGTGCTCAACCACTTTCCCCACCCACATTTTTCCGACTGGTCGGGAATTGAACTGGCAACCCTTCGGTTACAAGCCCGAAGCCCTATCCAGTAGGCCATGGCAGCCCCCCACTGTGACTGTAAATTTATTGTGATCAGGATGTTACAAACATTTATTATACGGCTCTTCACAATGCTAGTAGAACGCTCCATTGACTTGAATGGGATTTCCCAACGTTCTACGGTAAAATAAATTCATGTAATTACCGCTGCAAACATATAATTACTGCTGTCATTGGCAACGGGTTTTGTGCTGCTGATCATATCACTCCGCAAGTATTCCGGGCACTTCTTGCATTGGAACTTCGTTCAAAAGTGAAAGCAGACGGTTGATCAGCTGTGTTCTAAAGAATGTTTGAATCAAGTTCAGCATGTGTTGCGAACTATTTGTTTCTCAGCAAAAGCCACGAGGAAACGGTAACAATTAAGTGTAAAGAGACATATCGTGGAGTTTATTTTTTCGTTTTGGCAAGTAGCCGTATAATAAGCAGGATAATGTATAGAACGCCGATCATTATGGGAAAATAGTCCGGTTCGCCCTGTCGGGACTTATTTTCCCCATAATGACCGGCGTTCTATACATTATCCTGTACATAAAGTAACTCTGTGATGGCCCCACGACAAAACCAGTTGGAAGCTGGACATTGCTGTTTTGAGATATATAGGGATATAGAATGTGTGTGCTAAAATGGTCGAATTTGACATTTTGGAATAATTTCACAGTATAATATCTACACTTCATATGATGAATGAATTTGGCAGAAATGGATACATTGTACCTTCTAGAATGCCTCTGTTGATATTATTTTTTCCTACCAATGCCATGCTAACCGTCAGTTTTTAGTTTTTTAACGATATTAATATATTTACGGTTCTCATTCACTTTCACGCTCTCACGAATGTTTAACGGTTCGTTCTAATGTAGCAAATACCAATGTACAGAAAGGGCTATTGTGATTTTGTAGAGCTAAACTTACTACTTTGCCAACACAGTTGCAAGGATGATGGCCATACATGTAAATCAAATGGACAACAGCGGAGTGCCAGAGACTGCCGGATGTAGGCTAGCCACAGACGTGCTATGTTGTCAACCTTACAATAAAATAGGCTAACCCAATTTATTGCATGTGCTCAATACACCTAGCATCTACATCTAGCATCACTTTGCTTGCCAGCTGAACCAACACAGCTTAATGATGATAAACATCTTCATCATAGTCCGTCTTTTATTAAAAATTCTCTGATCCTATCATTATTTCAGTCATAAACGCATGCAAGACCTGATAAATTACAGCTAATGTTATAGCTAATAGGTCAGACTAGTTTGGCCAGAGTGCCAGTCACCACAACACTGACTTTTATGTGCAGAAACACTTTATTTGCACTTGACAAACTGATCAAAACCGACCATGGTAGCGACATTAAACATTTTGTTGGAGCTTTTTAAAAGGCATACAATGCCAGCAGACATGTCATAAAGTTTCTGACAGTGAATGCAAGTCTACTGACACAATCATAGGCATAGCGGTAGTAAACGTTACAAGCATATTTTTCCATTTCTCACTTTGAATCTCCTTATCTCAATAGTCTGGGGGTCAAGGTTATTGATATAGGCATCATTTGATGATCTATGATCTTTCATGAGAACACAACTTAATTTTGAAAAATTGACCCACATAAGTTTAATGAGCCATACTAATTTTGTGATAATTGAGTAATCCAATATGCATCTTAAAGTGGCAAATCTCATTACTACAAACTATTAAATCTGTTCATGATCTGAAAATCTATACAACATGATATTTCGAATGCCATTTCGTTTTAACATGTTCAATTCAAAGTAATATTTTATTGGCAGTCTTAGCAGGTTGGTTTGTCCCTGTTTACATGTTCACTCTAATGAAATGATTTTCTCCTGTAACATATTTCATGTGTTTTCATGTACAACAAACATGCGAACATGGGGAAACCATCCCCCACTATACACATACACACTCACTCTCTCTCTCTCTCTCTCTCACACACACACACACACACACACACACACACACACATACACACACAAACAGACACACATGCACACACATACACACTTGCACTGAATTATTGTTACATCAATCATTTGTCCATAAGCAGGTTTCATTTACTAATTAAAATCTTAAAAAGAGAGCAAAATTGACTAAGCACTAAATACTCAATCACAAGTTTTGACCGGGTCCTCTGACAATGCAATCCATTGCCAGATATCAATCAGAGGGGGGCCCCATGCAAATTGCTTTTATGAGCCGGACTATTTGCCCGATCACCAAGGTCATTTATTATGCCTTTAATTCCCCCTCTTAGTCAAATGCATTCAATCATTCAGATTATATTGTGCAGTGGATGAGACTTCTTGAGCACTCTTTTTCTGATGATGCAATGCATAAAAACAGATGGAGAGAGACGAAAAGAAGAATGAAAGTTTATATTCACCCTGAGTGTCTATCAATAAATTACTTTGCATAGTTCATTTACTCTCCCTCTAGTGTGTCCATTCAGAAGTCTGTCAATTCAAGGGAATGAGGGTGGGTGAGTGTATGTGTGTGTGTGTGTGTGTGTGTGTGTGTGTGTGTGTGTGTGTGTGTGTGTGTGTGTGTGTGTGTGTGTGTGTGTGTGTGTGTGTGTGTGTGTGTGGGGGGGGGGGGGGGGGTGTAAAACATTTCATTATAATGAAGGAGATACTACAGGCTCCACTATTTCACTGGCTGACAATGCTCCCTTCAGCCAGATCTGAGATGAAATGATGCATTTGGTTATGGAATGCTTCTATGGATATAATCCCAAGGACACATGGGTTCGTTTAAATATAGCCCCTGTCATGCTGCTGAGTTGAGGGTCCTCTTTATGAAGATGCCATTTAGATAAAGCAGAACCAACGCATTAACATAATAACTGTAGAGGAAATTCCCGGCACAAACTGTGTAAGTAATTGGAACCTTATAATAAGATTTCCATCATAAAGTCAACGACGTTTGAGTAGTGAAGAGTTTCCAAACAACAGCTGCTTGTCTTGTATGAAATTCACCTGCCATACACTACGCTGATATCATTCACATTCTCTCAGGCTTTTGTTGGGTGTGGGGTGTTTAGAATGATATGACTGAAGTTGTTGTAGTGCACTGAGGGAGCCCAAAAAGTTATTAACAGGGAATCAGTATTTCCTTCTAAACAAAATAAGTGACAGTATCTTACTTTTTTTCATGTCAAGACGGTTAAAAATGTCTGGACAAATTACGATCCTGTGAAAGGGGGATTTATTCCAAATTCTTCAATTTTGTTGCCGTTTTTGAGGTTATGTGATTTATGGCGATACTACAATGCACTTTTGGAGAGGGATCCTTTCAACTTTTATCTGCCTGCAAGTCCCTGAGATTTTACTAAGATATGCATTGACTGTTATATGGGCCTCTGACATGACACTCATGATATCTAAATACATTTCACTTATATTACAAAACTGAATATTTATTTATTGAATGCGATAGGATGTAATAAAATTTCAATCTGCTCTTGTCGGCTCAGCCTGTGGAGATGTCATCTTTATCTTTCTTGTCTCATCTTGAGATACTCTATCGTGGTTTATGCGGAGCGAACCAGACAGAGCGTTGTGGAAGAAAAAAGAAATACAAGCACTATCAACATTCATCTCCTGTCCTCTTTCATTTTCTCTAGTCTCTCACTCGTTCCTCTCCCCACCTGTCATCCCGCGCCGCCCCGGCCATTGTAACGAATCCCTCATATTCGGCTCCTTCTATTTCATTACTTCACCACCTACCCCCCCTCTCCCCGGCCTCCGATTAGCTTATTCATTCTTCACATGTGACTGCCAGCCTGTTAAGGTCATATTAAACCAAACCAATCCACTTTAAATGGTTATCTACGACGTGCATTAAAAAGCTCTTTGCTGGCCTTTAAATATTGTGATTGAGTTATAGGGTGCGTGGCGGAGGGAGGGTGGAGAGCGTTGTGGGTGGGGTAGGGCGCGATGGGGTGGAGAGGGGTTGTTGGGTGGAGTGGGGGGGGGGGGGGGGGGGGTCGCTGTTTCGGAGCGTTGATCTCCCTCCCAGGAGCCTGCTTCAGAATATAAATTGAGTAATATTATAAAGGCGGGCGGTGCAGAAGGGCTCGGATAATGAATAGGATTCATGATCTGCGGAGGAACAGGAGGTCAGCCGATGAAGTGAAATACTCGAATAACCGCAATCCTAACCCGTGCAGATGATGATACATTAACTGCGGAGGTCCTTGTAATTCTATTTTTTTATTTCTTTCATTTTTTCCCTAGCCGCCGCTTACTCTTTTTCTCTCTGTCTCTTTCCCCATGATAAACACACATCTGTGTAAAAAAAACACATCAGACGAAGATGACATTAACATGGTAAGAGCTTGTAACAGCCAGTTAAAGGCATCCCTATTGACTCTCTGCGACCCCGATGTCACAACATGTCAAGACACAAACAGAGATTTTTTACAAAGTCGCATATAATCTGATGGGGGAAAAAAAATAAATCAAAAGCTGATCTGTAATACCAGGCCGCTTCTGGATCAACTGTGAATGACCGGAGACCTCAAACTGCAGGTCCTTTGGCAGATTACCCAAGGCCTTAATACAAGATATTAGATTTAAGATTTAATCCCACTGCTTATGATTTGTCTCGGACTCTCTTGAGGTATTACATTTGTCATCTTATATTGTAAGCCGTGTTTTTCTGTAGGTGTGGAGTATCACATGCTATTTGAACTGAGAGAGAGAGTGAGAGAGAGAGAGAGAGAGAGAGAGCATAGGTTATGTGACCATTGGCCCACTTTGTTTTATCTCGAATTAAATTGTGACTGACTGTATGTGACGCAGCATGTCAATAAGTGGTAATAGTCAAGATTTGAGGTACCGTAGATGACTATAATCTTATTTATTATACACTGTTTTTCACTCATTTTACTGCTATTGTTTTTTTGAAAATGCACCGATCTCTGTGTACAATGTTTTGTGTGTTCTATAATAGCTGAGCAGATATTTTGTGTCTCTTTTGGATTAAAGTCTGGGGAACTGTCCTGTCTGTAGTGCATAATTTATAGATTGATCCTTCGCTGTGTCTCCTCTGCTCTCGCTCTGATTTGATTGATCTAGAGACAGGAGGTTAATTACAGGTCATCTATTTTAAGCGGATCCTCTCCAGAAATTGAATGTTTGAGTCTCATGGATTTTGGCTTGGGTGTCCTCTTTGTGTGCTTCATTGGATAAAAGTTGTCTGGTGCTTCAACTTATTTCAGGCTCTCTGAGTGACATCTTTTGATTGGGCTTTATCTGTCAGAATTAGCGATGGCTTTTTTGTTTTGCATTTCAAATTAACCTCCTACTTTTGTTAAACTAGGTAACATTAATGGTATGATGTGTATCAGCTTTATATCACAATTTTCTGTAGAACTATATACAATATTTACTAGGACTCTCTGATAACTGGACATATATACTGTATAATACATATTATACACATCTTGAAAAAAATTAAGACACCACTGCACATTTTTCTGATGTCATCCTACAGTTGCTGAGTGACATCCAAATGAGTTGACGATCATATTCAAATTTGCGGTGGTCTCTTAATTTTGAATATAACCGTCAACTCATTCAAATGTCACTCAGCAACCATAGGATGACATTAGAAAAATGTTCAGTGGTGTCTTAATTTTTTCCAAAGCTATATATAATATGTTTCACATCTCTACTACAAGTGAATGTTATTATGTTCTTCCTAGAGCTTAATTATAACTCTATAGGCCTTGGCCTTAAGCTGCCTTTATACAGCATAGTTCTGAATTTTCTGTCCAGAAAATTGGAACAACTTGATCACTTTTTAGTTACAAACTTTGATCTCTAATAGTCATTTCTGGCAAAGTATTGTATCTGTCAGCTGTTTTTGTCTGTGGCACTGACAAACTTTCCTCACTGCTCTGACTTAGATTTAAGCACACGATGCCCACTTGTGTTATCTTTGTTATGCCATGCTTATCCTATGATTCTCGAAAAGCATGCATGAAACTCTCTCTGCCTCATGAAAAGTGAAGTGTGATCTCTGATTGTGTTTTAGGGCCTTAACTTCCCCTGGTGAGGCCTCTGTCAGAGGATCTTGATGGACCATGCAGGGCCAGGGAGGGGGGTGTTTGCAATCAGAGACGGGGAAAATGGTTAATTCCACTTGTGATGACACTGGCTCGGCAAGCACAATAGTTTTCAAGTGCTGACATTGAACAGTAATGACTAGACGAAAGGAAGGGAGAATGGAGGAGTATACACACACTGAGAGAGAGGGGGAGAGTGAACAAAACACAAAGAGACACTGGCAGTGTGTGTGTGTGTGTGTGAGAGAGAGAGAGAGAGAGAGACCGAGAGAGAGAGAGAGAGAGAGAGACTGAGAGAGAAGGAGAGTCTCAGCTGCACTCCACAATCACTTTTCAGCATCTACAGTCCTAAGCCAAAATGCCATTAATACAAGTGTCAGTGGAGAGAGGAGTGGAATAGGGGCCGCGCCGACAGCTTTGAGTGGCTGGAGGAGAAAATGCCCAGGATCCTTTGGGGGACAGGCCTGTCCAAGAACGCTGGCCGTGGCACGAACCCCTTTTGTGATGCTGCCTCCCTGCCTTTTTTTTTTTTTTGAAGGGGGGGAGGGAGAAGTGAGGTTCTTTCTCTTTTTCCGTCCTTTCACTCTGTCTCCCTTTTTGTTTGTGTAAAGATTAAATTGCACATGATTTCTAATGTTTTCGCCTCCCCCGGCCTGTCATAGGTCGGCGACCCGCGTGGGGCTCAGATAATAGATACATCTTCTGGTTGTCCCATGCCACAGGCCTCCGCCCGCTCCCGCCACAGCCCACTGCCTCGCCATTGTCACGCGGTCGGAGCCAATTAAAAGGGAATACTGGATGAGGCCCGGCGACAGCGACTGCGACTGCCGTGTGGTGTGCTCACACGCGATGCGATCCCCCTCGATATTTATTGTGTCCTCTCCTCTCCTGCTCTCTCCTCTTCTGCGCCGGGCCCACTTAGAGCTGCAATATCTGAAATGATCTCTAATGCAATTACAGCTGCATTTGGAATACGCATTAGCAGTGGTCTTCACCACTATGTTTTGTGTGCACATACACACTTAAACGCACACACTCACTCACACTCTTCCTCTCTCTCTCTCTCTCACACACACACACACACACACACACACACACATTCACACCACAGCACGCCCCCATACACACACACACAAACACACCACAGCATGCACATATACACACAGTCAGACTCTCTTTCACACACCCACACCACCATATGCCCACCCCGAGTTAAGTCATTTTGCTCTGATGTTTGCTTTCACGTGCATGGAATCCATCTAGAAATGCCCATAATGATTTTTTTCACTTGAATGTCTATGTGACGTATCATTTGTGAAGCTATGCAAAACCCTAAAGTAGTCTAAATGAACTTTTGAAACCACTGTTTATTTGGGTGATTGAAGACTTTTTGGCAACGATCATTCATTCAGAGCTGATAATGTTCTTCACTATGTAGATATTGTACACAAAACTGTTTTCTCCGTGTTGGCCACATATAGTTCCACAGTAGTGAGTGTCAGTGCATAGATGGTGTGGAGAATGGAAGGATGAAGCCAGAGCTTTCCTCTCCCACCTCACTCCCCATTGTGTCTCCAGTGCCTGGGGTCTCCAGACAGTCTGAGGCTGAGGACCAGTTACTCTGTCTGGTGACACGACGGAGCCACTGCCTCTCTCTCTCTCTCTCTCTCTCTCTCTCTCTCTCTCTCTCTCTCTCTCCCCTTCCCTCTCTCTGTCTCTCTCTCTTTCTCTCTCTCTGTGCCCCCTTCTCTCGTAATTGACTTCCCAGTTTGATAACACGTTCCTGTCTGATTGGAGCCTGTCTGTCTCGCTGATGCTCAAAGAAACGTGCCTCTTCAATAGCAGATCAATTAGTCTATTAAGATAACCAGGGACATGGCCTGCTGGCATACATTTGAAGAGGCTAGGGCCATTACCCACTCCTGTGTGATCTCTATGACAATGCGACAAGAAGGCATGTGGGTGGGGGTCCATATTTTACCTATAATGCTGGGGTAACTCAGAGGTGTCAGTCACACAATGGCAACGTAAAATCTTTTGCGTTTTGTGGAAAACTGTATTAAACCTATTACACCAACATGAGCAAACACAGTGCACTATTCATTGTTCCCATTTCTGCATTTCTAAGCCTTGCTAGAAAATCTATTCATTAGTGGTGGTATAATAATGATTTAAGTCAACCTTGGTATACTATGCAAGATGACGCACTGGCTGCAGAAAGCCAAAGAAAGTTTTGATGATGGAAAGACTTTTGCTTCTCTATTTAATGTACTGACCCAAATATGCTGAAACACGCTGACATGCTTTAATGTCAGCCTTGTTTGTATATATCATGTCACCATTATCCTTTCGAAGAAGTTTGACGTACAAAACTCTGACTGACTGAATATTCTTGAGTGAAGTAGGGCTCTGTATTGTGTTACTTGCCAATATCCAGGGCCAAGGTCTTAATATCATCTGCCTGAGGGCCTATGATTTGCTGTCTCCCTTGCAAGTTCAACCTATATGTTCCTCAATCTGGCCCTTTTTAAAAATGCTTCTTCATGTAGACAGATGGCATGCTCGTATTTTTATATTGTGCTATGCTTGGTTGAGCTCCTATTAGGTTGCCATAGACAGGTGGCCCATGATATTTCTGCTGGGTTGATAATTCACCAGATTACTTGAAATCATTCTTGGAATAATTGTTTTTGATTTATTTATTTGATTTATTTCATTCTTACCCGGACATCTGCTGGGTTAAGATGCTTATTCAGCTATGTGGGAATGGGACTTAGAGGTAAAAAATAAAAAAATTACTTTGTTTGAGGTTGCTAACGCATTAATCTCAGGGAAAAAAAGAGGGTGATTTATTGCCAACAATGTTGTGTATTTAGAGTTTCTCAGCTTTTTTTCACTCCGTTGTGAAAAACATGCTATAATTGGAATTTATTTAAAGTAATCAAATCATATAATCAGCGGGTCAAATATATAAAGGCAAAGGGTCTCAGCGGCCAGCGCTCAAATTGAACTGAACAATCCATGTCAACGTCGTCTCAGATTCAATTTCTGCTCTCTGCTTGCGCTCTGTGTCCTTCCCTTGCCAAGGGTTTCAGCAGAGAGAGAGAGAGAGAGAGAGAGAGAGAGAGAGAGAGGTCACCTACTGCCTCCATATCCCAGCCATTCATATCAGTGGCTGAGATCTGATTTTTTCCCCCCCATCTTTACTGAAGTATATCCAGACATTGTGTCCTCTGTAAGCAACTTTTATGGAGGCCCTCTTCATGAAAAGCCCACAAGCCTGGAGGGGTCAGGGGCCAATGTGCTGATGGATTATGGGATTGTGCCGCGGCCCCGGTCCTGCTGACAGGCTTTATTGGTCAGGAGGATGAGCTTGTAACCCTTTATATAATTATTGTATTAAAGGCCTGTGTGCTCCTGCCTTGCTGGCACTTGTTCCTGGATCAATGTGGAGATAATTTCAGAAATGAATAGTTAGCATCGATCGCGCCCTCTTAGTGATGGCTTATCAGCGAGCGAGACAGGTCGCTGTAGATTATTGCGCCAATGTCATTTATGGTCTCTATGATAGTATTTGTATTTTGGGTGCTAGCCGATTCAAACAAAGGCAATTCAATTTGCAATGGATTTCTCCCCGTCTGTTTTTTTTTTTCTTTTTCAATCCCCATCTTCTCTGTGGCACACATTACACAATAAATCACAATCTTAGGTATTTTTATCTCATTTTTTTTTTCTTTTTTCTTTGGTCTCCTCCTGCCGGATAAACAGGTGTTGGGTGAGTGTTGGTATTGGGGTCGAGGGTGGAAGGAGAGGTGTGAGGGACGCACAAGGCAAGGTGTCAGCAGTTGTACCTCTGGCTGAAGGATTGAGTGTGCCGTGGTTCAGACATACTCCTGACCTTCGGGCCTTCTGCTCGCGGATGACCAAGCTTAATGTTGTTGTTGTTGTTGTTGTTGTTGTTGCTCTGTTCAGGGCCATTTGGCTATTACTCGTGTCCATCTGCAGTGTCTTCACGTTGCCACGCTGATGATGTCTTTGAAGATGATTCACCTGTAAAATGGATAATGGTTGAAATCATCACTCAAAGAAAATTTCTGAACGACATTTTGTTAAGTATAAACTTGATAAACTGTACAAATCATTTATCTATAGTAGTTCATGTATTTGTGTGTCAATGCATCTCTGTGTGCAAGAAAAGGGAATAAGCAAAGGTAATGACTGAGAGCAAGAGATAGAAGAGGTGTGGAAGAGAGAGAGAGAGAGAGAGAAAGTGAAAGACAGACCTAGGGAAAAAAGACCGATAGAGAGAGACAGACAGACAGATAGAGAGGGAGAGAGAGAAAGAGCGTGCATGTCAGTATACATGTGTATATTTGTACACAGATGCGGCTGCATGATCCTGTGTGTAGTCGTACCCTCATCTCCTGTGCATTTATTTATTCATGCCTGTGGAAGGCCCCAAGCCCCAGTGCGCCCCTTGCTTGTGCTTTGTGTTCCACCCTCGGCCTCTAAACTGTGAATGACAACATGTACCAATCAGTGGCCAACGCTCCATTTCAATAGCTGCTCAGGGGGAATCATTCAGAGAAATGTAATTTACTTCGTATTGGTCAGTTTGACCCCCAACCTCAATCACTTGACACGGTTACCTTGGCAACCTCTGTGTGAAAGGAGGACAGGATCAGATAGTGTGATGAGACAGCTCTCGGAGAGGAGCGGAGAGGAGCAAGGGGGGGGCTTCCTCTGGGAAGACAAAAGGCGGACGTGTGTGCTGTGAAATACACAGGACAAGAGAAGAGCTGTCCGTGGATTTTCACCCCGAGTATTTTGGCATGACCAGTGGCAGCAATGGCGCTCTTATCCCATCAAACTCCTGGTCTTTATCTTGTGTCTGTATATATCGCTGTACATTGCTGTGCATGATTGTTTTCAAGCAGTGGACAGCACTGTAAGCTATAACAAAAATATGCTTTTAAACACATAAAACCATGTTGCACTCGTAGCATGTTGTTTTTGTTCAGTTTTTTATTAATGTAATATTGTTTTCTTTCTTTTTTGTTTTATGTAATATTTTGTTCTATTTTTGTTTGTCTAAATGAACATATTCACTGTGTTTAGACGGTATTCATGTTGTATTGTTTGTCTATGGTGACTGATCATGTTCAGCGTCGCTAAGGACTGATGCTCTAGGCCTTCTCTGTGAGAGATCTGCAGCTGCTAAGCCAATGAGCTGCCATGCTATCGCTAGGTGCATAACGTCTGGATTGAAAGGTTGCTCATGAACTCTGGACTGGAAACAAACCATGAGAGATCTGTTGCTATCAGAAGTCCACAGAGCTGTTGATCTGCAAGTTGAATTTACAGCATCTTCTGAGAGAGATCACGTACGACTTGATTTCAGACTGATCTGTGTAGCAAGCAATGACACCATGCTACACGCTGTTCACACCAGTCACCATCATTGGCCCATGAACATTTCAACTGGGTTTTAACCAATGTACTAAATGAACTTATGGATTTGTAAAAAAAAAATTGTTTGTTATGTATCTGTGTAAAGTGTGTTGACCTCTGTGATATATACACGTACTTGTACATTGTTTCCCTGTTTTAACTGAATGTTTTCATCTGTGGAGCCTCACACACATGCACATTTACCGTGTGTCATCATCCACAAGCGCTCTCCCTCTCGCGCACGCCTAGCCTGGTGGTACTCGCAGATCCACCCTGTGTAATTACAAGGGCCGTGCCATCCGTCATAAATGTCAAAGCACATTCATTTTTTACTCCCCTGACACTTTAATTACATCCAATTATTTCAGAAGTGTTCTGCGCCTAATTAGTTGTACAGTTACATGTTGTTAATAGGATGGGGGATCAGAGGAAACAAATGAGCGTCATATATCATTTCAATTAAGCCGCGTGATGGATTAATTAATGTGCGCCTATTAAAACAAAGAGGGCGTGACAGACGAATGGGAAGAACACGCGTCCAGAGGAAACCCAATCGGAATGAAATGTGACTGATAATCTTCACCATAATTACTGTAGGATGTGGAAGCTGTGGTCTCTGTCCACAGGCATGTATTCAGTCTACAACTCATTTTGTGCCTGCAGGCCCTATTGGCTGATCATAAGCATAAGGCTTTGCTAGCTACCAGAGTATATTTAATTACCATGTGGCCTTGTTGTCCTGCTACTCATTGTGTTGTAAAACCTCTCTTGAGCTCAGGTAGATTGTTTGCTTCTTATGGATGTTTTCAATCCCTGAAATGAGACTTTTAATGAAGTTCTGTTGCGATAAGTGAGCAGACTGCTTCTGGAATGACATGAAAGATCTGAAGTAGAAGCACAAAACCGTTGGCAATGACAATGGTCATTCATTTTTTTGCAGCTGTCATTACAACTACTGTTGAGAAGGTCCATTCAAGTCATAACTTTCTGCAGCAATCTGAAGAGCCTTATAACAACAATAGCATATGATGTCTAGCAGTTTTGACTCAGTTATTAGATTCCCTAAGGGGTGGCTGAGCTTAGATTAGTTTAGCTATGACTAAAACAGGGCAATATTTCCATTACCAGGAGAAGCCTTTGCATAGCAAAGCACACCCTGTTCACACTCTCTACTTTACGATGCAGCACAGATAAAATGAGGTGTGACCATAGCGATGCATGTCAGCATTAGCAAACCAAAAGGCTGTTGAGGGAATGGGCTCCCATCACACTCTCTGGCTATCCCTCATGGCATGACAGAAAATCACCCTCCTTTCTCGCCCCGTCAATGAGGCCTGAGACTCTGTCAAGAGAGCCTATTCGTTTTACACGCCAGCCCCAGAATATTGCAGGAATTGGCACAATTTGCATGATAAATGTGTCAGAATGCACTTTCCACTTAAGAGAGTGTTTGAATCACTCCTACTGTTCTTCACCTCCAGCCGGGGCCATTGATTTGGTCACTAACAAACAGCAGACTTGCTCTCCCAGCAGTTCACAAAAAACCCTCAAAATCTTCAAAAAAAAAAAAAAAAAAAGAATGAAAGGGAAAAAAAAAACCTTTCACCTCGCTTCAGCTTTTCTTGACACCTCACATCGACAGTGGTGACGCTGAACTAGGGGTTTAGGTCTTCCCATCCATACCCCCTCCACTCCTCCCTTCTCCCACCCGGTGTCCATCCTCCCATCCACCTCTACCCGACCCAATAAGCGTCCATGCTCACCCTTCATTTGAACAAACAAAAGCAGCCCATAATGATCACCTCTGCCATTATGCAGAATTGATTCGATCTGGTCCAGGAGAGTGTGGATTTATTTCCTTTTCTCTCTGTGTGTGTGTGTGTGTGTGTGTGTGTGTGTGTGTGCTCTGTGATGTGTTGTGATGTGTGATGCACAGGGCCAATGGGCCCGCAGATATGCCAGTGAGGCCCAGTCCAAACGAATGGGAGGGGAATCTGGACGGCACTGCCTAGAGCACTGCACGTCCTTTAATTTCCATTTACATACCAGAGGAATCATTCATTTCTAATTCCACTATTAAAGAGTCCCCCCCCCACCACCACCACCACCACTCCTCGCCTGTCCAGCCCACCATCACCCCCCTCTCTCCTGTGCTTGTGTCATTGTCAGTCCTCATCAGTGTCACAGATCACAGGTCACCACGGATACAGCCCTGTGTCCTTTTTACAGGCCCTTTTTGAGAGTGTGTGAGAGAGACAGAGAGAGTGTGTGTTTGTGTGTGTGTGCACGCACACTTGTGTGTGCGTGTGTGTGCGTGTGCTTGTGTGTGTGTGTGCTGCGGAGGTTGGGGAGACACAGAGGAATCAGGGACATAGAGAGAGAGCTAAAAAGCACAGAAATGTGTTTTGGCCCACAGATGTTTTTTAAAGTGTCGTTAGATCGGCTTTTTACGAGTATGATTTATGTTTGGATATTAACCTCCCTTTGACCCCTTGCCACAGCACTAATGCCACACAGGAAGAAAAAAAGCAAAACAAATGATGGAACCGAGTGCCTTCATTTGTCTTCTCTCATTGTGAAGCTCTCAAATGTAATACAGCCGGTTACATCATCAATTTCCACTTTTATTGAGCGCTTTATTGAAAAAGTGACAGACAAAACACTTGTTCATTTCTTTCCCTTTTTTTCTGCTACTGCATAGCTTTCCTCAAAACCCACGCCGTGGTCGTGCCCATAATGTGATCATTTAGTGAGTGAATCTCTGGCGGCAGATCATGCCTTGGCATATCCATTTCAAATCTACAACGAAAATCACATCTGATCAGTTCATTTTCACCTGATTGGATTTGTAAGGTTTACATTACTGTCAGTTATGCTTGTTGAACAGTCCAAGACATGGGAAAATGCCTGATAATCTCATTTGACAATATTTTGCGTGTATCGTGTTTTGTAATCTCATCCATGGAAAGACTCATGATCCAATTTATTCAGTCATTCACTGCTCTTTATTTCATTCACAACATTGAGCCGTTTGGCGTGATAATCCCTCGCTTGGGAGATGCCTGGAAATATCCTTCCAAATTGCTGATAAACAGCCAGAAAGTTACCAGTATTTCTTTTTCAACAGAGTGTTATCATGAGTGGATTAAGAAGCCGTGTAAAAAGTATGGCACAGGTGATTTTATGTAACAATAAAAAAATAAATTGATTTAATTCAATCTCCTGGAAGGCCCACACGCTGTGAGATGTGAGCAGTCTGGTTTATTGCTTTGTGTGTTGTCTTCATTGACAACACCACCATCCTCAATGACTTTCTTGCTAGGCCACAATGATGGTGTGTACATACTAACAAAAATACCATTATGCTGTTGATGAGGACACGGAAAGCAGAGAATGGGATGACCATGGTTATGGGGTGAATGTCTTGTTTCAGAGTATGATGGCCACAGCAGTTCATCGGCGGGGGGGGGGGGGGGGGGGGGGGTCACCCAGATCTTATTGCGGCCTTAAATGGAGTATTGAACTCTGTGAATAACACCCATGTGAGAGAAAAAGAGCATGGCTAAGGGTGTTCTCCAGAACCAGCACTGTACATTAGGGACTGAATATGTCTAGAAAAACACACATGCACACATACACACATCCACCTACCCACACTCTTGCACACAAACGTCAGTCAGACAAACTAAATTACATATTGATCAGTTTTAATTGTGTTTTGCCATCAGGAGCTTTTACAAATTCATAAAGGAGAAATAATGTAGTTTTTTTTGCATGACTACCTCTTGGCCAGCCAAATGAATTCCATCACTTAACCTCCAGTCAAAGGGGATTATTGAGCTTTATGATGCAGTCAGTGAAATATCAATAGGACTGAATGGGGATTATGGACTTTTTTTCATGTGCATCTCCTTTGTTTAGTTGTAAATGAGCTGCATCAAACTAAATAGCCACCAAGGCCATTAACAATGGACATATCTACCACATTAGACACACAAATGCACACACAAACACGCCATACACAATCAATCGCAGATTCACATCACATCTCCACCGACATTAACCCCATGGACATACACTATAAAGGTTTTAATTAAACACAGATATCAAAGTTCATCAAAGCACCAATTATATTTATTAGTAAGTAGCCATATTAGCCATGTTTGACGAGCATGTTATGATTGCCATGCAGCATAGCTTGGCCCTATTCTTTTTCTCAGTCAGATAGTAAACTAACAGTCATTACAGCGGTCACCCATATTTCCTTCCTGGCTGTGGACTCTCTGTGCTGTGGTGTGGAGTGTGTATTCAATGCAAATGGAGGTGTGTGTGTGTGTGTGTGTGTGTGTGTGTGTGTGTGTGTGTATTCCAAGCTAAAGCGCTGCTCTGCTGGTGACAATTATGACGGATAGATTAGCCCAGATTTATAGCAAAGCCACAGCATGGGGCAGGAACGAGCGCTAATCATTCACTTTTGGCTGCAGACATTTGTACAATGGCAAAAGGTCAAAGCGTGGACTCCCGTGCAATAAATCATCCCGAATGAGAAACAAGTGTGCCTCTCAAATAAAAAAAGGGAGGAAAAAACTGGGTTAAATACATCAAAACCTATTGTCGATTTATCTGTACTTTCCCTCGAAATGAGGCACACCCGCTGAATGTGTTTATCATGTGAAATGTGTGTAATTTAATGGTGTTGCCTACTGCTGTTTAACCACTGATGTGCTGGCTGTTGACATGTCAAATCCATTGAGAGAGCAGGAATGACGAAAGCAACGACAGGCATATAATGGCTGATTTCTGTGAGAACATCTTTTTTTTTTCAGCCACTGTTGGTGAAGTGTCTCGTATCCGGTTTAATATGCTGTATGGGAAATCTTTTCATAGTTGAATATTTTCAGTGTAAAAAGACCTCTCTGTCTAAGTGGCACCTGGGTCAGTTATAACCCTAATCCCCTCCCCTCTCTTTCTCCGCCAGCGAGATAATAATTGAAGGTTGACAAAAATTCAAGAGCAGTTTTGAAGGCGTATTGATTTCCTGGTGCTCAGCCTCGGAGGATAGGGAAAATAAGGCACGGAATTTACTGTCTTCATAAAACTTTAGTAAATCAGACCATTTGAAAGGCAGATATTGACAGCCCATTCATTACCATACATAGTGTTCTGCAAAAGCGTTTGTGGATTATTAGCAATAAGAGACTTTGCCGGCCCTGTTGTCTTTCATGCACTAGTAGGTTGGGCTATAGTAAGTGATGGACTCTTTTGAAGTTTGAGATGAGATTTTTTAATCCACCCCCACGGCCACTGGTAATCTCACCAAAGTTATATTCAGATTACTCTCCTTCCCTGTGGCAAAGAATGGGGTATGTTAAGTAGGAGCGACAGAAGCATGTGTTTTTTTTTGGTGCAAAGGAACATTTAGGCAGAAGTTGGACAATGTTTTTCAATCAGCTTCTTTGAATGTGAAATGTGACTATGTTATGGTACAGAACCTACAAATGTGGAAAAATTAATGAAACTTTGTAGGTAATGTGCACAAAAGTAAAAGTTAAATTTTTGCAATGAATGTTGTAGGCGTGTCCATGCTATAATATACTGATACTCTATACTGAGATTTGTAATGTTTTGCTGTATACTGTTGTAATGTTGCACATACTAGCTTCTGTCATAGTCAAACACACCTAAAACACACTGTGCATACTGTATGCACACACACACTTCTACTGCTGAATCCAGCTGCATTGAGCACTCTATCTGGTTTGTTAGGGTTCTATGTCTAAGCCCAGGGGGCCTCTGCCTCGCGCCCGATGGACAGACTATTAACTTTTTGATCGGCATTTCAGCTGACATTGTCTCCCTGTCAGCGTGTGCTGTCGATTCCCCTCTGCGTGTGAAGGGGCACATAAATACTGGCCGGATATGACCACTACATTTTCAGCAGCTTTCTCGCTGGGTCTCAGACCATAAAGATAAACGGAAGCATTTTGCCGATGCTGATTTCCTTTTTCCCTTGCAAGGCGGTCCAGAATAAATGAGTTGGAACGCTCCCACCAAAAAGATGATGCTGACAGCATTTCTCAAAGTAATTCTTGGCATTTCTTTTACCTTGCGTTTCCTCTCTCTTTCTCATCTCTCGCACTCTCATTGACCTCTCTTCTTCTCCTCTGTTTCTCTCTCTCTCTCTCTCATTTGCTCAGTGTTTCTTTGCTGTATTGCTCACCTTATTCCTCTGTTTAGACAGAGCGAGCAAATGATCCTTCTTTTCCTTGTCTGAAATGGCGCCGCCTGCCCCGGCAGCTGAATATCAAAGTGATGGGGAACTTTAGCAGACCCTTGCTTCAGCTCTCCTTTTAATTTTGTGTTTGTCTTTTTATTGGGAAACAAAATATGGCTGTCAGACTTTTATGGTTGGGGGGACAGGATGGGGGATAAAAAAATAAAAAAAACAGCTGACCTGTTTTATCTCTGCCCTTGCGCATCAGCGTAATGATGACAAAACGGGATGTTAAGTAATGATTAGTAGAAATGGTTGCAGTTAATTAGTTGGTCCTTCGTTTATCGTTCCATTTGCACATTTTGGGGAACAATCGTTATTAATTAGGACCATCATGCCGAAAGGGGCGAGGTGGAACCCTACAGCCAAGTTAATCAGGCTGCAATGAAAGCTCCATTATCCTGTCCCATCCCGTTGGCCCGTGATCTATTAGTATTATCTAAAAGCTGTGCCAGGATCAAAGGGATAAAAGACAACAGGACATAAACAGGGGCGCCTTTGATCAGGCCCTTTTCTTGGGTCACTGGTTATATAGGAAAATCGCCACATGATATTGTGTGGCTGTTTTTGTGTCGTTGCATAAATTCTGTCTGTTTGTATTGAGTGGGGCCTGACAGACACTTAAGCCTGGTAATGCGGTTGCAGGGGCTGAACCTGTGTGTTTGCGGCCATCTTTGATTGGCTGTGTGTGTGTGTTTGTGTGTGTGGTGTCCCATTAAAAAAGGTGAATTTACTTTTCCTATAATGCATAACTTGTATGAGTTGTTACCAGTTGCAGAAATGTGTTGTTGAATTATAAAACAATGTATAATGTGTTCATGTATAATTATCAACTTTGTTATGCAGTAATTGCTCCTAATTTTATTCAAGTTCAGTCGCCATGTTTACCTGCTAGTGTTTGCACTGAGCTGATAGTGTTTACACTAAGCACAGTCCTTTCTGATTGACCTCTGGTTAAAGAAAGAGCTATAATGTTCTCAATTCTATTTGGGGGTGATCATAAGAATATGAAATCAGTCCCCACCTGCCAGGGCAGCCACTCCCTCAGCCACCCCCATGCTTATATAGATGACGTAGAGAAAAAACGATAACTTGTCTCAGATCCTTTTTTTCACCTTGCTAAATGGGCCGTCTTGTTATTTTTGAACGGTGCTTGACCGAGGTGAATGCAAATCTAATTAGCCTCCCCTCCCTGAGCCTCTGTAATACCATAAACAAGAAGAGAACATTTATCATGAATAACCAGGGATTGGGCACCAACCTATGCAGGGGTTGGAAATCAATACATTTGCAGTTGGCTGTAGGCTTATTAATGTAAATGAGCACAGATGTAAGCTGATATGCTTTAAAGTGAGGTTACTGAGAGAGAGAGAGAGAGAGAGAGAGAGAGAGAGAGAGAGAGAGAGAGAGAGAGAGAGAGAGAGAGAGAGAGGAAGAAAGAGTTAGTCCCCGACACCAGGAAATCAATTGAATAAACGAGAAAAATGATTCGGATGGAGCAGATATGAACATTAAAATAAACAAATAACCTTAAAGGAAATCAATCATATAATTTAAAGAGTAAACAGCCCGTACCTCACCAATCTCCCCATGGTTTAGTGGGATAGAGGATTTTTAATTTTGCCATTGATATAATGCCAGCCAGTGAGATTTTGCAGATGGTCTGGACCAGGAGGGAAAAAAGGAAAATCAATTGGATCTGGTTTTGTGGTCTTCAGAGGTGTGTGATATTTACAGCAGAGAGGGCTCCTGCCTTTGTATAAATTTACATTTTAAGAGATAAAAGACCTCTGTATTTTGTCTTGTTATTGCTAATAGAAACTGTCGACTTTTATCCCATCCTTTTTGCAGGTAAACGGCAGTGTCTTTTGTGCTTTGTATGTGTGTATGTGTGCAACCCACTTGTGCAAGAGGAGAGAGAGAGTGTCTTTCGGTGTGTGTGTGTGTGTGTGTGTGTGTGTGTGTATCTCAGGCAATTTCCAAGCCTTTCTTTTCTTGATACACAAAGCCAGGCTTTGTGAGTGTCTGTTTTTTCATTTGGCCACCACAAGCAAGCCAATCGGGATGGCATAATTGCATCAGAGTTCCAGAAATATAGGCTTGCAATTTAGGTGGAGAACGAGAGAAAGTGGAGGAGAGAGAGGGAGAGAGTCAGAGAGAGAGAACGAAAGGGAAGAATTCAGGAAAGGAAAAGGAGGAGGGAAAAAAAGAATTGACCTCAGACAAGTTCATTTACGGGTGGAGCCAGGACAGAGAGGTTAAGAATATGTGACAGCGGACAAAGTAAGTTTGTATGTAAATGCAACCAAGGCTGTTATCACCTGTATAATCTTACGCAGGCTCCCCAGCACTGCCAAGCCCCAAATTATATTTGGAACGTATAAATTCCAATAGATAGCCAAGCACCAGAACCACTCCCATGTAAATAGGTGCAAAGTAATGTTTGTAAACGGGGGCTCAAACTAGATGGTGAATTGTAACAAAGTGCCTACATCATTTGAATGATTTAAAGGTACTTTATGTGGTTCTCTCTAATGGACTCCACCATGCTGGGACAGACTTCCAGGTCACATTGCCTTCCCCTTGTCCCATTCAGCTCCAGCGCTATTAAAACAAGTGGTCCTGTAAGAACAACACAAACAACAACAAAAAGAATCAAAGCACTTTCTTCTGCTTTATCATCATAAACTGAAGGATAACCTTGCTATAAACAATAGGGACTATGAAGAACAATGAACACAATTATTTTAATTAGGTTACTTCCATTAAATTTTCTCTTTTTTAAATACAAAATGCATTTTTTCAAGACAGGCCATGTGCATCCATTTTGTGGCATCGCCTTTTCACTTCATCCTCAAATTGGCAATTTTCAAGCAAATTCAGGGTCGGGTTGTTTTTTTGTTACAATGCAATTTTGTCTCGGTTTTGCTGGTACATAAAACTCCATGAGTGCAACTATTTCTGTCTGTTCCTATCACTGTCACACACAGCACATTGTGTAAAAGCTAGCTACCTCTCCAACATCACTGGGTCTGTAAATAATGTAAAACCAGATTTAAATGGATAAAACCATATATCTCACACCAAAATTATCTTTTATGTGTTCTCATTATTAACAGCATATACAGTACATTACTCAATTTCTCCCATCACAATGCATGCAGGGATAATACTATCTTAAAACCAATGAGTAAGCTACAATCTGTTTCCTCTCTCACTCCTCCCTTTAGCATCTTCCTCTTCTCTTCTCTCTTCTTCTCTTGTCTTCTCCCTTGCCCTCCCCTCTCCCTCCTCCTCCCTCCCTCCTTCCCTCGGCGTGTCCTGAGCTACATCTCCCTCTTGTCTCTCTTTAATTTTTAATTGCCATCGGCTCTTCACCTTTGCCGCTCTCGAGACATCCTTGAATTAAGTTGCAGTGTGGCTACAGGGAGGAATCTCGCTGAACCCGTGCCAGAGTCACTGGCCACCTTTAATATGCAGATCTGGCCTGATGCGAACTTATGACAGCTGCCTCTCCGATCTGGGATCAGGGGTCTACGTGACAATAGCATAGTTCAGAGAGACAAAATGCATGTGCATGAGTGGGGGAAAAAAAACATGAAGCGGTATTCACAACATGGAATAAGGATGGAGTCAATAATGGCTTCATCACTCCATATGGTGCTTAGTGAATACATGGAAGAATCTGAGGTGGTCAAGTGTACTTACCTTGAATAATTATAAGAAAGACCTTTGGGTGAAGACTAGAGGCAGCATACAATTGTATTAATAAGTTGTGGTGTTTCCACAGAGATGACATGTGAACACAGGAGTTAATGCTCTGACCTTGTCACAAGCCACTTGAGGTACCAATACAGAAGTAGAGAATGCATGTGTATGTAGTATGGTTATGTGTGGTGTTCTGGGAATGTCTGTGTGTTTTTCTTTGTATGTTATTGTGTTTATGTTTGACAACAAAACTACAAAATGGGGTGGGGTGATGGGGTGAATTTGTGTGTGTGATTTGTTGAAACTGGAATGTGTGTGTGTGTGTGTGTGTGTGTGGGATGAGGTGAATGTTTGTGCGTTCATTAGTTGTTGATATTTGTGTGTGTGTGCATGTGTGTGTGTTTGTGATGGGGTGATTTTTTGTTAGTGAGTTGTTGGCATTGGTGTGTGTGTGTGTGTGTGTGTGTGTGTGTGTGTGTGTGTGTGTGTGTGTGTGTGTGTTTGGGGTGGGGGTGGTGTGCCCTGTAAAGCAAGAGGTGCCATTAGTGGCAGTTTGATGGAAAGCTTAATTGATGGGTCAGCGGGTTTTAGCGCCGCTAAAGCTGTGTTAATTGTCATAAGAAGGCCGATTGATTGGGCCCCCGCATTAGTACATAAATTTGAATTGATTAATGTTTTGTTGTGAAATGAATGTGTATAATGGATGAGTGGTGTGGCCATTTATCTATTGGCCTCATTAATGCAGGCCTGGGGATCAGAGGAGAGGAGAGCAGAGGAGAATAGTGGACTGATGGAGGGAGGAGAGGAGAGGAGAGGAGAAAGAGGGGAATAGTGGACTGATGGAGGGATGAGAGGAGAGCAGAGAAGAATAGTGGACTGATGGAGGGATGAGAGGAAAGGAGAGCAGAGGAGAATAGTGGACTGAGGGAGGGATGAGAGGAGAGCAGAGGAGAATAGTGGACTGAGGGAGGGATGAGAGGAGAGCAGAGGAGAATAGAGGACTGAGGGAGGGATGAGAGGAGAGCAGAGGAGAATAGAGGACTGATGGAGGGATGAGAGGAGAGGAAAAGGAGGGGAAGAGAAAGAAGGGCAAAGGAGAGGGGAAGAGAAGAGAGGCTTAGAGTGGGGAGGAGAGATGAAGTGAAGTGGGCACAGGAGTGGAGAGGAACGAGGGAATAATTAGGATGGAAAGAGAGGAAATAGTATGAGTATTGGAGGATGGAGAACAGGTGGAGAGAAGTACTGTAAGGTACCCGGTAGAAGAAATGAGAGAAGAAGGGGGGTGGGGTGGAGAGGAAGGGAGAGAGGAGAGGAGAGGAGATAAAAGGATCCACTAAGTTACCAGCACTGATAGCCAAGCTAGAAGTGTTAAGACCAGAGGACCAACAGTAGTGTCCAGTGAACACTCCCTGCTGTCTGACAGAGTTCAATACTGCTGCACTCGGCGGTGTCTTTAAGAACATCTGAGTGTTTATGGGGTTTTAAATGAGAATGGCAGCATTTTACTGATTTGTCTTTGCCTGTCTATTCTGTGGTCCAGAGAGATAGTTTAGTACAGGTACATTTTGTTTCTGTGATTTCACTCTGTTATTTTAATACTGTTGAGTGAGTAGAGATTTGAGTATTCAAACTAGAGCTTGTATGTGACTCTGGTTTGCAATCCTTCCTCATACATGCAGAACATGCATGTTTGTTGTTGGTATGTGTGTGTGTGTGTGTGTGTGTGTGTGTGTGTGTGTGTGTGTGTGTGTGTGTGTGTGTGTGTGTGTGTGTGTGTGTGTGTGTGTGTGTGCGCGTGTGAATAACTCGCTGGAAGGACGAGCCCATTTCCCCTTTTTAAACCTGTTTAATCTTCTTCCATATGGTGGCACTAGAGAGTAGTGCTGTTTGGCATGCTCCATCAACTCAGCGTGGAGCAGTCCGCTCTGAACACACACACAAGTGCAACACATTTCTGTTCATCTTACAGTATAATCATGATGCATATAAACCCATGCTTAAAAACGACCATTTACAGCAGTAAGCTATATATAAACTTTATACCGACCTACTCGCCACTCTCACCTCAGTAAAGACTGCTGAGGAGGACTTGACTCATGTTTATGGAATTGCAGAAGTGCATACATGTGCAAATCTGTGTGTGGCATTTGGTTGAATTTAGGCCCAAGCCTTTCATCAATGTGTCTCAAAAGGCATGTGTTCACAGATTTACAATTACATTTTGTGGGCATTTGTATCTTAATAAAAAAGTCGGTCAAGACACAGGAAATTACAAGTATTTGAATCAATGTGTGAGCTTCAGAGAAGTTAAACTCATGATTTTGGTGTTGCTAGCACACATGTCTGCTGGTTAAGAGACAGAACACTATTTTGTATTCATGCCTGATGAAATGCTAAGAAACAGCATTACAGTGTTGTGAATGTGTGTGCATCCACAGGGTGTGTTTAGGTGTGTGTGCTTTAGGGAGGGATGGTAAATGAAGACTGTAGATACTGCATACAGTGTAGTGACACGCAGCCCTCTCTCTCCCTCTGAATGCACTTATTGGCTTTACGCTGGTCCAGAGATGAAGTGCTTTAATATGTTAAACACCTGGGGCTGTGGGAGGAGATGGTGGTGGTGGAGGTGGTGGTAAAACTCCTCTATTTGTGTAACCTCTTTCTCTATCACTCTCTCTTCCCTTCTGTCTCTTTTTCTCTTGCTTTCTCTTCTCTCCCAGTATCTATCTTTCTCACCATCTCTCACACCAATACTCCCTTGCAGACTAGTCCTAGCCTCTACAGCTCTCTCTCCCTCTCTCTCTTTCCCTCTCTCTCTCTTCCCCCCCTCTCTCTTTCTCTCTCTTTCTCTCTGTCTCACCCTCACCCTCCCTCTTTCCCCTGATAATTACTGTGCAAAAGCAGTCACCACGGTAACCAGCATGGGTGATATTTTAACACAGGGGTTAAGTGTCTTTACATCTTTCTGTCTTTTGGGCTAATGGAGCCAGACTTCTCGGACCTGCGTCAGTAAGCACACTATGGAAATGTCCTAATACAGTATGGGTGCCCTGTCCTGTTCCCCTCCCTGAGAGACACAAACAGACCACAAATAGACCACAGCTATTAGCTTGCCAGGTTCAGATGTATTTGAATCAGTAATCAGTGTTTTTTGTTTTTGCTTTTCTCTTTTTTTTTTTTTTGGTGGTCCACTAGGGTTAGAATACCTTTAAACCATGATCCATGAATGTCCATTCATTGAAAAAGACTTATTTATTATACAGGACTATCCATTGTGAACAGACGTCCCTGTGTGTAGCAGCTCAGAGAGTGCTAAAGCCCAGTTTGTCGAGAGGATAACTTGAGTTTAGCATGCCCAGGAAGCGGACTATGAGGTGAGGAATTATGGGTAACCCACACACAGGGCACTCGCACTGGAGGTGATTATAGAGGCTTTTCCTGCCGTCTCTTTGTGCTGGCCACCCGCGCCACAGCGAATCACCAGGGCGGTGGAACACAGATATATCAATTTAACCAGATTTCACCCGGCCGGCACATATTTCTCCCCTCCCAGATTAAATCTTAATCACACAACCTTGTCTGTCAGAGGGGTATTTCATACAACAATACCGGCTTAAGCCTGTCAAAGGAGGCAAAGCTAGTGTATGAGTGCATGTAAAAAGAGGATGATTCATATTTACAATATGGAGATTACGGGTGCTGGAGCTTGATAATGTGTCCCGCTACACAAATCCTTTTTCTCTCTATCGTTCTCCCTCTTTGTCTCCTCCCCCTCCCTCGTCGTATGCTGACATCTAGCAATGTGCTAGTGCTAGGGTGTACTAGTGTGTGTGTGTATGTGTGTGTGTGTGTGTGTGTGTGTGTGTGTGTGTGTGTGTGTGTGTGTGTGTAGAATAACGCTGATGTCCTGGACTGAATTAACCATTTACTAATTTTGTCATCATTATTATTCTTTTAAATGCCAGACACATATATATATATATATATATATATATTATACAGTAGTATCAGATTCATATTATTAATGATATTTATGTTTGTTAATTAACACTGTTTAATAAACACATGTTAAAATGTGCTGTAAAAATCAAATAAATCTAATTGATATACTAGTGTAATTATTTACCACATGGTTGTAGTAGCAATAGGAGCACAATTATTTTAAATGCTAGTAATGTTATATTATATTAGTATTAATGTCTGTGACTTTTCATTTACTGACCAATGAAAGTGTATTTTTCTTCAGTGGAAAACAATGACTTCTTTTTCAATTTAACTTTTGATTGTCTGTAAATGACACTCACCATGAAAAATGGGTTTCCCAGGTAGTTACAATGTCTATGTGTGAAGATGTCATGTGTCTGTGTATGTGTGTGTGTCTGTGTGTGTGTCTGCACTCAATCTCCTCCACACACACCTCTGTGCCTGCATACACAAATAAAGTCATACTCTCAACCCCCCGCAGACAAAAGAGGTGGGATATTGTTTCTGAAGGATGAAAGAGACAGGGATAAATAGACGCTTTTTCGGTTACCACAGCGCCCCGGTTACCCTGGCTACAACAATACAGCTCGAAATTAACGCGTCAGACTAGAACTTTATCAATTACGGGCTCAAAGTGGAACCTGCCTCCTCGCCCTCCCATCTCCACCTAGTCCTACTGTCGTGTCGCCTCGCAATAACTCTGCCCCCCCCCCCCCCCCAAACTGCTCCAATAGAACTCATTTGTATGCGTTTCTGCCCCCTCCGCCCCCCCCCCCCCCCCCCCACACACACACACACTATTCCAGTACGGACGCTCTATTAATCTTTCTATATGAACAGTTACTAGGCCTGATGAAATGGGGCCCAATGAGGCGGCGCGGCAGCGGAGGCTGGGATAAGGGCTCATTCATCTTTATTTCATTCTTTGCTGACACGGGTGCAGGGGGATGACAGAGGTTAAGGCAGTGAGTAGCCGACGCCTTCTTGTTTGTTCTTTCATGCACCCCCCCACCCATTTCCAACCCCCCCCCCCCCACTCGTGCACTTCAAACTGTCTTCCCCCCAGGAAAGACCCAGGAGGGGCCAGACGACGACAGTCAGGGGTGGTGGGAGGTGGTGGGTGTGCAAGGGTCTGAAGGAGGGAAATCTCATGTCGATTTCACGGGGCCACAAACTGGAACATCTGATAACTTTTCCGCTCAGCCGATTCCGCACTTTCGTCTCTATTGGGCACATCTCAAGCAAACATATATATTTACTGTGGGGAGGGCTCATCTCCCTCACTTTCGCTTTCCTCGCTGTCCGGACAGCTCTGGACGACTGAAGATCTGAAATGGGCTAAGAGCTAACAGGGATAGAATTTAAAAAAAAGAAAAAGAAAAGCACCCATCCTCATAGGCCTCACTCACACTCTCCCTTCTCCTCCATTTGCAATTTCACAGTGTCATTTTGTGATTATTTCATTATCGTCGTGATCCATGACTGAAATTCGTTTTGGCCCCTGAATGAATTTAACAGGGACTGAACCTGAGATCATTTGACAGGCAATGAGAACTCAAGCACTGAGTCCGAGACGAGACGAAGCAAAGGCAAAGTCATACTTAAAAGATTAGCAGTCTGGCAGCTCAGCTTGGGAATGACCTAACCCAACACTGTTTAAGATACTTCTCCGCTATGTGTGTTTAGGCAGTTATTAGATATGTCGCCGTGTCCGAGAACACAACTTCGGTTCTATGTGTTATTCTTGGCCGGCTCCGGTTTTTGCTGCGTGGTGCGACTGTTTATTTGCAGAACATGTTTAAATAATTAGCATTGTATCGGCCACGGCACTCCAGCAATATCGAGTTGCCAGTTTCCATGGCTCTCATTAGACAATGAGTCGCTCTAAGCTCAGATCCATGATGTCATCTCCAAATTTGACACACAGTCACACACACACGCAGACATACATATGCTCACACCCCGCACACACATACATACACACGCACACACTCTCTCTCTCTCACACACACACACATACACACACTTTCTCACTGGCTGAGTGGTATTCTTCCCGGTCCAGTGCCGCGTCTATGTTCACCCTCCAGTGGCACAGTGGTTCCAGAGGCCCATCCTCAGATTACAGATGGTTTCCAGGCGTGCTTTTACAGGAAGCCGTGGCACATTAGCCGCATTACATTAATTAAGAATGTTTAATTTCAACAATGGAGCACGCAAGAGGAGCCGTGACTCAACCTCTGCTCCTCGCCTGTCCTGTCCAGGCGCGATCTTTTTTAAAATAGAAAAGGCGCCTGGTTAATGGTTTGGCGCTGAGCACCGAACTCAATACGGGCCTCCTTTTTTGCCGTCAATGCACACAGGGTTCAATATTAGCACTTTATGAAAACTAGAGGCCCTGGGAGTGACACACTGGGCTTCAGCGGATGAATGATGAGGCCGTGGTTTTTGAAACTGGAGCTCCTACTGTGACGCTGGTGTGTCTGGTCGCTACTATCTCTCTCTCTCTCTCTCTCTCTCTCTCTCTCTCTCTCTCTCTCTCTCTCTGTGTGTGTGTGTGTGTGTGTGTGTGTGTGTGACACATACACACATACACACACGGTCGTGTCCGAGATGAAACACGGCACTTTACCCCCACTCACTTCTCCCCTCACAGCACAATGGTGACTGTTAATGAGAGACACGCAAGCCGTCCGGCGTAAACTGAAACCGCTCGGCCTATTCCGAGCGCTCAACACCTAAGCCGCTGCTCTAGCACAAGCAGTACGCCACTATCACATGTACCCGGCACACTGTCGTTTGTTCTTTCGCTCATTCATTTGTTCGCAGTCCGCTCCCATGCACCTAGGATTTCCAGGCTCTCTCTCACCTCCATTCCCGCTGCATCCATGTAGAAGTGTGTCGGAATTGAGAATACACAAAGGATGCGGCCTACAGTCCCTCTTTCTCTGTCTCTCTCTCTCTCTGTCTCGCTGCTTTTTGAAATGGCAGACAAAGGTGATTATTGTTCATATGTGTGCTCTCATTGTGGATGGCAGGTGATCAGGCTCTGTGTGAGGCTGTGCTTCGTGCCAGCAGGTCGGTGGGCTCCGTTCCCGGCGAGCTCATCTACGTGTCTGTGTCTGGGAACACAAAGCTGCGGATTGTCTCGTCCCTGCAGGGGTGCACTGTAAACCTCTTAGTCTTGGAGAGCCTTCGCCGCGAGTCCTCGGGCAACTCCAAAAGGGCTCATGAGAGACCCATAACAACTCATACCTACACAGGCACAGACCCAGACATGCGCAGGCACAAACACTTGCGCACACACACACACATACACACACACACACACACACACAAACACACACATTCCCCTTCTTCCTGCCAGATTTGGAAAGGCAGGACGTGACACTGATTATTGTAGTGCAAAAGCGTTTCCTTGGCAGCCAGTCCCCCTTTGCCTGCCAATTTGTTTCTGTCCTCCACTGTTACAGCCACCCCAGATTATGGTGGTATGACTCTTATGAATCACCTGGGCCTCAGAGCCACTCAGATGGTTTACGGAGGCAGGGAAAAAAAACAAAGTTGTAATTGAAATTCAAAGCTCGCTACCACCAGCCCTGCTGAGGGTTTGCTAATAGGTACACACACAAACATGCACACATAAACATACAGGAACATGCAGTCCTATACATCAACATACACACACACATACACAAATATACATTTGCCCTTAAAGACACTAAAGGACATGCAGAGGTAAACAAATGTAAACATTATACACATGAATGATCACAACATTTTAAATGAAACTTATCTGTTACCTTTCCAAAAAAATGATTACAGTGTAGTACAGACCGCAGCACACTTTCTGATTCTGTATTCCATCAAGCCAGCTGAACACGAACCAATGAAAACTACATGGCAGAACACGACAGGAAACAGATCTCGAAATCTTGAGCGAGCACTCGGTGGCCGGACACCTGAGAGGAACACACCCACCCCCCCCACCCCATCGGGGTGACACGGCGCTTGCCCCAGCTGTAATCATAAATAAAAGACCTACTCGGCTGGCTCCCGCTCAGCCCCCACGTGAAACCTGCCCGCGCGCCCAGGCCAGCTGTCCCTCGCTCCGTCTCCGCCACGTCCATCCAACATCTCACTGCGGCTCACATCACTTCTCCTCCGAAGCTCGACGCATCTCGAAAAAGCGGAGCGAGAGAGGAGAGACGAGACCAGGCGAAGGGCTAAGCAGGGCCTGCGATGTGTGTCTTGCCAGAGTGGCTGAATGGATTTATCACAATGCTTATTTCATGGCCCCTGCCTTTGATTTATGAATTTTGATTTTGCCGACAGGGCCTTGCGCATATCGATTGCAGGAGATGTCAGACAGGCGGGAGGTAATTTCGCTCTGTACCAGGGGAAGTAGCCAGGTCCCTTCTCTGTCCAACAGAGAGTCAGCTGTCACCGATTTAAAGTGACAGCGCATCGTCACTGTGTGTGTGTGTGTGTGTGTGTGTGTGTGTGTGTGTGTGTGTGTGTGTGTGTGTGTGTGTGGGAGAGACCGTGTATGTATGCATTCAGCCATCAGTGTTGTGAATTGCATCGTGTTGCGGCTAAGACGTGTGACGGATGGTTGTGGTGTCATTTGTGTGAGTGTGTGTGTGTGTGTGTGTTTTGATGTTGGGATAGTTTTTTACTCACTAGTCTTTCCTGTGCCTGGCACTGGAACATGTTGTCACCAGCAGACGTTTGGTAGAGTCAGAGTGTATGAGACATGTCCATTAGGTGTATGTATATGTAAAACAAGTACAGGGACATAACATTATGCGTGCAGGTGTGTTGTCTTGTGTAAAATGTCTGTCTGGGTTGGAACAGAGACTATACTTAGTGAGTGCGTAGGCAAGTGTGCATCCAATGCAAAGTCTGGATGTGTTTGTTGATGTGTGAATTGGATGAGTGTGTGTGTGTGTGCATGTGTGTGTGTGCGTGTGTGTGTGTGTGCGTGTGTGTGCGTGCGTGCGTGAGAGTGTGTGTATGTGTCTTCTGCCTTGGTAATGTGCAGAGCAGGGCGGCTGCCCTTTGAGGTTTGGTTGTTCTGACTGCAGTAGGCCTGGCCGGGATAATGGAATGTCATTCTGTCAGGTTCTTGGCTGATTAGGGAGTGTTTGTTATTTATTGATTGTCTTTCATGGCGAATTATCTATGCACAGGTCAGTGCGAGCGTTTTATTCATGGAGCGCCAATGGCCCACTATTCCCATCCTCCCACAAAATCAATGAGCACAAATAAAATGGAATTTTAAAAAATGGGGGGAAATTAGCAAACATGCCGACACGGGCGGTGACATGCATATGTTAACGCTGATTGTGTGCATTCTGGCGCTGCTCACTCACTTATGTCCGATTCGACAAACTTCTCTCCATCGGGCCAGGGCTTTCTGCACGATTTCCATTATAATTGGGTTTTAATGTGTCTTTTAAATGATTTCCTCGTTGCTGGCTAGAACCAGAAGTGTCTCGTTACATTACGTGTATGTTTAGGAGGTTCTGAAGATGGTCAGTGGAATTAGAATAGTGATTTGCTCTACGGTGGGTTGGATTAAATAGTAAATTTGTATCAGTGCTCAGGGACATGCTGCAGTGGTTTAGGGGCAGTTGGACAAATTACAGTGACACTGATATTTTGGATCTATACATTCATTGTTAGATAAATGGCTTTCATCTATTTCGGAGGTCTTGTGATATAAAAATGTGAATAAACATAGCCCACGTGTAAACTTTTCTCATCTCATTCAGCATTTTCTCGTACTTAAACTTCTTCCTTAATATCCCAAATATGTATTTGAATAGAAAAATAGAAAAATGCTGAGATGAGCTAGCCTGAGGAGCCAGAGCCACATCAAGATGTATGGTCTGGGAACTCACCATTGGCAGTGCTCAATCCGACGGGCGGGATAAACGGTTGTCTTTCAAATTCCCTCTGCACGAAATAAGATACAACTCATGATTCCCATGCGCTTTCCCACCAGCGGAGCTAGTTGGCTAGTTGATCAAACTTTTGCCAACTTAAAAAAAGCTTAACTCGAGTCACGCTGTACGCTTTGTTTTCAAGTAGCAGGGAATTCATGCAGAACCGTCGTAACTCTGTCGTCATTATGTTAAGCCTCTATACACGATGTGATTGGTCTGATCGAAGTTTGATTTTTCCAGCTCTCAAGCCAACGGAACCCATGCTAAACCCATGGCTGCAAATTACATTTGCTGCCACTAGGGTGCGTCTAGATTTCTAGGCTAGTTCTGAGCTGCAAGAACCTTAAATCTACATTCACACAATAACTATGAAATTGCCTGGATTACTTGTCAATAATTTTTGGTTTGGCTTGGAACCTCTTTTTGTTATTTAGCTAGCTAGTTATTTATTTAGCTTCATGTTAGGTAGCTAGCTTTCTAAGTAACTTGCTAAGTTACGTGTAAGCTATCTAGCTTTGGATGTTGGATAACTAGTGTCATAGTGGTAGTGAGCTGAAAGTCTTGCTGTCACACTGACTCAGTTCCATCACCTCACATCATTAAAAAGTTGGCTATTTTATCACTTAAGCAGTCTTGCCCAGTTACTTGCCTATTGTTGCTGTAAATTGCTAGCTGTCATGGAGAATGAACAGCATCCAGGCTCTGGCAACCTACTTCTCTCTCTCTCTTCCATGTAAATGTAGGGGAAACATGATTATTTTAGTAGCCTACGTTCAAAGAGTTACCATCCCTTTTTACTGGAAAGTTAACAACATGCACTAGTGAATGAGAGAATGAAATGCAAAGTAACTTTGATATGTTTACGAGTTTCACAGCAGAAATACATAGAGCGAGTATTTATATAGATGAGTTTTGAGGCAGCTAATTTAGCCCATGACACCTCCATGCCCGGCCACTGTCCACTCTGCAAACACACAGGTCCTCCGTGTTTGTGTGGCGTTTGCTGCTAGATGGCAGATGGGGAGGTGTTGATGGTGGGGAAGATGTGTGTTTGTGTGTGTGTGTGTGTGTGTGTGTGTGTGGGGGGGGGGGGGGGATTGTTTATTAGATAACATCAGTCTTTTTACAAGAGGGCCATAATTGCACTGTTGCTGTCTGTGGTGGGAAAAGGATTTCCCCCCTCAGCTTTCATTTGGCGATTGCTTGGAGGCTTTTTGTTTGGCCGGGCCCGATGTGATAGGGGGGGTTCGCGGCCTCGTCATCTGGAGCATAAAAGGTGGCAGAGTTGAGACTCTCGTCTCGGACCACAACGCCTGTCCACGTCGCATTGACTTTCTGTCAACACCTCCCGCTTATTGTTTGTGAGTTTGATTAAAAAAGAGGGAAAAAGAAGAAGCAAAGACGGAAGGAGGGAGAGAGAGAGAGACAGAAGGAGGGAGAGAGAGAGAGACGGAAGGAGGGAGAGAGAGAGAGACAGAAGGAGGGAGAGAGAGCAAAAGAGAGAAGAGGATAGAAAAAGAGGAGACAAAAAATGCAATTACTCAAGCTGCAGGAAACGGCATCCAGCCCTTCATACAGATAATCACAGACTAATGTGACACACTGTCGCCACAGCAACAAGAGTTAACCTCCACAGCGGGCTGCAGAGAAACAAGTTCAATACAGTTTCGTCTCTAGGGGCACCACAATGATGGGGAATGGACACATATATCTGTCTACTGTATATCACGCGGGTGGCAGACTGAATATGTGGCTCTGTGTGCATGTTGCTCTGCCATGATACTGAATGGATGTATGGTCATGCAGATTGTCTAGTATGTATGCACTGGGGGAAAGATAGAGCACCACAGTGAATGGCCAGAAGGTAAGGGCAGCCTGGAGTCTGCTAATGAAGGGGACACGGAACGAGGATGAAGAGTGGTGAACTAATCAGCGTTCCTCCCAGCCATGTGTAATCATCTCCTCACACACACACACACAAACACACATTTGGAAACACACACATGCACTCTCACTCGCTCACACATCCTCCTTCCGCAAACCCAAACACACACATTTGGGGGAGACTGCGGGTGGTATCTGCGCGTTGTGCGTCTCCTAATCGCTCGTGCCCAAACGGCTTCCAGATGTGAGGGGGCTGCCGGTCGGCCAGCTCCACTCCGCCCTCCCCAGATGCCCCAAGCCGTGAGGGGGGGTCTGGGGGTGAAATTGGGCACATTTCGGTAATCATTTAGTCCCATCTTCCTGAAGGGGGGAACACTTTTTATTAATACAGTCTTTTCATCTGTGGTTCTTTGATTAGGAAGAGGGAGAGAGGGGATAATGGCTTAGTCATGGGAAGAGAAAAAGGGAATAAGTAGGGGGTACGGTGTGTGTGTTTGTGAAGGAGGGGGTAGCTGGGAAGATGTTTTGGGTCTGTAAGGCTTTTCTTAAACATATATTGCAGTGAAAAGAAAAAGCAAAGAGAAAAAGAGAGGGAGAGAAAGTGATAAATTTATCTGTGTCACTTCCAAATGCTTCCAGTTAAGCTTGAGCCAGAAAATTATGTCAAAAAGAGTGAAATGTTAAATGGGGAGTACAGCAAGTATTGACATAAGTGTGTGTGATTTTGACATTGCAAACCATAGATGTCGAGAATGGTTTTTCATTATTTATTAAGGTGACAGGGCTATAGCACTCATCACACCATCTGACAGCTTAAAGCATACATTATTGTCACACTGCAGTTGTCAGAAGGAGAGCGGGGGGGGGGTGTAGGTTGGGAGGGTAACGTTTGGTAAACAAATGAGATGCTTGAGAAAGGTGCATTCTTATTAAATAAAGACCATGGATGACCCCACCCCTCCCACAACGTACACTGAGTTTTTCCCGCCAGGTACCACACATAAGAGGGTGCCACAGCCACAGCCTGGCTCCCGTCAGCGGAGACTCCTGGTTCCTTGGCCAGGTGTCACTTTGCATTTGTGGGGTGGGGTGGGTCACAGATAGGACGGCAGGATGGGGGAACGCTCAAAAGCGTATAAGATTCCATTACTTTCCCTCATATGAGACTGCCAGCGGTGATTTTGCTGGGCTGTCATTTGAGCGATGAGCACACAGAGACATGTCCTCACAGAGTGCAGGAAGCTTGGAGAAACTAGCGCACAACATTGCCATGATCACAAATCTGTGACATCTGCTTCCCACACTGACAGGGAGAGGATTGAGGTTGAAGAATTGTCATACAATGAAATGACAACTAAAAAACATGTGCTGTGATACGTTTTACTCTAAAGCCTGTAGGTCCTTTACATTAGATTGTCTTTCATGACATCAAAGAGCTTGTCCAGAACTAATAGGGTGAAGGCTGTAAGTTGTGATGCAAAGTTGTTTTCAAGAAGTAATAATTTGTTCTCTAAGGAATGTGTTACTCTTGAAATAAGGAAGACAATCCAGGGAGTTTTAATGACTCCCTTGCCAAACCTCCTTTGAGAATAAGTTTGACTTATTCTCAATGGAGTTAAACTACAACGAATGTGTTGAAAACAACACAACTTGCATTGTTTTAACACATCTCTGTGTCCAGTTAGGGACAACACAAGTTTGTGTTGTTTCCTTTTTTATTTGTTACACAAAATGTGTTGAAAATAACACAACTTGCGTTGAAACCAACACAACTTGTGTTGTTTTTTTTTAACACATCTCTGTTTACAGATAGGGACAAGACAACACAAGTTATAATTTGTCAGCACTCTCAGTATTCGTATTCCCTAACCTGGACATTGTAATTGTCTTTGTGTCGTCTGAGCTGCACAAATATCCACATGTAGTCATTTACAAAAATACATAACTGAGTACGGCCCCAGTTGTTTTTACTCTAAACACATACTGGTTGGGAACAGACTACAAGAAAAAACAAGAGGCTATAAGGCCCCCTTGTTCAAACATCAAGTCAGTACTGTGAACTTTTTTCCCTATGTTTTAAGGGATGCTATCTTACTGAGCTGCTGCATATTATTCAACTGAAGATGGTCCGACAGAAATAGTATCACACTCTGTAGGCTGCAGACGCCTATTAATAAGCAAAAGTAAACATGGCAGATTAAATTGTAATTGTCCACCCATAATTGAAAAGCCATTTGTTTATGACTTATGATGGATATTAATAATGACTACGCCACAGGGACAAGGCTTTACACAGATTATCCATGTTTTATTTCGTCCCAGCCAGACTGCAGACAGTAATACAACATGGTATAGTTGATTAAGATGTGCTTAGTGGATTAACAGATATTGTTCCTAAGGCAATTCATAAAGAATAAAAATCAATCTTTTTTCACCCCCCCCCCCCCTTCAAAGACTTTACTCTCATTCTCTGCTCTCTCTCTCTCTCTCTCTTCTGTCTGCTGGCTTTATCAGACTGTGATTCCCAAGCCTTGGTGGCATGTGGATCTGCAGGAGATTAATTTTACGAAGCAGTTTGCATTCAGCTATGGAAGATTATTTCAAATGCGGAGGAGATTTGTGTTTCTTTGTCTCCCTCACTGACATGATACAGTGGATCGTGCAGTGCTGAGCCCTCTGAGGATCGTGGTTATTCCCCCATCAAATCAAACCACTACTGCTGCAGGGGGTGTGCTGTGGTTTGTATCGCAGGCTGCTGTCAAATATGTATTTAAGGATTTTCAGCCACAGTGACATCTGAAGGCTTTCTTTAAGTGCTGCCACCAGGTTTGAGACCTGATGTTCCCCTTCTGAAATGACTTTTTTTTAACAAAAAAACACTCCAGAAACACCTTGAAGTGGGCATATCTGTTTGTGTAAAATGTATGAAAATAAAGCACATGCACCATGCTGTTAAAATGTGTACACTGTAAAAAGGACATATGAATGCAATAGGTAAACAAAACAAATGTGCTTTTTTTAATTGAAGGTGTGTGTGTGTGTGTGGGTGGGTCATAATTAGAGTAGAAACATCGTAATTAAAGCGTCCTTTTTACATAATCCAATTACATTTATTCATTAGATTAGATTAAATTAGATAAACTTTATTGTCATTGTGCAGAGTACAAGCAAAGATGGCGTATATATACATGGCGGAGCAAGATAGTTTGCCGTAGTTCTTGTCTAAGTTTGTGTACAGGACAGGATATATAGTGTAGTGTAGACAGTAGTATACAGTTGGTTTACAGAAGGTGGTTTACAGTAATATAAATTAAATATAAATATGTGCAGTGTATTAGCAGTAACCTTAAAAGATCAGACTATAAATATAGCTATGTAGTATGAACAACATGTACAGATATGTGCAGTGTAGTAGCAGTAACATTACAAGAGTAAGAATAATATAGATGCAGTGTATTAACAGAATATATTATAAGAAAAACTGTGAGTGTATTATGTGTTATGACATTTGTAGGAGATAGTATACATATACTGTATGTGTATTTGCATAGTTAGTATTTGCTCTCTGTGAGAAATGAAAAGTGCGGTAAGACGTTCACCACTCCCAGAACGGCATTTAAGCTGTTTTGTGGTGCAGAAGAGAGAGACATCCAACGTAACTCTTGCCACCAGTCAAACAGAAAATAAAGACTGTCACGCTGCACCCACACACACACACACACACACACACACACACACACATAAAATCCAAACAGCACGCCGTCTTAAATGTGTTAAAGCACTATGTTGTATCTCCCACCCCACCCCATCTAATTTCTTCCTTTATTATTTTTAAACCCCTCTTTTTCCCTTGGTCAAGTTGGAGGAAAGAGCAGCTATGATCGCTTTTTGGTTTTTGCAGGTGATGGGTGGAGGAGACTCAGCCGTTTTCGTCTCCTGTCAAGGCCTCTGTGAAATAACATGGCTGTGTGTCTAGCGGAGGACAGGGGGCTGGTGGCTAGGGTGTGGAAGAGAATAAACGTACACACACACACACACACACACACACACACACACACACATACAAACACACACATACACACCCACACCCACACACACTCGAAGACGAAACAAACAATACTGAAAGAAGGGAAGAAAAAATGAAACAAATAGTAACAGGGAGCTGAATGAAGCTGTGGTCCTGTGTTCAGAAATTGCTTGCCTTTTGGGGTCAGTCGCGTTCTCGCCGGTGAGGCAATGTTTTGATTCTCTCAGAGATTATACACAGCTCTCACCGGGGTGACAACCTCGACGTATAGGACGGAGGCAAAGTGAGGTGGCAGACATGTCGGGAGAAAAACAGAGGGAGGAAGGGGAGGGAGAAGGGGATGGAGAAGGATTGATTTTCTCCCCTCCTCTCTCACTGGTATGAAAAGGTCACTTTGATCAATGGCGCATAATTGGGACTGTATTAGGATCATATCGGGTCATTTTACTGTTTAATGATGAAATATGAAATAGTGGGTGGGTAAGATTGCAGTCATTAGTGAGCACTTTCAATTATGGCCCTTTAATTAATTTGAACCTGACCCCAAGTCCAATAGTCTGCAAGGAGCAAACCGTTAAAGAGCGCCCGCTTTTACTAACCACAACCCTCCCAGCGAATCGGCTCCACTTACAGCCTGATTGACATGCACATAGCTTTCTCCAAGAGGAAAAAGATGCTAAAAATATAGTCATCCCCTATTGCTTTGGTGCATGACAGTGTCTGTTAGGGAGGTTTCGGTTTGAAAAGGTTACAGGACAAGCAAATAAAAAAAAAAAAACCAATAAGTTGACCGTAGATATGATTGAGATAGAAAAGGCAGAAAATTAAAATCTGTCACCACGGGAATGTGGAGCTGCTCCCCGAACGAGTCATATTTAAGAAACGACGCATGACGGCAAAGCCAAGGGACGCTTCATCTTAATCTGATGTGCTGTGCTGCACCTCCTAACTTGTAACGCAGTTCATCAAGTCGTAAAATTTGCTCGTAAGAACTCACTTTGGAAATAGTTAATCACTGTCAAAGTCCGACACAGACATTTCTTTTTCCAATTCTTTCCTTTTTAAACTTATCCAATCTTATTTCATAAAGCCCCTCAGACTTTGTCTTAAACTTTCAAATTCTCTCCGGGTGGGTTGAGAGAGAGGGGGGGGGGGTTGGCTTCCTCTCCTCCCTTCCCTTAGTACAGAGGCGAGTAGCCCCCGTGCGCTTGGCAAGACCTCTGAGCATTAGCTCCAGAGTACTTGGGGCATGCAGAGGACAAGAGAAGGGCTAAAAGCACTAAAAGGCTTCTAACGACGTGTCTGTACTCATGTTCCCATAATGACACAGGCTAGATTAATTGTGGGCCTGCACGGGTCATAATTATACATCCTCTGGGCCGTGCCCCCCCACACTCTCTCCATGTGTTAGGTTTCATCTGATGAGCGTGCGAGTGCACATGGCATTTACTTATCTATTTAGGCAGATATTTATTTCATTTTTAGCCTTTTTTTTCTGGGTAAATTTGAGAAAGTGAGACACTGGAAATGTGGTGGTTAATATATGTTGGTCGGCCAGGCAAAAGGCCAAAGTGTTTATACTAATGACCATTTTGGGAAGTCGAATTGACCCTCATTTCCCTCTAATTTACGGTATATTACAGAACAAAAGCAATATCTGGCGATTTGCCCAATGAAAATCCAATGATGATGCTATATTAGTCTAGACAGTGCACTTAGAAAACTGTATTATTTATATTTGAGCGATATGCAGTGCATTGATTTGTAATATGCGGTCATGAATCCATAGAAAGCTACCATTAACATGACAAATTCCTGTGCTTCTCTCTTCCTCAAAAGACATTGTCGTCAATCACGTGGCTTTCACCTCATATTGTGATGACCTCCTAAGTCTTCATTGTTTATGACTTGCTCTCATTCTTGATGGAACTGTATTCCTTGACATAAGAGGCTTAGGATTAAGTTTTGCCGCAGCTGTGTGTAGGATGACGTGTACAGTATGACCCAGGTATGCGTGTGTAATCTTCCTCACTCTCCAGGCATCAGTAAGGTGTTATCATGTTGATCGTGTTTATTGTTCCGTAATGACGTCACGGGTGTGAATAAACACTGTTATAAACACTCTTACTTGTCCTCATGACCCACTCTAAATAGACCAAGAAAACAAATGTAATTTAATGGAGTTTTCTATTTTGTTTACTGTGTTAGTGCTGTATATTTGACGCTGCATGTCTGCAATGTCTTCACTGTGAATCCCTTACCATTCTCACCTTGTTCTCTGTCTTCGTGTGGTACAATCTGCTAGTGACACAGGCTTTGTCAAAAATGTTCTCATGCGTTTGTGTGTTCTACCACAATCACAGTGTGGTTCTGCAGATCGTTCCTTTCCTCTTGTACCTCGTCTGTTACAACATGATGCAGACGGCACAAGACCTGGCAGAAGAGACACAGAACCATGTGTTCTCATCAGGCACCTTTTAAGAGGAGACCTTGTTTCACGGATTGAGCATTAAGAGTAGACACGGGAGCCCAAATGCAATTTCACCAAGCCAAGCAGGTCTGTTCCCTTTATTTGATAAATCTCTATGAGATTCTGCCCTTCAATGAGTGAAGAGGAGGTTGATGAGAGGGAGGGAGGAAGGAAGGAAGGAAGGAAGAGAGAGAGAGAGAGAGAGAGAGAGAGAGAGAGAGAGAGAGAGAGAGAGATGTGCAACAGTAAACAGGATGTCTTCATTCCCTGACATAAACATAACACTCAGATTAATGAAGCTTGTGGAGATGCATCAGACAAGAAGGGTGAGGTTGGGGGGGGGGGGGTTGTGGCTGAAGAGCAGGAGAGATTACTTATCGATCCATATCAAAATTTTCATGCTAATCCCGGGCCCTTCAGACAGAGCTGCGGCGCTGTATCAGAGTTAATAATCTGATTTCTAGGCTGTCCGAGACAATTCCAGCCAGGGAGAGGCCCTAATCAGTGCGCTGCCCCCACCACTTCCACCTCAGATCCCCCCTCCACACACACACACACACACACTACCCCCACATGTGCCGCCTGCTTGTTCCAGACGCTTGGAAGCCCGGACCCTGCCATTCCACAGACAGTGATTGAGGATATGATGCAAACATGTTGACAAATGAAATGTTTTACATTTCGGAGGAGATTTGCCCAGCTGCTCGAGAGGAGGGAGGGAGGGAGCGGGGGTGGTGGGGGAGTAGATGCTTGGGTGGGGAGGAGAGAGAGAGGAGGAGAGAGAGAGAAAGAGAGATGTGTAAGGAAGGGGCAAATGCCCACTGACCTCCATATAGGTGTGAGTATAGAATTCCATAGCAGTAGCCCTCCCCGCACACACACACACACACACACATACAGATACACTCACACACACACACGCACGCATACGCACTCACGCACACACACACACACACACACACACACACACACACACACACACACACACACACACACACACACACACACACACACACACACGTAGCTTCCTAGCCCCAACATCTCCATCCCTCTGTGGATCAATTTTTTTCTCCCTTTATTCCGTTTGACCTCTGAGTTGTTGCTAATGACAATTTGGAGGAGAGGAGGATGTATCGAGGCTGCAGGCTTAGTATGCTGTCTGTTTCTTTTGTCCTTTTACTCTCTAGAGTGTGTTGTTGACTGTTTTCAAATGTTGGACATGCAAATATCTATCTTGTTGTTTTTATACTAAAATTGTGGAATGGCTGGAATTTTGCATTCTAATAAATAATTAAAGGCTTTTGTGGTTATTGAATGTTTGAGATGACAGTTCTTCAGACAACATAATTTATATTTATTGGATTGTATCTTGATTACATAAATATATGGTATGAAACAATAACATTTCATCAAACAGCTTGTGTTTTATTAAAGTAACACAATGTAGGATTTAACTTTTTTTTATTTCTAACATGGGTACCCATTTGGAGCCAAGATCTGATGAAAAGGTCTGGGTGCACACTGTGATGGACAGAGAAGTAATTCTATCTATTTTAAGTCCATTTAAATCAAAATGAGTGTGAAGTAATAATTTAAAGGTAAATTAACTACAATACTTTAAACAAAAACAGCACAAATCTGGTAATTTTTCCATGCTGTTCACACAGCTGTATAATTTTTGTTCCCTTTTTTTGCATATCTGACTCATCCCGTGTTAGCTTTGTCCCTTCCCACATCCCATCTATCTCTCCCAACATCTGTTTATCCTTTTCCCTTGTTATTCAGACCAGGTTTCCTCTTTCTTCTTACTTCACTTTTTCTTCATCCTGTCTGTCTCCCCCTTCTCCACTTCTCCATCAGTAACACCGACCCTCCTCCCCGCTCCCCCTTTTACTTCTGCTTTGCCTCTCTATCCTGCTCTCTCTTTACTTCTGCTTTGTCTCTCTATCCTGCTCTCTCTTTCCTCTGTCCCCCTGTGCTTAGAAGAGAGCTGAGACGACTTGCAGTCTCTCAGATAATGCGTTATTTAGTGTTGTATGAACTCTCTCTCTTTTTTTTTTTGCTGCCCCAAAACATGACTACCATTACTGGCAAAGCCGAGGGAGCGCAGCAGAGTTGGCAGCATGCGGCAGCGGCAGCCTCCGGCACAGAGGATGGAAGAGGGCTCCAGTGAGATCAGCTGATGTGTCTTAGTTAGGGCCAATATCCTCGCCGGCCATTTTTCTCTATTAAGCCTTCATCATACACGTTGCGTCGAGTGTCACTTGACATTTGCATTCTGCCAAGCGGAAGAGTGCCGGTTGATGAGATACAGACGATCTCTCAGAGACACACATATTCACTCTCTCTCTCACACACACACACACCGAACACACACACACACACACACACACACACACACACACACACATAAACACACACACACACACACACACACACACACACACACACACACACAGTCGTTTTCATTTAACAACTCTTATGGTCATCATAAATGGAGAGTGGGCTTTGTGTTGTAATTAGACATGCAAGTCTGTAACTGAGAGAAACATGTAAGTTGACTCTGGAGACGTACAGAAGGCGGAAAGATAATAATTCAATGTGGCCCAACAACATTTTGAAGAGCAAAGCACAGTATTTTCTTTGAAGAGCAAAACCACTTGTGTTTTCACTGTTGAGCTGCATCTGATGGCTGGGCTGCATGAAGCGATTGATTACCATCATGAGACAAGCGTCCACTGTAATCTGCTGACCCGTCCTCTCACATACAGAGTGTGTGTCTGGACCCCCGCTCACGCGGTCGTCTCTTGTCGTTTAATCCAAGCAAAGACTGTTCTGTCCATCCCTCTCTGCCTTTGAGAGAAATGAAACGCCGGGCCCCGGACAGGAAAAGAGAAATGACACGGGGCAGAGAAAAGAACCAGTCAACGTTGCTTTAACTTTTCTCAATAATCAATCTCCTCATCTTGATGTTTACAAAAAAGAGTCGATAGCAGAAGGGAGCGCTTTGTGATTGACTTTGATTTCTCTCTCAGTCCAAATCAGACTTTATTGTCTCGCTCTATGACATTGATAATTCGTAATGATCCAGGGGTTGGGGTGGGGGGGGGTGTGAGGTGTCGGGAGAGGGTTGATGTCCGTGGTGACACGACACGTTCAAAAACAACAACTCCAAGCCTGTAGGCATCACCAACAGAACACTCAGTGTCACTCAGGCTCACTGCAGTCTCTCTCTCTCCCTCCCTCTCTCTCTCTCTCTCTCTCTCACTCACTCACCTCCTGCTTATCCAATAACTCGGCTCTTGTCTAAATGTCCTTGCTCTGTGTACTTGTTTTCCCTTTCTCCAACTCTTTCTGTCTTTATGATTTTCTTTTTTGTGTTTGTGTGTGTGTGTGTGTGTGTGTGTGTGTGTGTGTCTGTGTCTGTGTGTGTATGTCAGTGTTGCACGGTCCGCCCGAAATTAAGCGGTCACTCGCGAATAACTGCGGTCACCCGCGATTACGAGTCATAAAAAAATATTTTAATGATATTCGGGTCATGTAGTCAAGTCAAGTCAGTTTTATTTGTATAGCACATTTCACATGCACAGAGCGCTACTTGCCACATAGGCTACCTGTGTGATAGAAGGATGAAGATGGAGATGGTAGAGAAGCTGGAGATGGAGTAAAATAATAAAGACACCCCTCCAGGAAAAGCGATGGGAAATATTTGGACAGGTTCTTAAAGAAGATGAGTAGTGCAAGTTATGTTCTATGCACTTCTTGCGAAGCTAAAAATATGACAGCCACAAAACAGGCACGACCAACATGACTCATCACAAACGCGGCAAGCCCTCCTAGCCAAACCGAGTAAATGCAATTCCCAGACCTCAAGCAATAGATTGCTTGATATTATACACTGACCTGGAACAGCTTTTTTAGACTAGGCACAAGACCTAATGACAAGTCGCTCAGTAAAATAATGCTGATAGCCTACTTAACCACCTGCCCACGTTAAACTTTTAGCCTACAGCCGTGAGCGTTTGATAAGGGATGTCATGGGTAAAGGGTGCCTGCAGGAATAAATGTAATGTTACACAGACTACACACAGCCATATCTATGTATAGGTCATGCCATGGTAGGTTCGCACATTGGTAGCCTATGCGTATAAAAGTTATCTAAGTTTGTTGTGTCTGCGACTTTTAACAGTGTATGTGCTTTCACTTCAGTAAAGCTTTGTGCTTCATTCAGCATTATGAACCAGTTCTTATGCTAACGTTTTTACCAGCAATGCACTGTATCTCTCTTGCCTACCTTGCTGCCTCCACCATTTCTGTTTTCGACAGACATGGCCTTGAGGTCTTGTTTTAGTGTTTAATTAATCCAGCTGTTTGCGTGCTTGCGCTCTTATTCTCATTCTGCGCAAACATTATGTCCTGCATGCCTAGTTGTGTGTAGTTCTACTGCATAAAGTTTCGCAAATAAATTAGTTTGTTTTACAGAAATGGCCTACTGCCACACTGCATGGTAGACTATAACCAAACATTTTGTAAATAAGCGGGTTGGATCGCGGGTCGGGTATAATTTTGTCTTAATTAATATTCAGGGTCCAAGTTGCGGTCGGGTTGATTAAAATATTGGGCGAGCTCGGCCGCTTGTGACCAGACCCGCACACCACTGGTGTGTGTGTGTGTGTGTGTTGTTTGTGTGTGCGTGTGTGTGTGTGTGTATGTGTGTGTGTGTGTGTGAGAGAGAGAGAGAGAGAGAGAGAGAGAGAGAGAGAGAGAGAGAGAGAGAGAGAGAGAGAGAGAGAGAGACTAAGTCTGTGTGTTCTCGGGCACCTGCTCATCGTGTTTACCTGCCAACAGAATCATTTATGTGACAACACTGTCGCCGGTAATGAGCGAACTAACACCGGCTGTTCATGAGTCATGTCTGTGTCTGAGCACATCCCGATGACCTGTCAGAAGGCTCTGATATGGGATTGTACTCCAGGCCTCTAAGGGAGGCTCAGGATCGTGGCAGCGAGTTATCCAGGAAAGGCTCAGGGAATCCTGTTCCAATCTGCCTGGATCACGGTTACGGATAGGGTAATGGGTCAACAGCATGGTTTCTGGAATGAGGCAGGTGGGCAGTGCTTAGGCTGGGCTTGATACAGAACAGGGGATAGGTCTGCACTTAGTGCCATCTTCTTTGGATGCATCCTCTTACGCTCAGAGATGTTCAGAGAATTATATAGTATAAAGACTTGCATAGAGATTTGAGAGCAGATACAGAAACATTTTATAGGTAAGCATAATTTCTTTAGACACACACACACCTACCCAGGCAACATGAGCTCTCACTCATACACACAGAGATTAATTATTTTGCTTGAGTCACAATGAAGCACAAAACTATTTACTGTTTAGGCTAGTTGTTTTTACAGTATCTTTGCTTCAAAAGTGCATGTTTGTTGTTACAGTCAAAACCTGCACTCAGTTGCCTGCAACATTAGAATTCACAACATTCTCAGAACCACCTGAGTTTGCAGACTTCACCTCATTTCCAAAGAAACCGTCTCATGCGCTCTGTATTCTCATTGGTCGGCTCTGAATGGGGGACGCAGAGAGAGAATGGGGCATAAAAATAAATAAAGACACATTCGTAAGGCGGAGGGGGTGAATGTATAAAGGTGTCCTGGGCAGGGGCAGATATATATATATATCTCTATATACGGGTCAGGTCCTGTGTGGCATGCATGTGTGGTGGCGCTTTCATTCACCCGCGCTTTTCCCACACTTGGCAGGACGCTGAGAGTCATAATCCTCTCCCAGTTTGAATCAGCTGTGAGACTTTCCTTTCTTTTTTTCACCCCCTCCCCCCAGTCTCTCAGTCTCAGCCCCCCCTTCTCTTCTTTTTATTTTCCCCTCTGAAGCGAAAGCTTGAGAGTGCCCCCCCCCACACACACACACAGAAACACACACACACACACACACACACACACACACACACACACACACACACACACACTTGCACACTAACCGCTTGTCAAAACATTTGTGAAATCCTATTTTCTTTTAATAAAGTATAGTTTTGTCCTGCAGATGTATGCTTGGGTAAGATGTCATACTCTGTCTTTGTTGGGGATGGCGCCCCACTGATGTTCCTAGGCAGTGAGAAAATTGCCTTATTGAAACACGTTGCCGGGACGGACTACAATGCCACATTCAGAAGGCCGGCATTATGCACATGACATATTCAAGAGGTTGGAGTGGGGAAAACTATGAATATAAAGTAATCAGTGCCGGCGCTGTACACGTTTTCTCCACCCCACGCCAAGCCAGCTCTCCCGCTACTTGCACAACCTTTGTCAAAAATGATGATTTCATGATTGCCAGAGTTGTAAACCTGTTTGCTTTTTTTTATAAATCCCTTCTTCCTCTGTGTGTTTTCCAAGGAGAAAAGCTGGTGCTAGCGGTGGCTGCATAGCTTTAGGCACCTTTCTTTTTTTTCCCAGCCTGCTACCGATAAGGTCTGTTGAAGTATTAGAAATCTGGTGAAACCTTTTTTAATTTGCAATTAAAATCATGATATGGCCACTGTTGTAATGAAATTTGTGGTGTAAAATAATTTCTCTCTTTGTTTAATGGCGAGAAATGACACACTTCATTCTCCCATCTGTACCAGCTTTGTATGCTTAATGGGCCAACCTCAAGCTTAATCAGCCTTGTGTGTGTGTGTGTGTGTGTGTGTGTGTGTGTGTGTGTGTGTGTGTGTGTGTGTGTGTGTGTGCATATGTGTGTGTGTGTGTGTGTGTGTGCATATGTGTATATGTGTGTTTGTGTGTTTGTGTGAGAGACATTGCATGTGTTTTTTGTGTTTATGTGTGTTTGTTAAAGTTAAAGAGAGAGCAGGGACTATTTTCTTTTAGTCCACAGAGAGAGAGGGGGGAGTAGAGGGAGAGAGAAAGAAAGAGTGAGGAAAGAGAGAAAGAGAGAGATTGAGCATGGAGGTGGGGGTGTGCAGCGAGAGCACAGGCTGTGTAAACACAAATGCTAAGCTACCCCAAGAGTGTACTGAAGAGCTGGATGTGCGTTTATTACAATTTCAAACAAAATGCTAATGTCATTAAACAAATGAGGTTTGGGCAAATTAGTAGGGAATTTGATATTAGCCCAGCCTATGATATAGGACATCAGGACACGAAACAGTGCGTCAAAGCATCATTCGCGAGCTGGGGCCCTCTATTGCAACCCCTCTCCAGAGAATATTTCTAATTAGCATCATTTGGCTAATACTTCAGGTTAATTAGAATATTTAATTGAATAGCTTTAATCTTCGGTGATGACTATATTATAATCAAATTAGCAACCGCATAAGGTTCCTCTGATAGCTGCATCAAAACGACAGGCTACGCTCTCTCTCTCTCTCTCTCTCTCTCTCTCTCTCTCTCTCTCTCTCTCTTTCTAGCTCAATCCATCCCTCTCTCACTCTCTCTATCTCTCTCTCCCTCTCTTCCTCATACTTGTGTGTGCAAGATCTCTCCCACTTATCACATATTTAATGGTCCAATTCAATGACACCATCAACATCTGACTATTCCTTAAGAAAGAAGAGAAAAACTAAACAAAGTAGAAGAAGAAAAAGAGGAAGAAAAGATCCCAAAAAGAAAACTGCAGTGAGAAGAAAGAGGGAGAGAGAGAGAGAGAGACAGAGTGAGAGAGAGAGAAACGGCATGAAGAGGAGTGAGGAAGTGTGTGTGTGTGCGTGTGTGTGTGTGTGTGTGTGTGTGTGGTGGGCACGGCGCAAGTTCCCATATGGCACATTGAGTGGGCATGGGCACCCGAGACGATGCCCCAGAGAGGGAGGATGGAGGGGAGGCTCGGAGGGGCTCAATGGCACTGCTGGCGAGCTCTTTTCTCCCTCTTGGCCCACTTCTTTTCAAAGCGCCTCAGCGCACCGAGAGTGACCAGATGAGCCCGTGGCATGAGAGGTTACCAGGGAACTATTGAGACAGTATTAGGGACAGATGAATTGATTTTTATAATCACACACAAAAGACCTGTTAATCCTATAATGTTTGTGCTGGCCTGATTGTGTCAAATCTGTATTTATACTTTTTGGGTGGTGAGGGCTGGGGGGGGCTACGTAACTGCAAATGGGTATGCATACAAACACACACACTCACACACATATACGCACACTTGTATGTAAGAAAAAGGATGATGCTATGAAAGAGAGCAGTGTCTTAGAAAGATAGATAGGCAATAGATAATTGAATGTAATTTGATGCACCAAAGTGTTCTGATTTTTTATATTCAGAGGTCAACATGGTTTCTGATTGCTCAGACACACACAAACACTGGTACGCACACACACACACACACACACACACACACACACACTTATAGACAGACGAGGAACATCTCCCTGTCAGAAATGGAGACAAACAAACCAATAAAATGGAATGGCTAAATATTACAGTGCGTTCAATAGCAGCAAACAGATGGTGGCTAAATGAAATGAAATTACATATACATTATTCTAGCTTTATGGTTCCACACTAATTGAGGTGATTATAACTCCTACCTTTCTGCTCTGTAATGAAGAGAATTAATCCATTCACTGCCAGGCATGTTTATTGTAGCCTCATCATGATCTCCTGTCGAAACTCGGCAGTGATCATTTTCTGACAGTTCCGTATGTCTCAACAACCATAAAAGCCTTTGTTCCAGACCTTTAATAAGCATTTTATTTGTTTTCGTTGTTTTTTTTTTCTCCCTGTGAGTCTACAATTTAAGAGCTTGCACAAATAGCCGCCATATGTTACAAATATGGACAATCAAAATGATGAAAGTATACCTTAGGCTTCTGTTATAATTAGTTCCTAGTAATTTTTTGTTGTCATTGTTCTGTTGAGGGAATCAAAATGTGTTAAACATTTTCACAAAACCTTTACTTTTAAGGCTGTGATACTTTTTTAGCATTAAAGCAGAGTGGGTTTGAATCTAGATCAGGGGTGTCAAACTCATATCAGGCAGTGGGCCGGACTTGTTGGAATGAGACCTCACGGGGGCCGTCATTGTTGTGGTCATTATCATTCTTCTGCATGGGTATAGGAGTGTTGATAGATGATATACTTCTTTACTATCAAGTCATGTACTGCTGTCATATACTACTCTTTTCCTCTTAAAATACCTTACTTCCATGTCAGTTTTTTCAGCTTCTTCCTTCTTGAGGATGGTTTAATCAATTTATCATATCATAGAGATATTGCTTATTACGCAACTGGATGTGAATATCTTTTTTTTCTCTAATTTTCTCTTCCTACCCAAAACATCTGGGGGGCCACATGAATCCTGCTGGCGGGTCTGATCTGGCCCCAAGGCCTTATGTTTGACACCCCTGATCTAGATATAAGGAAGCACAGGTTGGCTGTAAATGCCAAGGATAAAATG
>NW_027468587.1:17714663-17719663 GCF_046254945.1 Alosa pseudoharengus | reverse complement strand
TCTTCACTTATCCACATGTTAGCTTTTCATTTGGTGTGGCATCTGTGGCCGAGGCGAGGCCTGGAGATTGGCTGTCAATTGTATTTGCTCAGGCTTTGTCTGCAGATCAAGCCCTCTTTTCCTGATATCGCCATGATTTAATAGTGCTTTTCACTGCGTCCTTTTCACAAATCAAAACAACCTATTAAGTGTCCAAACTATATATTTGCTATAGGGCAACAAGAGTTTATGAGGGGATAGAATTTGTTTTTCGCTCATATACAAACACATGCATACACCCATTAACAGTGAGAAACACCCCATACACTTGTGCTGACATGCTCACTGATACACAGTGTGTGCAGAAACACACGCACACACATACTCTCACACATAGACATAGGCCCCCAGCTGATACATACGCAGACATACACATACTCACACAGACACACACACACAGAGACACACACATTGGGATGGACACCATATGGGAACCAGGCAGCCCCACCACCAAGCAAGCCCCCCCCCCACACACACACCGCTGGTGCCATGGATGAATGCCTTCTCCCTCACTCCCCCTCATAGTTAACTTCCTCCAAGTGTCCCTCAACCCCCTCCCCCCGCCTCTCCTTCATATAAACACCTGTATTTATGAGAGCACGGGGTGTGAAGCATAACCACTCACTTTCGCACGCTTCTCATCTCTAGCTCATTTTTTCCCCCTGCCTCCTTTCCCTCTCTCTCTCTCTCTCTCTCTCTCTCTCTCTCTCTCTCTCTCTCTCTCTCTCACACACGCCTGTCCCAGCTCAACCATTCGAGCCCATTGTCTGACACAATATGGAAGAGCATTTGTCATTGGTTATCAGGGGGTGATATATTGGTCCGCCTGCAGAGAAACATCTGTTGTGCTTTAATCTGGGGTGCATAGGCCAGTATTCATGTCCTCCAGCTGTAGAAAATCACGGAGGAAGGAGGGAAGAGTCCACCATGAGAGAAGAAGAGAGAGAGAGAGAGAGAGAGAGAGAGAGAGAGAGAGAGAGAGAGAGAGAGAGAGAGAGAGAGAGATTGGCTGTCTGTCAGGCAGATGCTGCTTTTTATCATGCTCTTCTGTTTTTTTTTTATGTGGCAAGTCACCACCTTCCATCCATCTATGACCCCCACCACACACACACACACAGACACACACACACTCACACATTTAATGTCTCTGTTTTCTCACACAAACGTATTATGAAATACCCAGAGGAGCCTTCCAAATGCACAGAATGCACACACGAACACATACACACACACACACAGTCTCACACTCTGTCATATCCATACATTAGTTCCTCTATTGCTCCTTGGTTACTCTCCCGTGGCCTCCTATCGACAGCCTCCTGTGGTGAAATTTATGTCACATATTTAATATGGACATTGGAATGATTATCAAATCCATAGATGCCAACAGAGTCCAATCGGCTTTTAAATAATGGATGAGGGGAGGATGTGACTCAATTTGCGAGCAGCGAAGAAAGAGAGGGCAGGGATAACATCGACCTCCTTCCCCCCCTCCCTCTTTCCTTCTCTCTCTCTCTCTCCGTCTCTCTCTCTCTCTTGTATCCCCCTTCCTCCCATGAACGTCATTATTCTGGTCGATCTTTTCTCCCTTCCTTTGACATCATTCAATGTAATCATCCTTCAATATAAAAACCTGCTAGTAATAAAAGGAACAACTGGTCGGTCAATAGGTAGAATATGGAGAGGGATGACCCCTTTGCCTCATGGCCCAGTATAAATGGCCTTCTTCATCAGGTTGGATAGGCCTACAGCGCTCACAGACCCAGTGGAGCGAGGCTAGAGTTATCATTGCCGTTGGCCGCCTCACTATCGCTGGTGTTGTAGCTGCTGCTGCTGCTGCATGTGTGTGTTTTTTTGACTTGTCTGAATATGAGGAAGAGTGATTGCTACATTAATGGATCAATAAGCTAATGAAGCAGATAGGTTTTTTTGTTGTTGTTTGGGGAATTGTGATGAGAGTGTCCTGAAGTGAAGCTTCTTTTTGCATTTAATGTGACCTGGAGGCTGAGGCCTTGAAAAAGTATAGGGAAGCAATCAAACTCGCGTGAAACCAGTTGGATCTGGCTTTCCTGAACCAGTTTTCCCATTTTACCTTTTTACACCAATTGTACAGGCACTCTGAACACCCATCTTTTTTATATATATATAGCAGAGGATCGAAAGGCTGGGCATGTCATTGAATCTAGTGTGTCTTGTAATGAGTAACAATAAAGACGATGAAAAAAAAACCCAAGGAAAAGGAATCCGGAGAATAGAAAAGAGAGAGGGAAGAGAGAGTGAAGTGTGTGTGTGTGTGTGTGTGTGTGTTTGCGTGTCTGTACATTTGTGCGCATGCGTGCGTGTGTGTGTTTGTGTGTGTTTGTGTGTGTGTGTGTGTGTGTGCAGATGTACTGTCTGTGCTGTTGGTGAGTGAAGCTGTTAGGCCGCATGCAGCCGTGCTCTGCTACCCCGGCCCTCAGCTGCCCCTCAGGGGCCCATTTGAGTCTCACTTCCTGCCCCTGTGCTCCAGGAAAACTTCAGTGTCGAACATCTGAGCATAACTACTGTGGACACACCACCCGCTGGGTTACTCTGTTACACATGAGCATTGGTGAACAATGAAAAAGGGGCTTTTATTTGTTTTTCCAGACTACTTTGTTTTATTACTTTTGTCATTGGGCTTTGTTTTTTCTATTGTGATCTTTTTTTTCCTTCTTCTTGCATGCTAAGTGCCTGGGTAGATTACTTTAATTTGGAACCAGAGATTGCTAGATTACACAATAAAGATTGCATGGAGCAATGCGCGCATGCCGTTTTAACATTGGATAGGTGCCTATGAGTCGGCCATTAACGTAAACTCTTCATTACCATCTGAGCTGATTATTACGCTCCAAACACAGGAGGGCATTTTGAAATCAGCCGTGTTCTTTCATTCCCCTCCCCAAGTGTGTGTGTGTGTGTGTGTGTGTGTGTATGTGTGTGTGTGTTTGTGTTCTTCCATGCCCCCCTCCCCAAGTAAGTGTGTCCTCTCTCTCCCACCAGGACAGAGCCATTTTTGGTGTTCTGGGGGTGAAAAGGTCAATTTAGCCAGCAGGATTGTTTTTCCACAGGGCACCATGCAGAGTCACTGATTAGTCCCCAGATGCAGCCATATCTGTTTATCAAAAAATACTAATTACCTTTTTTTAGTGTTTGCGAAAGATTAAAAGTTAATAGGACAGACTAAATAAACACAATGCAATTGCACTGAGTCTGTATGAGATGGTAATTAATTTGTGGCCTCCACTGTGCTAATTAGCTAATATAAAGAAGAAAAAAGAAGTTAATGAACCTTAATGTAAGTGATAGACTGGGAAGACAGCCTAATGAATTTATGAATGTGTGAACAAACTAACTTCCTAGGCATGTAGTCAACACTTTGTTTGATGCTCCTTACTCTCCAAACTTCAATTTACCACAAATACTGAAATGATGATGATGCGTTATGCCTGTTGTAGACAGTACAAACACATATTTCATGGATGCTTTCACAATGTGTGTGCAATTTCCCAGCTTTTTCCTACTAGACAAGTTCCCAGTCAGTTTGCTAATAAAAGTATTCATACTCTTTTTTTTTATTATGAATAATAAAAGTATTCATACTCATGTTTTTTTGTGAATAATAGTTTCCAATGTCCCACACAATCAGATAATGGTGAACATACTGAAATTATGAAATTGGTTGAAAAAAAAGATTTTTGGTTGAAATGCCCAGATTTTTATGAACAGTAGAAATGAGATCCATCCATCGATCAACTACACACCAAGTAAGACCAGAGTTGAGTGTTTGCCTGGTTTCGAAATGCTAAAGAAATTATTGTAAGACAACATTTTGCGGCTCTTGACCACAACAATATATAGACCGACGCCAGAAGAACTGTGCTTGCAGACACAAAAACATTTGGCAAATCTTTACCTCAAGAACATGGTGATCATTGCTCTTGGGTGCTCCTTGTTGGTGCCCCCCCCCCAATCCCAATCCTCCTCCACCTTTCTTATGCAGCCCTTGCCACTTAATCTACTAAACCCCTCTTCTACTGCACTTTTTACCCCCCCCCCCCCCATTAATGAACAAATAGGCTGACACCAGACATCATTTCACTGCATTTCTTACTTCCAGTAACTATATGCATGTGACAATAAACTTCCTTGTATCCTTGTATCAACGCCGGATCCAGTATGCCTGTGAGCACATTTTGTATGGGCACTGCACAAGTAAAGATCAGTATTATAAAATGTAGAACTATATTACACAAGAGAATGACACTGATCTGTGCGTACTGTAGTTCTTACATTTGGGTCCCTGAGGTCTTGCATGGATCAAAATGTATGCACATCATGTCACGCGATGTGGACAAAGTAGGGTTCCATCGTCACACATAGATCTCTGTAGCTTTTTACCTAGCTTGCTGCATACAACAGCTGGAGCTGCGAGGCAGCTAAAGTGCTACTACACTCTGGGGGCATGAACATGTGTTTTTTTCCCCATACCAACAATATTTGGTGACCTTGAGAAACAGACATGTATGTGAAAAATCACCTTCTGCTTACTTCCTGTGCAACTTTATTTTGTGGAACACCTTAGACACAACCAGACAGATTAGAGTCAGGTTCAGATTGAATGTGTCAAAAGCACCCATTTGTGGTGTGTGCAATGGAATGGAAATTAAGAATTGACCTGGATCTTTCACAGAAATACTGTGGGACGTTTTTAGTTGCTTAAATTCAGTGTTTTCACTGCATACTTGGTGCGCCCACAAAACTAAGGCCACCAGACATATTTAGTTGTTAGTCGGGTGATTGGATTGTCAAATGTTACAGCTGGTCTGTGGGTAGTGTTTACTAAGAGCGGATAAGCCTGACCTTCTGGAATTCACCCTGAGAAGGAATCTTAAAACAAGGCTGAACACAGTCTTTTAAAATCTCTCAAGAGGATGTCAGAA
>NW_027468587.1:17612163-17709663 GCF_046254945.1 Alosa pseudoharengus | reverse complement strand
GGCTTGAGAGCTTTAGGACACCCTTGTTGCCCTTAGGTGGAGCAAAAATTGGATCTGCATACCAAACAAATTGTGTCAGTCCAATAATACCCAAAACCAAATGAGATTTGCTCAGTAATACCTTTGTGGAGTATGTGAATGCTTTTCATTCATTGTAAAAAACATTATTTACTGTTTTATCCCCCATTGACACATTATAAAGGGCAGAGAGCATCATAAAGGCATACCACAGACACACACTACAGTACATGTTAATAAATGCATTTGGACTTCTGTTATGGCCTATGGTAGGCTATTGGACACAATTCAAGTATGTGCTCCTCGGGTGCTGCAAAAGGTGCTCTGGATATTTATAGAGGGAAAGATGTCTTAAATAAATAGCTAAGCAGATGATTTAAGATATAAAGTCAGCTTTTAAACAGTGGCAAAGGCACCGTGTGAATTGAACCTTTGTTGTGGCTGCCTTTGCCACAGTCTTGACACAGACACACATATAAGCGTGTGCTGAGAGAGAGAGAAAGAAGAGAGGGATGAATAAAAGGGGGAGGAAAGTGGGGAAAAGTGTTTATCTTTAACCTCTCACTGAACTATGGTTGACCCTCTCAGCAACCCTTGTGTCAGCTGAATTAGCTGTAGGGTGGCCCATGTAACCATAGTAGAAAGGGGTGGCTTGGGGGTATGGAGAGACAATGAGAGAGAGAGAGAAAGAGAGAGAGAGAGACACAGAGACAGCAATAGAGAGAAAGATTCACATGTAGTACTTACAGCTGTTACGGTTTGGTAGGGAAGGTTAACCCAATCAAGCTAAATTTATACACATCATCCAAAGTGGTCCCATCCTCACTCTATGTGCTAGGGAGTGCTAGCGCATGAGCTAATCCCATTAGCTCTTCTACATTCTCCACATAATGGAATAATGCTAATTGTGCTGACTGCCATGGGTAGACAAAAGATGCAGTCAGTCAATCCACTGGTATGTACATTACTGTACTTACCAAGTGTGTGTGTGTGTGTGTGTGTGTGTGTGTGTGTGTGTGTGTGTGCGCGTGTGTGTGTTTTTTTTTTTCTGTAACCTTTTCTGGGTAGAGTGTACTGTATCTCCATTCACATGCACTTCACATCATAATGCAACCCCACCATCTTTTTTCAGTACAACCTTAGCTTTATGTTTTTTAGCTTAGTTTTTTTCTCTCCTGCTAATTCACAATAGATCCAGCACTGAGATGTTTTGTAAATAGACATCATAACTGTGTGTGGTTTTCTAATGGCACCTTCGGAAATTTTAAACATAGATATTGTGTATGACAGAGAGAGGGAGGGAGAGGGGAAGAGACAGAGAGAGAAATAATAGCCAGAGAGAAAAGAACTGATGATAGACATGGACTGGAGGAGAGAGTTATAAGCGTCCGCATCTTGTTCGCCCTCCTGGCTGGCTCGCCAGTGTGGCCATGTGTTGGTGTGGATCAGCCTCGGCGGGGGGCTGATGGGGATGCCCAGCCACCATAAATGAGGCCACTGCACGCGCAGATGCCATAAACGAGCCGACATTATGGAGCGAGGGGAGCCTGAGTCCAAGGCCAATCAAGCGAGATGGACTCAACATTGCAGTGGAAATGAGAACCTGTGAAACACCATGGGCCTTAGGAACTCCAAGACTAAATGCCTCTCTCTCTCTCTCTCTCTCTCTCTCCCCCCTCTCTCTCACTCCCTCACTCTAGATTTTTCTCTGTGTCCCTCAGTCACTCAGTCCATCTCAGCACACAAGACATGCAGTGTTCGAATTACCATAGGGCCCGGTAGTGCCCAGCCCCCTTAGTTCTGACCAGGGCACTATAGTTCTGCTCGAAATCACTGTCAGAGGGGGCCCACTCATTCATTGTCAAGTTGCCAACCCGTAACTACGATAATCTACATTTTCCCCGTTGGTTGCAATGTGTATTTCCCCCACAGACTGCAGGGGCACTGCTCTGCATAATAGCCCCCTGTCCTGTCCGATCTCACCCTCCTCTGAATCGAGTTGTTATTAATTTTGCTAGAGCGTTGTTAGCGATTGAGCAATTAGCAGCAGTGGAAAAAGTTGAAAGGAATGTATGTCGAGGAGTGTCGGGGTTTAAAATGCAAGGGGCAAGGGAAGGGTCCTGCCTGAAGAAACTCGTCATCGCAGGCAACACGTTTTTACCTAGCCTACTTCAGCAGAATGCGAGAGAGGATTCTCTGCGCTTAATGACATTGATGACAAAGCCAGAAATCGTTTAAGGGAGCGCAGCTTAAATGCGCTTCTTTTTCTGAGCATCAATGCACCTCCCCTGGTCCAGTTCAACTAGCCATTCGTGAAAGCATGGCTCAAGGCTAGGCATTGTCCATCAACTGCGTGGAAAACGGGAAAAAATGCCCAGAAAGAGACCAATAGGCCACTTTGGGACTATCTCCAGTAGGCTTAGCCGAGATGTGATAAAGACAGCTGTTTTGTGTTAACTTTCATTTTTTTCAGTTGTGCGATGTTCAGTTGTGCACGTAAAATATTTGACAATTAGCTCTGCTCAGATTCATTTTTGGCAATAGCCTTTGTTATTAGGCTGAATTTCATAATGTCATATATTTCATTTGAATAAACTGGCTACCCTGCTTATTATAATCTATTGGATGTTGAATCGACAGTAGCCTTTGTTATTAGGCTGAATTTCATAATGTCATAGATTTCATCCCCCCCCCCCCCCCCCCCAAGTGGGCCCCCCCGGAAACGACGGGGTAATTCGAACACTGAAGACATGACTTCTGATCCCTCCAAGAGAAGGAGAAATAGTTGAGAAATAAGATGGGTGAGAGCATGCCTATTTTGACAATCTAAAATGTGTGGTCTGAAGTGTATGATGGTTTTAAGTGCATTTAGGGTGTGTTCAGTTTTGCTAGTTTGAAGGTGGAATAAATGATCAGACACCAGGTGCGTGGTTCAAAAGGATTGTACTTACGTTTTAGTTAATCATGGATCTATTTTGGGTGTAACATGCAATAATCCAATGAGAGTGTGAACAGCTGTGTGGAAAAATAATGCTACAGTTTAAGAGTAATGTTCCTAAAACTAGATGTACCGCATAGCGGTACAAAATATGACCGCCGCTCAGTCCTGTACATCCGTTCTGCGAAAATAAATTACACTTCAATTTGTCTCCATATTTTACTCCATCCCCCACTCTTGAAACTTTTGTGTATGCTTGTTTGGCATGCCTGAGTGTGTGTGTGCGGCTGCACAGAAAGTAGCCTACTGGTGCTGAAAAGGTGAATAGATTGTAGAATAGCCAAAGAAGATGTAGCATTGTTATAAAACCTTTAAAATCTCTAAACAATAACAAGTAGGGCAGTTTATCACAGTTCATCCATTGCAACTGGATTGATGAAAGGTCACTTACACCTGTAGGCTACATTGTATTTGGGAAAAGCAAAAGGTATCAGCATAATTTTATTTATTTATTTATTTATTTATTTATTTATTTATAAATAAACAAAAACATCTCTGTCAGTTCCATGCCGTTTTCAACAGCTATCAAAAACAAAGGTCATTTTTGGATGGATGGATTTTTTGTGAATGTTTCTTCTTCTACATAAGATTTTAGTCATCTTTAGTTCATGTAATACTTTATTGTCAATGTACAAATTAAGTAACAGTAGTCTGAAACGAAATGCTGTTTTACATCTAACCAGTGGTGCAAATAACTGACATGTCCAAATGGGCCTTGATGAAATGCGTCGCTAGACTGTTCATACACATTTTAACGGGCCAAAGTTGAAGAGCTGTTGTCCGTTATTGTTCGTGCAAATATAGGCTGATTCATGTTCCCTTGCATTGTGTAACTGAGGTCCATGGCTAGTCTGGCTTTCACCAGACCAAGCTCAATCTTTTAAGAAATCAAAAAATAAATAGCGGGCAGATCAGGCTGGGTTCACCCAGCCAAGTCCATAGGCACCCGATATTGTTTAATTTTCCGATTGAGATTTCCACGCTCTGGCTATTCTAAATGCAAAAATGCATCAGGGAGTTATGACAAAACTGTAACTAACAAACTAGATCCTAATAGAAAGCTGTTAGCTTCCCTAAGCTACAGGTAGGCTTATAAGGTAGGCCTATTTACACCATAAATTGTCAATAGGCTATGCTGGCGACACAAATAAAATCTCCATTGGAAACCAATGGCTTACGCCTTACAGTATCAAGCGGACTTAAACTGCCATATCGTGGCGAAAAGTTGTAATAAAATTCACGCAGCTCCATGAGTCAAGGAAAGCGCGAATGAAGTAGCCACTTCTAAATGGGACCCACTACACAGTAGCTTAAGGTGTGTTGCTAAATCAGCCATAATGAAATTAAGGTGTCATTGTTTGGATACTTCACACACACGTGCTCTTTAATTTCACAGACTACAACTACCAAGCTGGAATCAAAGCGCATCGATTCCCCTCTCACACCCTGCACGCACTTCAAACAAAATAAACAGGCGTCTCAGTCTCACGCATGTATAGGCAAAACTCTATCAGACCGGTGTAACGTTGGTAAATCTTCCATTGCACAGAATGATTTTTGTAGCACGTGCAACAAATGACAGTCGAAAGATACAATTACAGTGCTGCTATCAATTTGCTTGGTATAACCGCATTTATAGTTTTCTACAAATGCAATCAATCAAATTGGCCTCCATCACTCAACCAACGCTAACGGTAACATTACCTAGGTCCTTATTGATATTATCAGATTAACGTACCTGCAGTAAAAACCAAGCATGTCCGATAAACATCCTCAGATTTATTTCGGCTTCAAGAAGAAATGGGAATTACATTTCATGTGAACATTGTCCTATCCTTATTAGACGTTCTCTGCGGTAAACAGTCCTTGTAGGAAGCGTCCATTGTTTTTCCAACCCACTTTTAACTTCCAACGTCTCACTGCAACGATGCGCCATCTAGTGGACAAACTAGTGGCCTGGAAATGCAGCCATGATGATGATGATGAATATTTATTTTGGCTTTCTTTTAATCCTACTAAATTTGTAATTATGTATCGGCCGTTCTAATACCGATAGTATGTGGGTGCCTGTGTGTGTGTGCATGTGTATATGTGTGCACCGCCATCTACAGGCCAAAGAGTCACTAAATGTACACATAACCTAATTTTTTTAGGACCCCCCCATGGATGAAATTCTAAGAAACTTGGCATACCCCCAGAGAATGCCAGGTCAATCATACACATAACATTTGGTGCAGTTCTGAACATCTTAACTGAAGATAGGGGCGATTAAAGCAGAATAATATTGCATTTTCATTTTTTACCTGGGGGGTGCAAATCACAAATGAGTGATTATGGGCCAGGTTGATGTGGGCCCTTGAGTCCAACATACCATAAAATATTCTTCATCCTCAGTGCCACGGTTCAGGTAGTTATTTAGGAAAAACTGCTTTTTTTGCGGTTCGGGGGACCCAGCACGGGGGGGGGGGGAGTGGCCCCCGGGGACGAAACGAAATTTTTCCGTAAAAGTCTAGTGGGGCTACATACCCACCAAATTTCATGTGCCCCGGTGGTTCGGTGTCCCGGGTATCGTTGACCAAAAATTCAGGAAGTAGATAACGGGAAAAAAAAAAAAACTTTGACAATCCCTATATGACCGCTTCGCTAGCTTTGCTAGCGGCGGTCATAATAATGCCCAATAACCATTGCTTGTGTCAGTTCAACACTCCATCCACACATGTTGGGTAAAATTCTACTATGCAAATAAGAAACCATATCAAAAAGAAAAGATGATCCAGAGACACCACCTTCTCTGGGCCCGAGCTCATTAGGATGGACCATGAGATGAAGTGGAAAACTGTCCTGTGGTCAGACCAAGTTTGACATTCTTTTTAGAAATCCAAATCCTCTGGGCTAAAAAGGAGTTGTTATCAGTGCACAGTTCAAAAGTCATCATCCATGATGATATAAGGGTAAATTAGTGCATATGCCTTGTGAAGTTTGCACATCTTCGCAAGGCATATGCACTAATTGCATATGTGGATGATGCCCCCAGACCTAGCATTTTAGCTCACTGGGAGCACTGGCCATTAGCTGCAGCTGCTCCAGTTCAGTAGCACCGATTTTGGTCATTTTTTCCGGATTTCTCCTTTAACTTTACCCACCAATTCATGAACGTTCTCTTGTGGCCACACTAATTTAATAAATGAACCATAAATCAATTCTTGACTATGCCTAATTAAGTCACAGTTGTGGGGTGGGTGGGTGGGGGGGGATTATCATCACCCCCTTTAACTAGGCTTTCTACCTCATCTACCTTTAAACCGGGGTGATCCCAGTTAGTCCTGGTTGACTGGTGTCTGGCGAGGTAGCGCATTAGCCGAGGCCTTCCCTTTTACCTTCGCCGGAATCAAGAGCTTGTGATACCGGATCAACTGCAGGTCCCTCATTAGATGCTAATTCAAGTGGAATTACCGAGACTGCAATATCATTATTAAAATGGGGGTGGTGAGTGCATCCACGCTCTAATGCCAAGGGGATTCAAATAGTTGTTCACGGAATGTTCACTTGAGGAAGGATGAAATATGGCTGTGAAAACATTTTCTCTCGTTATATTTGCTTAATTATTCAGAACATGTAAGGCCATTATAAAAAAAACTAAACTCATTCTTTTCTCTTCACTTCTGTCGTTTTAACAATTTTTTCAGGATTGGGAAAGACAGTATATGCCTTAAATGATTTAAATCCCGTACACAATTGTTAGGGCTTTTTTTGTGTGCTAACACCCTGTGCCATTCTCTAGTTTAGTTTAGTTTAGAGGCGTCATCTAGAGTTTGACTTCCATGCTGGGTGAATCATTGTATGGGTGTGATAGGTCATATTTAGCCAGCAATGGAAATGCTTTACTGCAAAAATGACTTTGGGACTTCGATTCCTACTCCTGTGAGAGCTTTGCCTTGCTACCTAACCTCATCCCTGGTGTATCGCCTTGAGCAAAACTTACTCAGGTTCCCAAGCCACAAAACCCACAGGCTTGTATTTGTTCACACCCTGAAAGTCGAGAGCTAAGAGCCACAGTTTCAGCAGCGATGATGTGTGATGACCGTTTAAAATTTGCAATACTGGAGTGACCACTGACATGTATTTTCTATTCTTCACTGAAGGTCCTCAAGCAGCCAGTGTTATTTTTGGGGGAGAGCGAGAATATGGTTGGGCCCATTTGTTACTCTGGTCATCGTGCTGCATAATGTGCCTCATTTTGTTGTTTTGACACAGTCACAGGGACTGTTCTGATTTTGCTCATGTGTCTCTGGAGGGAGGGACTCAAATTGGATTTTTTTTCAAACCAAGCACCGTTATGCCCCCTGCCCCTCCCCCCCCCCCCCCCCCCCCCACACACACACCCCCATTCCAACTCTTTTTTTTTCTCCCATCCCATGCTGCATGCTCTGGACAAACCCCCAGCTGACCAGAAGATAACCACACACACACACACACACACACACATAAAAGATGCAAACATAGAACCCTATGGGAATGAACTTTCCAGTAAAATAACACGTTTAGGCCTGCTAAGCCATGCACACTGAGATTCACAGAGTAACACACACCTGCACGTCACAAATGCTCCATGTGCAAAAAAAAAAACATGGCCAGGTGAAGGGAGTAAGGACGGAATGCTCAAAAGGGGGAAAAAAAAAACTTTTTAAAGACTTTTCAGCATTTGTTCTGCACACTTACCTACACCAACTCCAAGGGGCCGCAGTGACTGGGGTCCCATTTCGGAGCCAGCATGAAGCCGTTGAGCCCCTCAGCTGTAAAATGAAAGCGCCGGAGCGCAGTGCGAAAACGTATTAGCCGTACTGAGATAAAGGGGCACCCTCAGCGAGCCGTGCACCCCTTCAATGGGGGAAAATAACGCTTGGACAAATTGTTTTTGGTACATTAAGTACCTGTTACTTTATTTCACAGATGGAAAACAATAACGCAGACTCTAGGGTTGGAACCAGTGTGTGGGGAGAGAGGGAGGGAAAGAGGGAGGGAGGGAGGGAGGGAGGGGAGAAAAAAAGAAAGAAAGAAAGGGAGAGAAAGAGAGAGAATGGAGACATATTTGTATAGATCTCAGCAAATTTGCCACCCGCTACTTTTTTTTTATGCAAAGCGATTTTCTTGAGGACTTTTCCTTCAAACAACTGAGTGGATTGACAAATATAACGTATGATGATAAATGACAGGGTGCCTGCCAGGCAGCCGCTGGGGCTACTGGGGGAAATCATCGGGAATATCCATGTTAATAAAAATAAAATAAAAAGGATCGTGCAAGTAGGAGGAACGTTCTCACTCAGCAAACGCGCAGGGATTTTTCAATTAATAAGCGTGCCGACGAAAAACCCCGGGCCTGGGCAAATTAAATGAGTGTGTCAGATCCAGGATGATTTATACATTTGGACTGATCTAACAGCACTGTGGAGCAGCTATGACACGCTGACACGCCAACAATGGATATGAAAAATGAGGCAATATTGCCGGGCTAAATCTGCAAGTTTCAAAGCCAAATACACAGCCGGAGTCAAAACCCCGCACTTACTTAAGGGTATAATGAAAGGGCCCCCAAATCTCTTGCACCGGCGTGGCCGAATAATTCAGTCTTTATATGAACTGAGCGATAGGGGACAAATTGCTCAAAGTGGCGCGTGAGGCTGGAGAGGCGTGTTGCTTTTCTGATGTCTTTATGCCGCGCGTTTGAGAGCTTGCCATTTAAAGGCTAAACAGGAGACGTGGGCCAATTTGCAAGGGGTGGGGGGACGGAGGAAGGAGACAAGAGAATGCTATGCTGATTGTCCGAGCGTATTGGGTTTTATTTTCACACAAAGTCTGATGCTTCCGGTTTTAATAGACCATGTGAGTCACTTTCAGATGACCCATTTGCCATTGCTCTCAAAAATAAGAGTAACACTTTCTCTGAAAACAGTATCCATAAAGCATTATACATTCATAAAGGATTATAAAGTATTCATAAAGCCTCATAATTATCGACCTAAGTCTATATAGCTACTTATACATAACTACACTCATAAAGCATAAAGATGATGTTGTATAAACCCTTACAGCTTGAAATATCACAATGCACTATACAACCTATTTTAACCTATTCCACAAAGCATTTTAAACACTTTGATATATGGTTATAAAGTATTAATAAAACCTAATAACGTATGACATAAGTCTATATAACTATCTCTACATAGTCATGACTGCACTCATAAAGTGTTATGTTGTTTTGGCATTAGCCATGCATTAGTAAGCTTCTTTTATCTCTTGATAATATCATTGACCATTGCAAACCATACCACTTCACTTATCATTTGTATTGGTGCCTTATAGCTTTTCATTAGGTAATATGTGCACATCTCACTTTACTTAGAGTACTGGTGGATTGAAATTCTTAATTAGGTCTTGTAAGCATTTATAATAGGACTTCATAGGCATAATGATAGGAAATTATAGGCAATGAACATTTATTATGGGCTTATAACATCATTATAATGCTTTATGAGTGCAGCTACTGTATATAGACTTATGTCGATAATTATGAGGCTTTATGAATACTTTAGAATCATTTATGAATGTGTTTATAATGCTCTATGGATACTGTGTTCATAGAAAGTGTTACCAATAAAAGCAAGAAAAATAAAATATAAGTTATTAAATTTTTTTATCCAAGGGTTTTCTCCCCACTGGCACTGTGGCCTAGGTCAGCCATAGTAGAGTGTTATTACCCTGTCAAAAGAAAAAGCTTCATTGACCTGCCTTTGAAATGTAGTTACTTCCCAATAACCTGTCATGCAGACATACAGTATGGGGTGAACAAATACGCAGGCTACTTGGAGGAGATGGGGGCAGGATGCTTGTACTTGTCTACTGTTGCTGTACTTAGTATTTTTCTGCTCCCCCCACCCCATCCCAACACCACAACCCCCAACTCTGATGAGAAACAGCATTTTGTTTTGTGAAAGCTCAGCAGATTTAGAGGAACCAATTACCACTGCAGTGATCTTTGCTCTCCAAGCCCTCAGGTCCACTTGGAGAAGAGGATACAGTTTTAAAGGGGTTAAAATTTTATCGTTTTCCTTTTTTTTCAATCCACCCCTCCCGCTCCTTCGCAGTCTTCAGTTCCTCTACCCTGTGGATGCAGTCTGCTTGGCGAGACGGAGAGAGGGGCATTTCTCTCTTTTTGATGGAGCTTACAGAGAAGAGGCAAACAATAAAGAATATGAAAAGCCCATCTTCACAGAACATTAGACAAGGCCAAACAACCTACAGCTATGATTGGATATATCAAAACTGACACGTTCAAGTTGATTGTTGAGCGCCTGTTGATTGAGTCATATTTTATCGGGACAGCCCAGGCTCTTCCTTGGTCTCGGCTGAATATCGCAGCTTGTCCGAGAAAATCCACTTATGTTAGCCGTTTGCTTGTTTTCTTTTTATCGCTTCGTCCATTTCATTTTGTGTACTTCTTTTCCACCATGTGTGGTACCTCTTTTTTATTTGTTCATCCAAATCAAAAGTAAAAATGCATTGCTTTGTGACATTGATTGCTGTAGAGATTTTAGCTTTTGTCAAATATATGCAGTTATATAGTGATGATTTCTCTGTGAATGACACATTTACTGAATACGAGGAGGTCCAGATGTTGATAGATGTTTTACTTTGTGTCATACTCTCTGTGTCAGCACCTGTGTGTTCCATGCTCATTGAATTGAACTGTCACTGAGACGTCACTCCAATGCCACTGATACGTTGTAGTGTGTGTGTTTTTTTTCTCTTCTTAAGGTCGTCTTGGGCTGCAGGGTTTGTTTAGGTTTGCATTGTGCATCTTGAAAACACAACAGGCAACAACAACAACAGCAACAACAACTATGTGCGCATCAAGAATGGAGACAAAAGGACCGCGAGACACGAGGAGAAAGAGCCGAGGTAGATGTGACAGACAGCAGACAGTATGGTTGAGACAGACAGAGTACAGCACTCTCGCTCCATAATCAAAAGGTACAGGGTTCACTCCTCAATTTCTCCTCCGCATCAAGTCATCATCTCACAGACCCATCCTTGAAATCATGTGAATTAGATTATGATCAGATACAGTGATTTTTACCAATTAATCAGACCTGCCCCATGCAGACCATCTGAGAGGTAGTGAGAGAAAGACAGGAGATAGAGAAAGAGGGACGGAGAAAGACAGAGAGAGAGAGAGAGAGAGAAGGAGGGAAAGCTGACAGGGAGTTAAAACCACTTGAGCAACAGAGTGAGGCCCAGTCATCCCAGGCAGGCGGCGACGGCGCACACAAGCGAGAAAGAGAGAGAGAGAGAGAGTGAGAGAGAGAGAGAGAGAGAGAGAGAGAGAGAGAGAGAGAGAGAATAGTCTGTGATTGAATGATCCCATTTCAGGGGGCTTTTTGTTAGACAACGGGCAGCGGTGTATGAAGATTGATACAGAAGTGCTCGACTCGGTTTGCTGGATCATCAAGCGGATTGATATTATACCCCCCTCACCCCTACCCCTCTCCACCCAACCACCCCTCTGGATGAAGACAAAGTAACTGTTATCATACTCAATACAGGGGCTTGTCAGAAGTGGAAAATCATCCTGTGTCGGCGGGTTATGGAAGCGTTTCGTGGACTGTCATGTAATTTTTATCTGAGAGGAGCTCTCTCACGGCTGCCGACCCTGTCTGCCTCTTAGTAACGCTCCGGCGTTTACGGCAGGCATCCCCGCCACGCAGCACCATAAAGATCCCGGCAGCAGATTGAATTACAGGCCTGCGCTAAGGATGTCATTTTTCCCCTCTTGCTTTTGCCATGCTCAATTTCTTAGTGAATGGAAGTGCTGGGAATATATTCTGCCCATTCATATACTGTAGTATATAGACTAGCATTCTTATCTACTTGACTTGAGTGAAATGATGGTGCTTTCTGGAGTATCTATACCAGTCATCACTGGTACCATGATTGTAGTTTATCTTGCTGAAAAAGCTGTTGGATCACATCAGCATTGGACTCCATAATATGTCCAATATGTATAATGTCTTCAACATTATGAGACAATGGTACAATGCATCAGTGGTAAATATTGTGAGAACCTATGATTAATCAAACTCCATAAAATTAATAAATTGACCTTCAACATTACATTACATTACATTACGCATTTTTAACCAAAGCGACTTGCAACATGGTAAACAGTTTAAAGCTTTTTAAAAACAATTCTCCCACAATTCTAGAACAATTTAAAAAACAATTTTAAAGGTAAAGTACACTTTTAAAAAGTGCATCAGTGAGTGCTATTTTTATACAGTAAAGTGTCAGTTCTAATCAGGTGATAAGTGTTAGAATTAGCAAGAATTAGCAAGGCTAGTTGTAAGTAGTACTACGAGAGGAGATATTCGAGAGGAGCTGGGTCTTCAGGAATTTTTTGAAGATGGAGAGGGATGTCCCTGGTCTAGTAGGAACTGGTAGCGCGTTCCACCAACGAGTAACAACATATGAAAAAAGTTTGGATTGGTATGAGCGTAGCGATGGCAGAGTCCACATTTCTAAAGTTAGGCCTAGGGTTAGGGTTGGGGTTAGGGTTAGGGTTAGGCCTGAGGTGTGGGTGGATGGGTTAGGGTTAGGGAACATAGGGCTGTGGGAACATAGACATGCTCCCGGGAGCAGAACCGGAGACTACTTTGTAGGCAAGCATTAGAGACTTGAATTTGATGCGAGTGGCCATAGCCAGTGTAGCTGGATGAGCAGTGGGGAAACATGTGCCAAGTAGTTTATGAGCTATGTGGCACAATAGTGGCATTACACATCAGGGGATATATGAATTATGGAAGAATGAACAATTTATTTAACAGTAAAGCATAAACTTAAATATCAATTCAACTGAATGCAAGGTAAACCCAATTAGGCAAGTACACTTCAACAAATTATATGCCAGTTGAACAAAGTAAACAGATTAACAAAATAGGCCAGAGCAAGGAAAGGCCTCACTCTAGGAGCATCAAGATGAAGCGAAGAGGCAAGAGCCAAAAACGATATGGCCAGAATCTCCCAAGACAGAAATCTTAAAACCCATAATGCATAGGCTACTGTATGCCACGAACCAATAAAAATGTCCTCATACCCAGCTGGCCTGTGAGCTAGCCAGCTAGTGTGAGTGTGGACTTCTTGGTCTACAACTATGCAGACACTGATACTTTGTATCACATTGAAACCATGCTTAGACTGCTGCCCACATCACCAGGATCATTTGAAGACCAAACATGGATATGCTACATTGATACCATACATTTCACTGATAATTTAGGAATGAAAACCAGAGGTTACATGATGGGGAAAAGGAAAGCCAGAAACTCTGGGTTTTAGATATGTTAAGTATGACCAGAAGCTAGAGTCATAAACGAGGGGTGACCCTATCCAGACCCAAAGCATTCAGAACTTTTTTTCTTCCACAACGCTATTAGCAGTGTGGAGCTCTTGTTAGCCTTGTAGATGGGTTAATAAAGCAATGTGCAGTATGAGAGATGCCCTGTTACTAGCGCTAATACTTAACATATCTAAAACCCATTTAACATCAGATATCCCCTTTAAGCTTTGGTCAGATCAACTGTGTGGAGGTCAAACAATGAGTCTTTGTGTGAAGAGTTTGGGTGAAGTGGATTTCAATACAAGAGAGGTGAGGAAGTTGTTCTTGGTGTTATTCCATGTCAAAATGAGCAATGACCACATGCACATATTAAACTTAATATTTCACTTGCAGCATCCTCCCCTTAAACCCCCCCCCCCCCAAACACACACACACACATACACACAGTCTCTGTATTATGGAAATGAACATTTCCTGTATTACATGTTTTGTTTTATAGCAGTTCTATGATTATGAGTGAGAAGAGAAGGTGACTCTGAACAATGGCAGCCCTCCAAGCCTGCCTCATCAAAAATGGCATGACGGCATGCAAATAAACACTGCTGACAAACTCACACGCCGATTTAACATGAAAAAGTTGGCAATGCCATAAAAGATGCATAAACTGACTACAACTGATTGCACACCATCTGTAAATCTATGCCAGATACCCAAGCAGCCCCGCCCCCCTAGCTTAGCCTAGCAGAACAATGCCCTCTGCCCCTTCATGTGTCCACAGGCTACAACAGGCTACCCTCTTCTGGGACATACGTAGATCCCTGCTAATATAAGTATGTGTTTGTCACCATGGAGGGGTTTTTATGCGTACTGTAAAACTGTCAGTCATGTCTGAGTGTCTCCTCATTCTTTCTCTCCTCCCTCTCCCCCCCCCTCTCTCCCCCATCTATCTCTGTGTCTCTCTCTCTCTTTCTGTCTCTCTCTCCTCTGTAAAAACGACGAGTCTGGGAAAGTTACAAACGCGGCGGCAGGGGCCGAATACGAGCACTCACACATATTTCGCTTTCCATTCATCATTTTTATACTTCCTCCCACTCCCGTCCAGGGGGCAGGAGGAGACTGATTGCTATTCATCTCTGCGTGGAAATATTAAAGGTGAAGCTCAATCTGGTGATGCAGTACCTTTGCTCGTTCGAGGTCACAGTTGGTGGTGTTGTCTTTACGGCTCTAGCGGATATTGGCTCAAAATGCTAAAAGAAAAACTGCTATCACACAGCTAGTGGCCTCAAAACTTACAGCTCGACGTCAGGTAAAGTCATTAGGATTCTATCTCATAAAGTCAAGGCACTTGTATTACAGTGGAACTATTTTTTAGGGTCAAACAGATCTCAGGTGGGTAAGGGAACGACGTGGTAAATATGCATTAATAAGTTCACTCATGGTTTAGCGTTCAGGTCTTAATAAATGGAGATGTCTCTGCACTGCGATTTTTTTACGTTCTCCCATTTATTTGCACAATATTTAGACCTTCAGGTCTTTATCAGAAAAAAAACTAAAGGGAAAAAGGAGGAAAATACTTTAGGATACTATTGCCGTCCACCACCTCCGTCTCCTCACCCCCACCCCATCATCATCGCTCTCGCGTCCCCACAAACCCAGACTCATGGTCCCTGGGTGCTGGAGCGTTAGCTGGTTAGCGACCAGCGTGAGCTGAGGGGGTAAGCTGGGGTGGAGATGGGGGTTCTGCTTATGATGTGGCCCTGTCAAGCCGCTGACCCCAAAGCCTGACGGGGTGATTGCCTCTCTGTCTGCCTCACAGTCCCCTCATTCACACCCCTGCTAGAGGTTTGTGTGTGTGTGTGTGTGTGTGTGTGTGTGTGTGTGTATGTGTGTGTGTGTGTGTGTGTGTGTGTGTATGTGGGTGTGTGTGTGTGTGTGTGTGTGTGTGTGTGTGTGTGTGTGTGTGTGTGTGTGTGTAAAAGAGGGGTGACATCAAGGGACGGGCGGCTCTTCCAGCAGCAGAGCTAGATGATCCATCTCCCTCTCTGGCCATGTCACAAGCGCTTTGGGTGATGATGACTTGATGCCCGACTTGGAACCCACTACCCCCACCTTTTACTCCCCCTTCCCCCAACCATACACACATTGAAAATGAGCTATGACAGGCCATGCTGTGATCACCTCAATAGGATCCACTCAACACACACACACGCACGCATGCACACACACACACACACACACACACACACACACACACACACACACACACACACAGAGAGAACCCCCTACTGCCTTCTCCTTACATTTGCCTCCTCATTTCATTATAAAAATAACTTTGCCTCTGCCCTGTAAAAACAGGAATGTGTCTTTTTATAGAGCTCTGAGATATGCTCTATATATCCATGGCAATATTTATAAGGCATTCAAATTTTATGTACGAATAAGTGGCGCAAGTGCTGAGGAACGCTCTCCTTGATTTACAGGCATATCAGACACAGTTTATTTTATTATTATCAAATGGCTCCGTGCCTTTAACCCTAAGCTAAATGGGAGGCTTGATAGTGTTGTCGCAAACCCAATGCGTCTGTTTGCTGTCTGCGTGTCGCGGCCGTAATAACCGTGTCCTCCTGCGAGGAGGAGTAACGGATGGCCTCAGAGGCAGAGTGGCGCGTAGCGCAGTGGCGGCGCGAACGAGAGAGTTCTGCAGCATTAGCTTCATAAAGCCATAATCCTTTCCCCATAAACCATTACATGCACCGCAACATTTCTGATTTATGTGGTGGGGGAATCGATGGGGAGAAAAAAAAAATTAATGCTGGCAAAAAAAAAAGGATGGGGGAAGAGGGGGAGATGTAGAAAAAAGGAAAAACATCTCGCGGAGGATATTGAGCAGATTTTAATTGTGATTTGATTCCTGTGGCCGTTATCCTTGTGATGAATGGCCACCTCACCTCCCACTCAAGGAAGCCAGGGAGAGAGTCTTTAATATGACAATTAAGTGTCTGTCTTTAGCTTTTATTGTATCTCTCTCCCCCCTCTTCCTGTCCCTTCTCTCCTACCCCCCCTCTCTCTTTCTCTCTTTTTTCTGTCTCTATCTTTCCCTCCCTCTTCCTCTCTCCATTTCTCTCTCTCTCTCCCCACAGATCACTTCATCAGTACAGTGTAGCTTTTGTGCAGATTAAATTGAGACTCCAGTTTTCTCCATCTCAGAGCACTTACTTATGTTTTATGACACACACTAAATCAATTTTATACCGCTATTGATTTTTTTTCCCCTCCCTCTCTCTCCATCCCTCTCTCTCACTGCGTACACTCCCTCTCACTATCAAGGCAGGCCATTTCTCCTGGTGCTCCGCATCCCATACAAGCTTCTCCCTCCCTCGTGACCTTAAGTGCGCCCAAAACAAGGGCAAAGATGACGGGCGGACTGATATGGTGCCTTAAGAAGTGTCGTATCTCCTCTCTATAGACCTTTTAAACTGCAGAAATAAATATGTGCGTTCCTAAGGCACAAAAACAACAGTGAGCTTATTGTAACTTGGTAACAAAAAATTCATAAACAAGTTTTAAAGTTGACATTTTCTAGAGCATTACGCTAAAGTCAGATTCATTTTCATGTCAAAGTATCTGTGTTGGTTTTGAGCGTTTAAGCCAGAAATCCCCTAGGAACAGATTGAAAGGCCGGGTCTATAACAAAATCCAAGACAGAGGCATCCTTCCCCTCTCTGACCCCCTCTGTTTTGTTTTTCAGACTGGCATCAAACAGATGGCAGTGGCCAGAAGGTGGCAGGTTAAACACTGCTGTATTAACTTTTAGCAGTGGCACTACTTCCTTATGCCAACTCTCATATACCTACAAGTGGATTTAGTCCAGATTAGAGGCTTTGTGTGATTACTGTCAGATATGTTTTACACAGGAATGTGTAGATAACATTAAAGTTATTATTGATATATCTTAATACCTACTCTTGATCCCCTGGGGATCAATAAAGTATCTATCTATCTATCTATCTATCTATCTATCTATCTATCTATCTATCTATCTATCTATCTATCTATCTATACCACAGTTTAAATATATAATATTTATATATAATATTTATATATAGGTATAGTTTGGTTGAGGGAAAGTACCCCAAGCCTTTTAGTTGGTGACTTGAAGGGTCTTATCAAATGTTCTTGCCCTTAATGACCAGTGTGATGGCTTGTTTTCAGCAATCCATTAGCCAAGTCAGGGAATGTGTGCTATACTTGGAACCAGTACAGTAAAGGCCTCTCTTTCACATACACATACACTTACACACACAGAGAGAGAGAGAGAGAGGTTGGAGTGGAGAGAAGTCTGCTTTGTGCCTGACCCATCTGCACATGGATATGGAAATGAGAGTGGCTCTAGACAAAATAGACCCATCACATTAAAAATAACAATAGTCTTTATTTGAGATGTATTTGGCCCAACAAACCAAACCACGGAAGACTGCACAGAGAGCCACTAAAAGCCCATGATTAAATAAGATAATACACTATGTAATGTGCATGTTCTACTGAAACATGTCAAGTCTATATGCTCTATATTCAACACAACAGAGTTGTATGGCAACTGCAAAATGGTGAAAATCTTAAGAGGATGTCCAGGAGTCTGTAAAAATGTACCATCTTAAACCAAAAACACTATTTTGGTCACTGGGCTTCAATAGAACGTCTTTTTATTGAATGTTTTGTAGCGGTCTCTGCTTGTTATTTACATAAATCCCCCATGCATGTGTATTTTAAGTAGGTCCAAGTGGAAATGGGGGTGGGGGTGGATGGAGCGGAGGGGAGGGGTTCAGTGGGAACTGGCTCAGATCAAATCAATTTGTTCCTGGCTCCTGGCTGTACCCCAGCCCCCAGCCCTGCCCCACATTGGTTTTGGCTCGCGCTGGGCCTTTAGCGGAGAGCTAACGGTTAGCATCAATGTGCCCCATTCATGGGGCGAGCAGGACAGATGCAGGCCGAGGGTCAGGGCCCATTGTGCCCATCCTCCCACACCCCTCCTCCCCTCGCCTTTCACTCCGCTGCTTTGGACGCCTGTCCACATCAAAGGTGTTATTGAGGCCCCCGCGATCGGAAACCCCGGTTTGGCAGAGGGAAGCAGGGAGCTTTTTGTGAGATTAATGTGCGCCTTCACCTAAAGCATCATCTCATGCAGTGGAGAAGAGAGGAAGGGGGAGTTGGGGGGGGGGGGGGGGCGGGGGGGCAAGCGCTGCTCTGCCCCTTCGTTTTATACACACTTTTTCTCCCATTGATTCACACTCATGAAGGTGCGGATGAATAGAGCCAGAGTATGGAGGTTTGTTATCTGGGGTTAGATGTAGATGTAGATTTGTTGAATGTACAAAGTGTTTAACACCTACTGAAGTCAAATTCCTTGTATATGTAAGTATACTTGGTGAATAAAAAAACGATTCTGATTCTGATGTATGTTTTTGAGTCTGCATTCATCCATATGCATTGGATACTGGTGCAGTAGTCTAAGTCTAATGCATATTTGTTTTAATTGCATTTGATGTGACGTGCATTTCTTTGCATTTGTGCATTTCTGTTTATTTAGCCTATGTCTTATGTGGGATCTTATGTCATCTGTAGACCAGCCATGGACCTGTCTATTTATCCCCTCTCCCTCCCTCTCTCTCTTTCTCACTCACCCCCCCCCCCCCCGCCCCCCCTGCTTTTCAAATTATGATGTGGATTGACACCCAGCAGATGTCCCCTCCTGTGGGTCTCTCTCAGGCCCTGTCCGTCACCTCGGTCTCGGCAGCTCTGACAGCACTATGATGGATTAGGAATTGTCATCCGGGACGCTTGTCACTTGTTTACAAGACGGCCATCCTTCATCTCCGCGAGTAGGGGTTACGGTCTGAGGGAAACCAGTCAAGGACCCCCCCCCCTCCCCCCCACACACACACACAGCCCAAACCCCACCTCCACCCGCCAACGCAATACAGCAGAATGAGGCACGCAGGCGAGCCGACGTAATACATCAAAGCAGGGGCTTGAGTTGTGCTAGTTGTGCTCGCATGCATTCATCACATTTGAACACATTATTATATTTGCTCTGGTGAGGAGTCGGAGGCCAGCCCTGTGGAAATGGGCTCCAGTGAGCGGGTGTCAGGCAGACGCCTGCCTGTTGGGGAGATCTCTATTTGCTCCGCTGGGGAAAGGCGAAGCTGCATTTTTACATGGCCATTTGATATGATATGATATGCTGTAAATAAAAAATATTTAGTACATATCATATTGAAAAAAATGATTTATCTTACAAATAATTGATGTTCTAAGAGTTACTTGAGTAAATTTCTTTTATTTTTTTTTCACAACAATTCTGGATTATTCCTGTATATGTGAAAAAAAGCAAACTGTTTCCCATTGTGCATATTATTGCATAGATCCTATTATATATATAATTCTATAATACAATGGTTTATAGGTTTGGTTCACGGGACGAAAATATAACAGCCTATTTTATATTGGTTTAATATTGAAATGTATTTATGAGGGCAGACATCTCCTAACAAGCAAGGTCAGACTCTGGGTAGTGCTAGGGGTGAACTGCCTGCTAAACAGTCAGAAGCATTGGCACAGGCCACAGCTGAGTCTACTGTAAATGTTTTATTTAAGAGACCCATTTTATTTTTATTTTTATTTTATATATAGAGTATAGCAGCAATTAATGTGATATCCTTGTATACCCCTATATTTTTATGTAATTTTTTATTTACCTGTCCTTGAATGAACTTGAGGGGTGGATGAAAATATAAATACAGTATAAAAACATTATAGAAATGCATCACAATAACAAAAAGTCATCAATACAAAACACGTGTATAAAAACATAATTGTATGAATCATTACAAAGAAGCCTACACAGAAGCCTATATTGTAACTAATAATGTCTAGTCAACAGTTCTGGCACACCTGTAGATCACCATGTAGAGAATGGGACAAGCCATACCACGTTCACTGCGTGAGTTCATGTCCCAGAGACTCTAATGACCGATCCAGTGTGCTACACTCTGCCTGTGTCCCCGGTAGCATGCTGGGGATGGAAATGCCTGTTTGTCTGGCTGAGTGTAAATGGAGAACCACCACTGTGGATGAGCTGCACAATTAACGAGGCCCAGCCAGTCCAGCACTGGCTTTAAATGCATCTCACCCTGTGCGGATGGATTAGGAGAAGCTGTGAAAGGACGCATCGGCTAAAACACACACTAAGAGCCTGCATGTCATCTTAAACATATAATGCATGTCTGGTGTAAAGTTGGAGAGTAACTTGAGCCTTGGGTTAGGCCAAAAGCCCCTGCAACACCCTCCTGACGGACCATCACCACCACTTCCCTTTCTTGCTCGCCTGCGAAGCTGAAGCACCACTCCGGCTGGCAGACACAGCAGTATCCCCTCATCACACACACACACACACACACACACACACACGCACACACACACACACGCACACACACTCACACAGATGAGCCTCCTCCACAGCTCCCCGGATGGCCCTTCAGCCCAAGCCATAATGTGCTCCTATCAGCTTTAATGGCCCCCGCAGAGGCCCACACACACACACACACACACACACACACGGAGACACACACAGACACACACAGACACACACACACGCACAACAGGAGTGACGGGGATTTGTACAGCAAGCATATTGCCATTAAATTCAATTTTCCCCCCCCTCACACCCCCATCCCCATCTCTCCCCGCGAACTCTCCCCAGCTCCGTGGCATAAACGGCGTCGAGAGAGCGATCATAATTGGCTCAGAACACACCCGTAATTGCCTTCAGCTGGCGTTCTTTTACAGTTGACATTGTCGAGCGGCGATGAGGTGATCGGCGTATTTGAATACGCAGCTTGTTTCGCGGCGGCGGCGGCAGCGGGCGGTGGCGGCGGGTGTCAGCGGTAGCGGCGGCGGGCCGTAATTGAAATATGGTAACGTGCGTGAATGGAAGATTGCATTAAGAGCCTGGGATAATCACCTGACAGGGGAGTAATTGAGTCTACAATCTGCTGTTCCTGTGCGAGAAAGAGAGAGGGATGGTAAGGAGGGAGGGAGGGAGAGAGAGAGAGAGAGAGAGAGAGAGAGAGAGAGGGGAGAGAGATAGAGGAGGGGTGCAGAGGGAAAGGAAGGGGATAAAGAGGCATCTGAAGCTGCGCTGTTGGCTCACTGGCTGAGGAGCAGTGCCAAGCTGGCATTCCAAGGCCACCCACACAAGACACACACACACACACACACACACTGCCATCTTATCCACACCTTTGTTTTTCACCTGAAGCTCCACTGAAACTACCACCCCTCGCTTTTTAGCACCCTTTAACAAACACAAACACACACACAAACAAGCACGCACAAGCAAGTCAATTTCACACAAGAGGTGCTCTCCTCTCCTGTATTGAGAGGTGCTCTCCTGCTACAAGAGCCAGCAGATGGGACACTCATTGATGCTTAATTTCATTTTCAGCAATCATTCATATTCATTGCTTTATGAGCTCTCCGGTATGGCAAGCCGATTGAGCATTTATTCAGATATCTTGATATCTGAATGTCATGTACGTGCAAGCCATTTCTGTCCACTAGTTAATTAGTGAGCCATTTCTGTGTGAACTAGTTAACTAGTGACAACCAAAATGCTCACTAGTTAACTAGTAAGGCCCAAATTATCTCTAGTTAACTAGTTCATATGTTTCATATCTTACTAGTTAACTAGTAATGCTCAGCATGTTCACTAGTTAACTAGTGGACACTGAAATGTGCACTAGTTAACTAGTTTAAAGACTTCTATATTTTACTAGTCAACTAGTAAGGTGCAAAAATGTTTACTAGCTGACTACTGAATGTCCAAATTCCCACTTGTTAACTTCTATGTAATTTGGCCGGCCGCTTGTAACCTGACTTCGCCAGATGGATTTGCTCCGCATATCCATCTGGGAACTTTTCATTGAAGAACTTTTGGGAAGGGGCGGAAATACTGGTTAGCTGATTGGATAAACCATCTGTCTATCACCACCTTTGTTGGTTATCGACGGGCCAAATCAACCAATTAGATGAACAAAGTGTTCTTCTTATGCCTTCGTTTAACATACAATTAAGTTAGGAAACGTAACTAACGTTAAGATGTTTTAACTTACCATTTGTATGTGACATGAACCTAATCAACGACAATTCCCCTCAAGTTTTCATGGTAGGCCCTACACTTCTGAAGAAAGTATATTCCTCCATTATGAACTGGAATCGGCCGTGGAGGATGTCTGTGTCGTTCATTCCTCCCAGCTGCATGGCTGAGACTCATAGCTTCACAGTTTACCCAGGAATACTTTCTAATTTGAATAAAACTTGCGCGATAGCTATGCTAATCTCATCTGTGGATGCAGTCATGTTGTTCGTTGCGTCACACCTCAACCAGCCTCAAAGCCAACGCTGATTGGACGTTTGTTTGGTGAACTGCTCCAAATTCTCTTTAACGAAAAGTTGCCAGACTGATCTGCGAGTGAAACCCTGAAGCTCGCGAGATCATGATGGTCTCACGAGGCTAAGCCGCTTGGGCATTTATTCTGATATCTTCACTAGTTAACTAGTGAGAGCCAGAAATGTCCACTAGTTAACTAGTAAAGGCCAAAATGCATACCAGTCAGCTAGTTGAAGGCTTTTGGGTCTCACTAGTTAACTAGTGACAGCCAAAAATGTGCACATGTTTAGTAGTGAAGGCAAAACTCCTCACTAGTTAACTAGTTGGAGTAGGTCAATGTAGTTAACTAGTGAACCATAAATGGCTTACTAGCTAGCTAGGTGATGGCAGTAGGCTCACTAGTTAACTAGTTGATGCATCATTTGTCCAAACTAGTTAACTAGTGAGATCATAAATGTATACTAGTAAACTAGTTCAAGACAAAATTCACACTAGTCAACTAGTGGCGCAGAATTCAAATTAGGAGGCAGAGAATTCTGGAAATTGAGGCTTTCTATTGGCTCCCTATGTCCAAATAGAACATGACAACCAATCACAGTACAGAATTTCATGAAATCCCACCCACAACATTTGCATGTGGCACACAAGTTAACATGCTGGCCAAAGGTACTCTAGCTAGTAAACTAGTGGCTTCAGTGTGACACTTACATGTAAACTAGTGAAGGCAGAACTGCTCACTAGTTAACTAGTGAAGACACAAATGCCCACTAGTTAACTAGTGAGGTCTAAAAAGTGTCACTAGTTTACTAGTGTGCACCAAAACACCCACTAGTGAACTAGTGATGGCAATTTCCATTCGACTAGTTAACTAGTGAGGTGCAAAAAGTGTCACTAGTTTACTAGTGTGCCCCAAAATGCCCACTAGTTAACTAGTGAAGGCCATTTCAGCCCCACTAGTTAACTAGTGAGATGCCAAAATGGTCACTTGTTAACATGTAAAGGCCAAAATACCCACTAGTTTACTAGTGAGGGTGTTGTGGGCCTTAGTTAACTAGTGGCATGTATATTTTGTTCACTAGTTAACTAGTTACACCTAAAAAGAGAAACAAGCTGACCGTTTTTGTCCACTAGTTAACTAGTGGAACAATTGAAGTCTCACTAGTTTGCATGTGTGGCAGTGAAGCAGCTTAGTTAACTAGTGCCTGATACGGCTATTATGCAAATTCTAATGAGAGGGTGGGTAGAAGACTCCTATTGGGTATTATGTAAGAATCCCACCCAGTCTAAATGTAAATTTACTGTTCATAGCCTCGCGATCAGGTCCTGATGGGTGTCCCTAGTGGCTAAAGTGACACACTGCTCTGCAACGGTACTTCAGTATAGATAGTAAAGCAGAGCCTGCAGTATGCAGTATCTCATATGCTGTCAAAATGTTTTTTAATAATAACATGGAAACCCCATGCTTTAACAAGTGAGCTCTTAGTGATCCACTCCAAAGATTCAAGGGATCGATTTTAATATTATTCTTTGTTTATTGTTGCTAGGCAACCACAGACATAAATGTATCCATTCACGCTTTTCTGATTAATAACTGAAAACAAAAGATTGTACACATTAATTGCACATGGTTTCAAAAGTAATTAAAAGCTCAAAGATCAAGAAAAAAACTTGATGCACTTCTAAGGAATTGAACCCTTGTCTCCCACATGATGTCCTGCTGCTTAACCACTTGAGATAGTATGTGGCAAGACTATCATCAATGTTCATGTTACTGAAACGTTTTGTTGCTAGGCAACCATATACAAATGCCTCCAGTTTTATCGCGATTTTCAGACTAATAACTGAAAAACTAAAGATTGTAGACATTAACTGAACGAAGATTACAGCAATACACCACAACTTTGTCACTAGACATGTTATCAAAACATATTTTTATGCTCAAACGATCTTAGTTTATAAAAGTTTGCTCTTAGAACAGCCTGGACGAAGTCAGCCATGTTTTCTAGGTTTCTGAGTCCTACATGGACCAATCAAAATTCTTGTTCCGCCTTCTTCATTTGCATGCAAGTGCGACATTGCGCACTAGTTAACTAGTGGCCAATGTTACGTCCCACTAGTTAACTAGTTGCACAAAATGTGTATTTATTTTGTGTATTATTTATTTTTTATTTTGTGTTTGTGTATTTATTCAAATTCCACTAGTTTACTAGTGTGAGGGGCATTTTTCTCCTGCTAGTTCATTATGGACAGTGTTTTGTCCTCACTAGCTAACATGTAAGGCTCAAAATGCCCTCTATAAGCTAGTGAAAGGCATTATAATGCAGATATGCTCACTAGTTAACTAGCGAGCATGTCTTGTTCAATTACTAGTGAACTAGTGAGGCCAAACATGTCAACTAGTTAACTAGTGAAGGCCAATTTGTCACTAGTTAACTAGAAAGAGTACCTTTTGCATTACTAGTGAACTAGATAGCTCCAAAAATAGCCACTAGTATGTTTCTTGTGCGCACTAGTTAACTAGTGAGCTGCTTCACTGCCACACATGCAAACTAGTGAGACTTAAATTGTTCCACTAGTTAACTAGTGGACAAAAACGGTCAGCTTGTTTGTGTTTTTAGGTGTAACTAGTTAACTAGTGAACAAAATATGCATGCCACTAGTTAACTAGTAAGGCCCATAACACCCTCACTAGTAAACTAGTGGGTATTTTGGCCTTAACAAGTGACCATTTTGGCATCTCACTAGTTAACTAGTGGGGCTGAAATGGCCTTCACTAGTTAACTAGTGGGCATTTTGGGACACACTAGTAAACTAGTGACACTTTTTGCACCTCACTAGTTAACTAGTCGAATGGAAATTGCCATCACTAGTTCACTAGTGGGTGTTTTGGTGCACACTAGTGACACTTTTTAGACCTCACTAGTTAACTAGTGGGCATTTGTGTCTTCACTAGTTAACTAGTGAGCAGTTCTGCCTTCACTAGTTTACATGTAAGTGTCACACTGAAGCCACTAGTTTACTAGCTAGAGTACCTTTGGCCAGCATGTTAACTTGTGTGCCACATGCAAATGTTGTGGGTGGGATTTCATGAAATTCTGTACTGTGATTGGTTGTCATGTTCTATTTGGACATAGGGAGCCAATAGAAAGCCTCAATTTCCAGAATTCTCTGCCTCCTAATTTGAATTCTGCGCCACTAGTTGACTAGTGTGAATTTTGTCTTGAACTAGTTTACTAGTATACATTTATGACCTCACTAGTTAACTAGTTTGGACAAATGATGCATCAACTAGTTAACTAGTGAGCCTACTGCCATCACCTAGCTAGCTAGTAAGCCATTTATGGTTCACTAGTTAACTAGTGACATTGACCTACTGCAACTAGTTAACTAGTAATGTGTTTTGCCTTCACTAGTAAACATGTGCAAATTTTTGGCTGTCACTAGTTAACTAGTGAGACCCAAAAGCCTTCAACTAGCTGACTGGTATGCATTTTGGCCTTTACAAGTTAACTAGTAGACATTTCTGGCTCTCACTAGTTAACTAGTAAAGCTAAAATGTGTTGACTAGTTAACTAGTGAGCCTTTTGGCTCCCACTAGTTAACTAGTGTGCATATTTTGGCCCTCACTAGTTAACTAGTTCACACAAACATGGCTCACTAGTTAACTAGTTGACAAAAATGGCTTACATGTACATGACAATTATGCCTGATATCAAGATATCAGAATAAATGCTCAATCGGCTTGCCATACTCCGGTGGATGAGTGCTTGGCCAGCTCCTCTCCCAGAGTCAACAGCCTCTCTCTCTCCCTCTCTCCATCTCTCTCTTCAGCAATCAGTGACTATTATGAGAATGTTACAGGCCAGTTATGGATCGGTTACAATGAGTTGTTTGCACAAAGGCGAGAGCTTGCAAACAACGCTGCCACGACCCTGGGAGACCCGATTAATACTTGCATGAGAGAGGCAGAGAGGATATCCGCCACTTGCCCCACAGTGTGTGTGAATGCACCACTTATGTGGGATACATGGATACACAGTGTTACTACCTCAATCGTTGACATTCCCCAGGGTTTGACATTACCAAACGTCATGCTTACATGCAAGCTATTAATATTTTGATTAATTCAATAATTAAAATTTTGTCATTATCATAATTGTGGGGCTAAATGTGTATACCGAAAAATGTATGTACCTTGGAGTGCTTTATTCTTCTTTCATTAATGAGTTAAAATAATTTTCAAAGTGATATTAAACCCCTAAGCAACTTAATAATAATGTTTTTATGCAAACAAAGTAGTAATTTCCCATATCCTAAAGGAATAGTCAGACATTACTTGCAGAGTATCTTCAATGTTCATATATTTGTCATTAGGGTCTAGTTGTTATTGTAAAAGATTCTTTGCAAGAGAGTTTAGCAGTGTATCTGATGCACTGAATCTATTGTGAAATATAACATGCATTATCTAGAGCAGTGAGTGCTTCTCTCTTTTACGTGCTAATAGACTCTCTGCTAAACATAGACCTCAGCGTATACCAAAGGAAATGTCCCTCTTTCGCTTGTCTGTCCTTCAGTCCAAATATGATTGATAACTGCAGGTGCAGTGTGGCCTGTCACGTTGGAACCTGTCGATACCGGTTACCTGTGTCGATCTGTCCTTTTCTTACCACGTGTTTGTAAACAGACCCATGCAGATCCACAGCTCCTGCATGAAGCCGAAGGTGTGAATCCAGTCCTTATTTTACCATTATCTCACATTTGGGGGTGCCCAGACACATCCTGTGCATCTCGGTAATATGCAATTAAAAATAAAGATCATTTAAAGTTATTGGTGTCTGCCTAATTACTATAACTTTCCCCCCTCTTATAATGAGCGCGCATGGGCATCGATCGGAAGCAAATCTCTCCTTCCACTTGGAAAAAAGCAGGTAGTTACTTTGTGTTAAATCATTAATATCGTAATGATTTTTCCAGAGCCCTCTCAATTAAGAGCCAAACAGGAAATGACCCAAGGGAGTTTCAGCTCACTCTTAAAAGTGCGATGTTCCAGATACATACCCTGTGCTACAACAGAAGGATATATCTAGAGAATACCAGCCAAGCTGAGTTCTCTGTGTGTGTGTGTGTGTGTTATTTGTGAGTCGTGTCTCAGCATGTGGGGTGTATGTAAATTTGTAAGTGTGGAGTTTATGTGAATGTGAGGTTAAAATGTGTGTGGCCTCTCCCTGGTGTGTTTTGGGCAGAGCATGTGAGCCCGACTGCAAAGATCTGACCAATGACTAGCACCGCACCCTTTGAGATACATACACACACGCACACACACACACACACTCACACAAATCTTCCCCTCTTCCAACCGCCCCCACCCGAACCCAAAACAGCACAACACCATTAGATCATTTGTTAGTCCATTATCTCAACACCTGCAAGACAAGTCTGTCTCAATTTTCTCTTCTTTCCTGCTCTCCCCCACCCCCGGCAGGGCCCTGGGCTCGTAACGGCCAGCTAATGTGTGTGTGTGTGTGTGTGTGTGTGTGTGTGTGTGTGTGCGCGCGAGTCAGGGACCTTTTTGGGCTGTGCCAGTGCGGTGCCATGTATTGTGCCCCAGCCAAGCGGCTATGCCAGTTCACATTCCTCCCACCGAACACTTCTGTCACAGGGTCCTTTTATTCGCTCTCCTTTGGAACTCTTGCCACAGCTCTAACACACACACAGACACACACACAAACACACACACACACACACAGATTTGAAAACTCACAGACACATAAACTCTGCATTCATACTTTCATTCGGTCTATATTTTCTCCCTCCCTTCTTTCTTTCTTTAAGTCTCTTTTTTATTCATCATACACACACACACACACACAAACACCGACACGAATACACACACACACACACACACACACACACAAACACCGACACGAACACACACACACACACACACACACATACACACACACACACACACACACACACACACATACACACACACACACACACACACATACAGACTCACACACTCATAGTCCACTGCTCTCCATGCTCAGTGCTCCATAGCCCCTGCTCATAATATTCAGCACAGCGAGGACCAGTGGGGTTCACACAAAGAGACCTTTTGCTGGGCGCGAGAAATTCGTTATAGTCTCAATAACCACAATTTACAGCAGGTTCCTTTTGAAATGCTTGGCATTTCCTTTCCACCGCTTAGATATATTCGCAGGGTACAGTGCGTCATCTTTGTTTGAGTTTATCGCACATAATAAGCCATTTTCTTCCTGTTTAATGTCATCGCCTAGGTAACCAGGAGGTCCCAGGCAACAATGCCTAAACGGCAAATTTGTCAAAAGGAATGTGTAAGGCTTAAAGCATAAATCTGTCGTGTTTTTTAAATCCCTTTCTGTCTCTCCGGCTCCCGGGAGATGATTTTTCATATGCATATGAGAATTTTTGCTGTGTTACTTTCTCACACATTTGAACAGTGAGGGCGAGGTGCAGAGGTGAGGATCCTACGGGGTCGGTTGGAGGGTACGGTGGTGGATGGAGGAGGGGAAGAGGTGCTGCGCACGCGCGCGTGTGTGTGTATATTGTTGTGTGTCTGTGTTTGTTTGTGTATGTATGTGTGTGTGTGTGTATTGTTGTGTTGTCATGTTTATGTGTGTATGTTTGTGAGAGAGACAGTGTGTGGCTGTGTGTGTTTGTGTGTGTGTGAGAGAGAGAGAAAGCGAGAGAGAGAGAGAGAGAGTGTGTGTGAGAGAGTAGGTGGGGGTGTGAGCATGGTTAGGGGGGCACAGCTGAAATCTTTGGATGAACCTGAGACAGCAACCCCCTGGCTCTTCTGCTGTGTGTGTGTGTGTGTGTCGTCTCAGCCTCTGTCTGTGGCCCATAACTTAACTTTATTTCCGTATGGGGGACGAACAGACACAGCTCATTGTGTGCAGAGAGTAATATGTGTGCGAAAAAGCCACTGATGATAAATGTGTCTGCTGTTTAACCCTTAGAACTCCAGCCATTTTTGTATTACTATGTATTAATGACTATAGAGGTCTAAGGAAAGTGCAATATGATTAAAGTATTGTCATTTCATTTTAACCAACTATATACAAAAACATGAACAAAAAACATCAAAATATGTATTTATTTATTTATTTTTTAACTTTACAATTTACTAATTTAAATCATACCCACACTTATTCTGAAATAAATATATTATAAATATAAAATAATAAATAATTTTTACTACAGCTATCATAGTCAGAGAGATATCCCTCCTCAAAGTCATGTCGACACTACTTTCTATAATGCAGTGGGTGGATTACAGTCTATGGATAGATGGCGCTGTTCCTGATCTAGTTAATCTACCCATCCCTGGACAGGAAATGACTTCCATACAAACGTCCCATGGTCATTTCAGTTTACTTCCTGGTTGGTTTGATGGTCAAAAAATAATGCTAAAACAATGTGACATATTCCGATATATTCCGGTCACGGTAAAAATGTACATGTTTTTAAAATAGCAATAATGTTGATTCTTCATGGATAAACCACTTAGCTTAGCATGATCCCTGGACCCTCCCCTTTCGATAGACACCTGCGGCACCTCCAGACAAAGAGTGTAAGTCTGTTAAAGTTAGTCACCACTGGTGTTCTAAAGGTTAAAGGAGAAATCTGGCGATTTTTCACACAGATCTCCGTTTCTCGAAACAAAAACAATCGGTTTTACCTAGCTCAAGTTGCTAGTTTCAACAGCTAAAGTAGCCAGGCAGCTACAGTGCTACACTCTAGGGGCATAAACATGGGGGCTTTCTGACATGCCCCCAGAGTGTAGCGCTGTCGCTGCCTGGCTGCTTTAGCTGTTGGAACAAGCATCTCAAGCTAGGTAAAATCGATTGTTTCCGGGGTTTTTTTTCGTACCGACATTATTCGGTGACTCGAGAAACTGAGATCTCTGTGAAAAAACGTCAGATTCCTCCCTTTAAAGGTCCCCTGTGTAACGTTTTCAGTTGTTTGTTAACAAAGTCAACATTTCCCATTCATAAATGGGGCCCCATTCATGTTTAATTACCACCACCACCAAATTGAAGCATACCTATTGGCTTAGAAATCCACATTTACATTTACATAGTGCGGTGTCGACTCGCCATGCACGTGCGCCATTTTAAAATAACGTTGGCCAGCAAGGGACATGCGAAATACAGCTCAGTCTTTGGTGTCTGCATGCATAGAAAAAAAATATTAGCTTGGATTCATCTGCAGAATTTCCCTAGATTTCCGATACATTCAGCAATGTAAGCCCATGAGCCCATTTTCTATACATTCAGCAATGTAAGCCCATTTGTAAGCCCATGAGCCCATTTTCTACAAGTCATATGTCTTCCTAACAATCCAACATTGAAATGGTATATTCCAACGAAATAAATAAAGAGAAAAATAACTTTGTTCGTGATCTGTCACCAGCTCACTTGATCTCTAGTTTCTGGAATCAGAGACAGTTGACAACCTAACCTAACATAGTTTTGCTAGGACTAGTAGACTACCACAAAGTTGCTGAACGTGTGTTATTTCAGGTTAGTTTGCAACAATATGCAAGTTTATCCAAAGTTCTTAGCTGCTACCTAGTTAGCAAACATAACTAGCTGTTCCCATTCACTTTCTGTTTACTGTGCTAACGTTAGCTAGCTAGCTAACAGGCAAAATGAAACTATTTATTCTGTGTCCGAAAGAATGTTTCATTGGCATCACACACAAGCAATGGCAATAAAATAGTACACAAAATTGTATTACTATGTTGTTATTGCTTATTCAGAGAAGTTTATGCTTCGACGTGCCTAGAAGTCCAGAACTAGTGCCAGTTTTGATGTGTGACAGCTCCTGTGGTTCTAAACGAGGCAGCGCTTAAGATGTTGGTTGCTATATAACTCCTAACCACTAGATGGGAGAATTTCTTACACAGGGGGGCTTTAATGTCTGTTACTTGAGGATTAACTCTGCATGCTTCCTCAGTTTGGCACAGAGCTATTCCAGAGACTTTCTAATGTGGAGACACAGCACTCAAAAAATACTCCATAGAAATGCATGGGGCTAGTTTGTCACGCCAATATGGCCGTTTTCTACACATATCCCACCCCTTCCTCGGCAAAACGTTGACATGTGAATACATTGAGCCAATCATGTGGTGTGATGTGAATACATCGTGCCAATCATGTGTTCTCGCTGCTGGAGCAAGATTGGTGTCGTGAAGCCTTGCGCACGCGCATTTGGATGCCCGACGAGTGCCCAAAAAGCGTTGTCATATGGCCGCCGAGTGGATGGACTTGCCTAAAAGAACTTTGGCTATACCTAAGGGGCTATCAAGAGGACCTTACTAACCATACCAGATCAAGCTATATTCCATAGTAGTTTTAGCCTAATAGCCTAAATCAATGCCTGTTGAAAATGTTTGTTTACTTGTATAGGTTCATTTGCATTCAGCAAGGTGTTGATTTGCTATATCTTGAAGTTGAATCGATTTACATCTATGTGTTGATTTGCCGTATCTTGAAGTTGAATCGATTTACTTCTATTCCTATTTTCAGACATGTCCTCCGCCCTATATGTGGATCTTTGTGAAACGGATGTCCGACCCTTCGGGTGATTCAGATATGCTTACATGCGGACATTACGTGTGATTGACACCAAGGCACATGAACAGAATCTCCACGTGGTTGAACAGGTTGAACGTGGTTGAACATGCACATGTTCTTCGCTTCGTTCAGATATGAGCTCATTTACATAATGTCCGTCCGAAATACTACAAGGGGAGTCAAGGCCGTAGTCATGATGTCAACATTAGGGTGGACCAAATCTGTGGTGGGGTCTGAGGGACCCCCAAACAGAATTTCCTACCATGCAAAAAAGTTTCAGTTTTGTGCCAACATGTAGAAACACTAGGCCTACTACAGCCTTTATTTGGTGAAAGGAGGCGCAAGTTCCTTTCTTTCGTTATTGTACGCGATTCACATTAACTGTAGGCTATCACCGCCAGTGCATTGTAAACGATTTTTCCAACTTGTGTGCCGTCGCCACATTTGATTCCTACGTTTTGCCTGCATGGATGCGCGATTGAGTGCGCATCTAAATAATATGCAAGATGCAACAACCATTTCTAAGAGGCCTATAAACGGCAATTTCTGGCATTACTACTAGCATATGAATGCATTATTTATGTTGAAAGACGTGAAAGAAATGAATGACACACAGGCTTGCACAAATTCATTATTTAAAATAAAACGTTTCACTTTCGCTATCATTGCGAGAATAGGCTACAATATGGAAAATGTTTCAAAGTTCCCTTTGAGTCTGATCGGCTCCAAAAATGTATGGGATTTCCAGCTTTCCAACAAGTTTTGTGAAAATTGTACCGGTAGCTTTTGCGATATTGTTGACAGCCCTACCTCACTGCAGTAGGGTGCAGTAGGCTTAATGGAAGATTTTGATAGCGCACGCCACTAACGAAAAACGGAAAACCACTAGGACAAACCACTCAGGGGTGGAGGCTACTCTGGAACCATCACTAGGTCACTAATTTGTGCGTTATTTACGTTTGATTGACATTTTAGATGGTGGTGCTTGTTGGTTTCCTGTAGCGCTTTTTTCTTTCTTTCTTTTTTATATCCGTATATTGGGGGGACATTTTGGTCATATTTGAATATTAGGGGGGACACGTCCCCCTCAATGTCTATGGTGACTACGGCCCTGAGGGGAGTAGTGTAAGAGCCGCCTAAGTTCGGAGTTCCAAATGTCCTGATATGTTGTTCAGATATACGACCCAACTGCTTGATATCCGCATAACATGCAGACTTACACCTATGTCTGAAAGCAGCTTATGTCACAACATGTATGAATGGTCACCTAAAAAAACATTTGTGTACTTAAATGAATACACAATGTATATGTTTTTAAGACACCGATCAGTGCTTTTCATATATGATCATTTATACCCTACAAAGTGTTTATATGACGGGCATGTGTCAAATGTCATATTGCCTGTTGTTAATGCTATCCTCAAAACCACAAGATATGACAAGAATAAAAGCCCATGGTAAACAGGCAGCCCTTGGTAACCATGTCCTGTTGACTTGACCTTTAATAAGGGACAGCTTTATTTCATTCATTCCTTTCCTTTCATGCCTCCCTCCCTCGTTTCTCTCTCTCTCTCCCTGCCTCCCTCCCTCTCTCCTCTTTTCTTTCCACTGTGGTGAAATCCCATCTTGCGGATGTCTCTCCTCTGGACGTCACGTCAGCCCGAGCCCTGCGATTATTTACGGGTGCCTGACAGGGCTATGAATCGCGGGGGCCAAAGTGAAACTCATATAGTTATCAAAAGCATAAAATTCCTATCACTTTAGGTGTCACAGCCGAGACAAGAAAATGAAACAGGTACTCATAAAGGCTGCGAGGCTCGTAAATCAGCCCAGCAAGGGTGCGAGATGCCTGGGGAACCAGCTCAGCGCTGCCCCCTCCCCACCCCACCCCTGGTTCTCCGCCCGCCCGCCTTTGATTAAATAAGCCGAATTAGGTATTTCTGCAAAAGCGGGAAATAACAGTGATCTATACCCGTGTCAGGGGGACAGGGGGCATTGTGTGCTGGCATTGTTTGGTTATTTATTTATTTATTTATTTGGTTATTTATTTGTTTGGTTATTTATTTATTTGTTTATTTTCGGGGCCAGATCAATCTATCTTTCGCTCCATCTGTCTGTCTCCGTTGTGCCGTGTCTGGAGTTGAGTGACAGGATATGGGCGAGGAGTGGGAGTGAAAGTCCCCTCGACAACAGCTTCAGGGTCAACCGATGCCGCCATGCTTGGCTCTGGACTTGTGTGATGCTGCTCTCAGAACTGTGAGGGGATATTTACTTTCAGGTTGTGTGTATATGTGTATGAAGGTGATAGGTGAGTGTGTGTGTGTGTGTGTGTGTGTGTGTGTGTGTGTGTGTGTGTCTGAGTGTGTTTGTGTGTATGTGTGTGTGTTTGTGTGTACATGTGCACATTCTAATGAATGTATTTCTATTCTATTTTTATTTCTAGTTAGGGACAGCATAGCCTATACTTGTAGTCTTATACACTGGACTCTTGGGGGTGAACTAACAACCCTCCTGTCCTTAAGCTTTCCCAGATAAAATGTGTGTCAGTGCCTGTCTGTAGCAAACTGAACCCAGAGCTGTAAGCCTCCTCTTCTTGTCACTGTGTTGTCAATGCAATGGATCATGTCAGAGCTCATTGACATTGGACCTCAGAATGACGTGAGGGAAACAGATCCAACGTCAGGGAACTGCGGCAGTTTTCTCCAAACCCTGAGGGGGAATGGAAGTCATTAGGAACACACAGACGCCTGAACTCACCTGGTGATCCAGTGTGAAGGCCCTGGTTGGTGTTAAGATCAGCTCTAAAGCACACATTCAAAGAACCCCTTGCTGGGAATCTCAGCAGGCTTAAACATGAACATGAGTGTGTGTGTGTGTGTGTGTGTCTGTGTGTGTCTGTGCTCCATTTACCAATAACACATGTTCACTCTGTGCTTGGAACATGAATCCTCCACCCCCTGATGTAGGAGACCTACAGCCGTGCCAGTTGTCCATTTCTCCATGCTCACCCACACCTGAATGAACTGTTTAGATACTGAAAATAAAGCCTCTGATATGTCAGATCAGGTGTGATCATCTCCCCTAAAACATGCAGTGGAGACGGTCTAGAGGAAAGAATGGGGAGGGGGCTAATGTGAGCTAGACACTCTGTTAACAGACAGGTCCTCTCCTTCTGAAGGACCTAATTTTTCACGCCTGGCCAGGAAAAAAAGGGGGTGACTTGTCTACTGACGAGCGGTAGAGGGTTTTTATTTTAGTTATCAGCTCTCAAACGGCTGTGAGTGTGAGTGCGCTTGACGGGGCCGAGGTGAACGGCGAGGTGCAGGGGTCGCGACCTCTCACCTCATCCATCATGGCGTGATGGACATGGGAAGCCGGCCGGTGACAGCGCAGCGCTCTGGGGCTGGTGGCGACAGCTAGAGGGAGCAGATGGAGCCGACCGAGGTAATACTTATGCTGATAAGTTTTAGATGGGGATTGTTGATTGCGGGTATGTTTTCGAACTGAGGAATATGATTGCCTACTACAAATAGCAGCTGGAGAGGAAAATTAGAAACGAGATGCAATTTCCAGCACGTTGGACACATTACCGCCTCTTGTGCCTTTTACAGTTGTTGGTTTTTACATGAGCATAACTCTCAAAAGTTGAGTGTTTTATTGTTGTGTAAACATTACACAGACTGTATAAACATTATAGAAATGTTACACAGACAATACACAGTCCAATAAAAATTCTTATTTGCAGAGCTCTCTCCAAATGGAAAGCCAAAGAGACGCCAGATGTGGGAACAACTTAAAAACTGCCGCTGAAGACATATTGTCCATTAAGTCCTCGTGTTGTGCTATTTTTGTTGCGCTCTAATAGTTACTTAAATATTAACTCTTCTTTCTCCAGCGGCTAGACACACAGCCACGACCTGTCTTTTGCCGTGAGTTGCCGCATGACCGTTTGCAAAACAAATGATGAATTTGTTAAACACAGACAGTGCCTCTCTCAACCAACAGAGGCCGTCCACTTGTAAAGTGCCTCTCAAGACCACTCGGGCTTCACCCCATTTAAAAGTGCTAAACTAGCCAGCAGGAGTCATTTATCTCTGCAGCCAGGCCACCTCTGGACTTAGTTGAGCTTGAGAGTTTGTGGCTGAGTTAGTACATTTTGCAGCATCTTACTGTCAGAGAAAGAGAGAGAGAGAGAGAGAAAGACAGAAAGAGAAAGAGAGAGGGGAGAAAGTGATTGAGAATGGTGGAAAAGTGTAGTTAAAGTTTTGCACAAATCTCACTCCAATAGGTGGAGTTCTAGGCATTCATTAGATCGGCAGAGCAGCTTCAGGCTGAGATTGCATGCATTTGCATCCTGTTTTTATAAAGCCACAAATGCCACCACAAGTCACTTTTTTACACACACACACACACACACACACACACACACACACACACACACACACACACACACACACACACACACACACACACACACACACACACAGTTTCACACTTACACCTTTCACACACACACACACACACACACACACACACGCATGGCTTCCATTATACTTGTCAAGGTTCATCCTCACATAGAAAAAATGGCCTCCATCACTTAGCACACACCTTTTTGTGCGAGACTGTTTGCTCATATGTTTCCCTTTGTCTGACCCATATAGCGGCCGTCTAGACGCTTCTTACACATTTTTCTTTCTCACTTCTTACACAAAGCGATATATGTCTTGGACTTGGGCTGAAAGTGCTCTATTTAAGGAAGTTAAACACAGTTCCTTCCTTCTCAGTCCTGTGAGACGGTAACATCAGCCCTTCCCCTGCCAAATGAGGAACACACAGACATGGGCACGAATCGGAGCTTCCTTAAAATCACACACACACATACACTGTATCTGCACACTGATGCAATCCACAGAGGGTCCATTCATATTTTGTTGACTATTGTTGTTTGTGTTGTCGTATCTGTTGATGAGGACAACAACTGTGATGATGTTGATGGTGTTATCTTTTGTTGTTGACAACATATGTCCCTGGTGTGGTATTGTTTTTCTGTTGCCGACAATGTAAACACTGGAGATTGGTTTCACAAAACACAGTTATTAGTGTAAGACTCGGCTAAAGTAGGACATGATCTTGCATGGCCAAGAAAACACCACTGGAGCCTATTAGTATCAGTAACCTGGAAAAACAGAGGGATTTAATGTGTAATCCCCCAAGAATTATTCTCTATGATTAGAATACACCCTCATTCATGTCGTCTGACACAGAGTCCACCTGCTCAACACCGCTGGGTGTTTGCCCCATTTCTATTTACATTTCTACAACCATTTCATAACGTTTGTGAATGATTTCCATATCTTGTTTTATCCACACCCTCTTATTTGACATGGATAGAGTTGCTGACTTTTGTGCATGCGATATTAACATATGCATATTGATGCAGGTCTGTGTATATTTCTCAGAGGCGTTCCTGTGTGTATGAGGCTGTATAATGTTCACATTTAAGTGATGATAACTTTCCACACACACAGACACCCCCCCCCCCCCAACACACACACGCACACACTCTCTCAGGTGTGGCCGCAGAGCTCCTGCTTGCCCTTTCTTGTCAGTGACCCACCCTGCTGCTGCTGCCTCTGCTGCTGCTGTTGTCTCCACCTCTGTTGTTGTTTGGCCAGGCCTCTGTGGGCTGGACATCGGCAAAAGAAAGAGAACGTGAGAGAAGGAGAGAGAGAGAGAGAAACAGAGAGAGCATAAGAGAGAGAGAGAGAGAGAGAGAGAGAGCAAGAGAGATGACAGGACATGCCAGCAAATTGCATCACTTCTGCCTGTGTGGCCCGGGACAATGCCCCGCCATATGCCGGCGGGGGGGAAATGAATGGCCCTCATTTGTGCTGGACTGCCTGGGACCCTCCGTGGCACACACACGCAGACACAGACAGACGAGCCCTCTCCCCCCCATTTACTAACGCTGCGCGCAGGATCGCTCGCTCAAAATCACACACTGGCTCTGCTGGGCATGTGAGTGTGTGTGTGTGTGTTTGTTGTGGGGAGGGAGGTGTTGGTGTGGGTGGGGGCGTTTGGGCCGAGGAGATGACAGCCTGTGGTGTGCATGCCCATTCTCTTGGTATCTGTCCACCTACTTTAAATGTCCCTGAAACATTAATGGGGGGGGGGGGGGGGGGGCAGCTGCAAATCTACAAGTCCGCGCCAAGTTTAATAGCCTGTTGTGCCCGGTGTATTCAAATTTGTGGTGTTTTTTCATCTGCTCTAGTTGTGTTATTTTTGTAAGGGTAATTGAGCTTAGTTGTGTTCAGTAATGCTTAATTAAGTTTTGAAGGCAGGTGTTCAGGACTTTTCTCCTTTAAAGTAATGTTCTGTCTCTGTACCATATGTGTATATGAAGGTGAATATGGACCATGACTCTATCTCTCTCACCCAGGTGGGCTTTATTGTGTGTGTGTGTGTGTGTGTGTTTGTGTGTGTGTGTGTTTGCTTCTGTTGTGTCCCTGTCCTGCATGTGTGAGTATGTCTACTTATGGCTGCAAGTGCATCTCTGTTTGTTCTGGCATCAGTGTGTGATGATGAGTGTGTTTGTCTCTGTCCCAGTGTATGTATGTGTGTGTGTGCATCTGTGTTTGTCTCTGTGTATGTATGAATGTGTGTGTGTGTGTGTTTGTGCCTGTGTGTGTGTGTGTACAGGCCAGGGATGATAGCAGATGATTAAGGAGCGTGCGCTCTGTTGACATGAGATCCTAATGAGGATGAAATGAGAAGGTCAGGGCCGCTCTCTGGATGCGAGACGCCTCCCTCTTCAGGACAGCCAGCTAATCCCCCTCTTTAATGGCCCCCAAAATGCGGGCACACACACACACACACACACAAACATACGTACACTCACACCAACAGCAGTGCCACCCCTCATCAGCACCCTGCATCTTCATAATTGCAGTAATTAGTGCCACAACAAGTCCATCTCGGCTACGGTGCTCACGTATGATTAGCACTCGTCTGTCTCGTCCTTTCCTTGCCTGCTCCATCTCCCTCTCCTCCCCTCTCTCGCTCTCTCTTTCACTCACTTTATCCCACATTTCTCTTTGCCATGTTGCTGACGCTGGCAAGAGTGTATTATTTGGTGCCATTATACTCAGGGGCGTAGAAGGACTGTGACTGTGACTGTTTAATTTTAATTTTTAGTATTAAAACTAAATAAATCAGACCTGACTGAACCTTGTCTGTGTGTGAGCATGAGTCTGAATGTGTGTGAACCTAAGTGTGTTTGTGTGTGTCTGTATGTGTGTGTGTGTGTGTGTGTTGGACTCATATCCGTCATCATGGGCTGAATTGATTTGCCGGGTGAGGGTCTCTGTCAGCGCTGTGAACTAGTGACCCGGGCGGAAGAGGAAGCACTCAGGTCGCTCTGCCACATTCATTCTCAGGGTTAGCAGGAGACTGATACAGCCCAGCCGAGAGCAGGGGAAAAGAAAGAAAGAAAGAAAGAACAAAAGAAAGGAAGGGCAGAAGAAGAAAAAAAGAGGAATATGAGAGAGACATGGGAGAGTGGAGGACTCCGGGACGTCGGGTGTGTGTAAAGTGTGGAGAAGTGTCAGATGGGGGGTCTTCCCCGTCGATGACCCGTTGGTTTTTAAAGAGGTGCACTTTGCCTCGTTAATCAAGTCTAGGTGCATATCACTGGAGCCCATCAGGCTTCCCAGGACCCCTCCCCCACACACACACACACACACACACTCACAACTGTCATTTTTCATATGTGGTCATGGGGAGATAACATCCTAGGGTGACAGCTCGCTTAAAGAAGAATGGGGGGAAGTGTGTGTGTGCGGGTGTATGTGTGGTTGTGTGTGTGTTTTTGTGTGGTCCTGAAAGACAGAAGAATTTGGTGCTGTAGTGTACATGAGGGCTTGTAAATGGGTAAAAAAGGAAAAAAATAGAGAGCACCCAGAGAAATATCTAGAGAGAGAGAGAGAGACTGAGAAAGAGAGACAGAGAGAGAGAGAGAGAGAGAGGTAGAGACAGAAAAATGAGCCTGCCAGTGGTTAATTGAGCATACCGATTCCTAATGTGTCAGGTGGTGGCCTTGCCGATGAGCAATGGCACTTTGCACCACGCATCTTCCTTTGTCTCCTCTCCAGGAACCCTAATGACAAACCAGAGCCACCAGGGAGTGTCCACATTCACCCCATTCACAAAATATAACAGCGTGTCATTGCCCACTTATGCCTCTGTGTGTGTGTGTGTGTGATTTACCTCTTCTGCCTATGTGTGTGTGTGTCATTGCCCACTTATGTTCATGTGTGTGTGTGTGTGTGTGTGTGTGTGTGTGTGTGCGCGCAACACACTCATACCATACCTTCATATTGAGTTATGAGGCAGTGCCTCGCCGGTGAACCCATGCGCAGGGATCAAGTTCGGAGCATATTCATTATAAGAGCCCCCGACCTGTTTATTTTTACTGTCTCCAAACAGCACGCATCCATTATCCCAAAGATTTGGGGGATTTTTTTTCTCTCCCCTCCTCTCTCTCTCTCTCTCTCTCTCTCTCTCTCTCTGTCTTACTCCCCCTTCTCTCCTTAATGCCTTTGGGTCAGACGCTAATGAGCTTAGCGCAGGGGAAGCATGGAAGCTATTACCAGGGGTTGGGTGTGGGGGCAAAGGGGTGGCGCGATGAGATCTTGCATTATGATTGCATCCATTTATATTAAAAAAGAAAACAGAGGTGGGAAAGTGAGGGGGGCATGCATCATTCGGCCCAGGCTGGGGAGAGAGAGGTGTGTGCGTGTGTATGTGTGTGTGTGTGTGTTGTGAGTCTAACAGGGGTGGTGTTGGTGCATGGCACAAGCTGTTGGAGCGTGGAGGGAGAGAGAGAGAGAGAGAGAAAGAGGAGGAGGAGGGAGGAGGGCATGGGAAAAGGCTGTCTGCCCATCCTTCTGCCAAATCAGACCTCTCTGACTTTGTGTGCTTGTGGCTTTCATGTCTGTGTTTGCGTGTGTGTGCATATGTGTGTGTGTGTGTGTGTACACACACACAGGAGGTACACAAAGACACACACACACACACACATAAACACGTGTACATCCCCCCGGAACTTGTTCAAGGTGTTCCATGGCCATATGTTTGCTCATTGGGGAAGCGGGCATGAGGAGTGCGTCTCATTGCCCTTCACACAGGTGAGCGCTGGGGTGGTGCCATCTCTGGGTTCACGCCAGCCCAGACGGGATAGGGGACGCTGGTGCCCAAAACTCACCACATACTCCACACACACCAGCACCTGACCAAGGAGAAGCCTACATCCCAAAGCCCAAGGAAGTGTCCAACACAGACTCCCTAAACTGACCACCCTCAACTCCATGCTTGTGCCTGCCTGGCAGGTCTTCACTGGAAGGCATACGTGCCAATAAAACCATAGTGCTTTTAATGTCATACATAATTTTAATACATTAATCACCTTGTGTGATTACTATATGTGTGACTGAGCAGTGATTAGATTTCTGTGTGTGGTCCAAGTGAAACACACTGTTTGATGGGAACACAATCAGGACAGTGGGATCATGACAAAGAAGAAATGAAGCTAAATAAAAACACCATGCGGTGAAATGCATGTCAGTCATATGATTATATTCTCTTTATTATTATTATTGTCTGGAGAAGTACATACTGTATGTTTTGAAATAATCAAGAAATGTTGCAGCAACGAAATTATTTCTGTCATCTCTGATATCTGTTCGTAATTGTATTTGCATTATTACATGTCCACATGTTATGGTTTTTCCATGATTGCATTATGATCTGACACATCTCAAACCAAACCGTCGCTGACTAAGCAGCAAGATAAAAAAAAAAACTTGGTGACAGCCATTTTATACACTTTATAATGTTCCTGCACAGCCTGACCTCAAGTAAAGAGAAGGGGGGAAAAAACACAGTGGAAAGAGGTTTGTTTTTTCCATCATGGGTGGATAATAAGCTGAGCGTCTGCTGGAGTGATTACAGAGACTGGGGGGCATGTTTAGTGGCACTTCCTCTTTTGGACTTTCTCTCAGATGGCATTACACAATGGAGCTCCTGATAAAAGCCAGTGTTTGCTGAGTGTACAGAATAGGCAGCAAAACTGCGTCATCACTGGTCATATTTAGTGGGCACTCATGCGCATTATGAACCACTAGACACACACGTGCACTGCAAGCAACATGTTGTGGTAAACCTTTAAAGGTTAACAAAAGGTTTAAATGATGAGTATTTCACTCTAAAAAATATATTATTCTTGTAGCCTCTGATTTCAGCAATTAGTGATAGTTATAAAAAATAAACAAAAATAAATAAATAGATAAATAAATAAATAATATATACATAAAATGAATATGTTAATAAAAATGACTGTACAACATTAACAAGAAAGAAACATACAACATAGTAATAAATGTGATGAAATACTACAATGTAATGTGAATAAATAAAATATATATTTCGTATTATCCACTGTACATATTGTATTTGTATAACATTTGTGTTTTGCAAGATATGCTTTGCGTACTTTCAGTTACAGTTCAGGTGAGTGACCCCCACTTGAACACCACTTGAAATCCCTCATCTGCAGCTGGCGTTAGGGAGTTTAAACAGGGTCTCCTGTGCCAAAGTGTTTCCAGCCCAGTGTTTCACACACAGCAAGGGCTTCTCCAGGGCCCGGTAAAATGTCACTCTGAGGGTCTCATCGCCTCTCCAAATCCAACCTGCCGACCCCCCATGCCCAGTCTCTCGGCATTCCCTCTCCAGTGGAAAATCACCTAAGCCCTGGCAGCAGGGGGATGCGCGTTATTACAAATGACTCACATCACTTGCCGAGGAGGTCAGCCGCGTTCCGTGTTTTTGACATTTACGGCGTCACGTTCCACGTCTCGCCCGTGTATGATGGCCACTGGCCTTTGGCTGTTACACTCAAAGCCGGATGCGGATATGAAAAGGTTGTCAGAGCAGGGGTCGGAGGGTACTACAGCGCAGTCAGGCAGGCTGGGGAGGTGGGTGGCTGGTTATGTAATGCCTGCGTGTCTGTCTGCTGCTGGAAAAGCTACAGGCTGCTGGGTACAGAAAGCAGGCAAATGTAATGTTTGATATTTCAGAGCTGAAGAAATTGCCGCACTGGTTAAAACCTACATTCATAGCTTTGTTTCTGTTAAATGTATTACATCAAATCTTATCATGTGCTATGAACTGCTATTGTTGTAGGCTACAGTTCATAATGCGTTTGGTCATGCCAGGTTCCAGTGTTCTTACAAGGCATGTAGAATGTACAACATAAAGTATAACATAATCAATTAATTTATACAGTAATACTCTCATCAATCAAGCTAAATTATGCATTAACTTACATACTCCACATAGGCAGAACATTTCCCAGATACAATTAATACTAAGATTACCAGTGATATTAAGCCTTTGAGACTTAAAACATTTGTTTGGGCTTTTTTAAAAATCAGTTTTAAAAACTCCTAAAGAACTCTGGCAGGGAGAGTCACTTCATCATGTTTCATTTTTTTTGCACATATTTGCTTTTTGGTGGCAGATTTGATCCATAGCAAAAAGTAAACTCAGAACAGCTTTTCCCCTCTCCCTCCCCCACTGCTTGCGTTTTGTGGAGAAGATTAAATATTTCTGCTTGAGAACACCCTTTAAACACCAAGATGACTGCTGTCACTGACACACAGACCCCCAGTGCACACACACACGCACACACCCTTCCCCTCTGCTCCTCCTCCTCCTCCTCCTCCTTCTCTCTCTTTGGATGGAAGGCAGGGGGACTCAGAGGAAGGGAGGGTGGTGGGTGAAAAATATAATCTCCTGAAAAGAATGGGGCCCCATGGGATTTTGTCAAAGTGGGCCCTCTCTGGGGCTGAGGTGGGGGGGTGGCGGATGGAGCTGGGGTGGGGGGTGGGAGGGTGAGGTGGCGTATGGGGCTGGGGGGGGGTTGAACCCCAGGCCACTCCACACTGTAACCTGAACCAAGGGGGGGTCCAATCTGTCAAATAATTAGCCGTTGTCGAGCACAAAGGTTTTATTTGCAGGAATTTCATACAGCTGGCATTGAATAATATGCCTCTGTATTGTGCAGGGTCATGGGAACATCATCTCTTACTGGTGGACCATGACAGACAGACACATGATAATAGAGACGGGACTGGTCATTTAATTCCTGGAGCTTTTTTTCTTCTCTCTGCTTCTCTTTTTCCATATTGTCTCTCCTTCTCGGTCCAACTGTTTTTGGAAGCTCTCCTCTCTTCCATTTCTACTTTTCTTATCTTTTCTCATTTTCTGAAGTCTTTCAGGATTGGGAAATATATATGTTATCTTTATTGTACAAATAGTTTTACTCAATGTTTGTATTGAACGTGTGGATGTATACATTTTCAAAATACTTCAAAACTTCATCCTTCAAGTGACACTGTCCTTTATTGAATTTCTGATTTTATTTATTTTCATCTATCCATCTTTTTAAATCTACTGAATTCAATTCTTGACAGAAATATGTTCAAAGCATGTAATGATGTTTTCTTTTTAACAAAACCGAAACTCTTGCACTGATAAGAAGCTAATTTCCCAGTGGGGGAAATTTCCCCTCTTATGACCGTTTGTCACATTACAGAGCAGAGGATATTTACACTGTGAATTATTTATTGAGAAATCAGGCTGAGAAGTCAGTTAGTGAACAGATGCGAATGAGAAAGGGGTGGGAGTGTGGAGAGAGAGAGAGAGAGAGAGAGAGAGAGAGAGACAGAAGGAGGGAGAAAAAGAGACAGAGATCGAAGGGAGAGAGGTAGAGCAAGAAAACCATAAGAGAATGAGAGAGAGAGACCCAGCAACTGGCTGAGCCTGTCGCCTTTGCCCGCCTCTTTTGTGTGTGCTGAGTTTGACAGCTGGCTTCCCCCAAAATCCGGTGCCTACGTGTGTGTGTGTGTGTGTGTGCCTGTTTGTGTGCGTGTGTGTGTGTGTACGGGGGGGATGAAGGTGCTCGGGATCAGGCCTAAGTGCTCCCCTCGGACACAGGTGAATGGGGTACCCCCAGGCTCTGTGCGTATTCGTGTGAAATCCATTTCATTCGCACACATAAGCCCATATATTTATGAGGGCTAATGCCATTGTCGCCCCAAAACTATAAATCCCTCTGCCATATGCGTTTTGCTGTTTCAGTGACGTGTAGAAGCTGATGGGGGGAGGGAAGGGGCCATGTGGCTCTGGCTCTGGGCATACATCTAGAACCTGCCTGCCAGCCTGACTCTCTCCTCTTCATCTTCCTTCCCCACTCACAGAAACAGACCTAAACATACAAAACATGGTTGGTGTCATACTGGGCTATCAGGCCCTTTTACAGCTGTGAAGATAATGTGGCGGAAATGAGGACAGTCCCTTCACACAAACAGATACCAGTTTCCAAAAAAAAAAAAAAAGGACCATGCGTCCAGTCTCTACCCACTGAGTATCCAGAGTGTCTCACTATCGGTTGACCTCTGACCTTAAGGGGGGGCACACAGGCAGGAAGAGGATGGTGTTTAAAGGGATTGATTGGTTTGCGGTTGGTAGACTGTTTATACCATGTCATACCAGAGGCTTGACCTTTGCCCTCCCCACTACGGGCCAATAGGCTGAGGGCCTTGACCCGTGTCCATCAGCGACATTGCTAATTAGCGTCAACAGCGCTAGCGTTTGGCTTTGAAATGTTTGTTCAACCACTACTGACTCTGATGACAAAAGACATGTACTTTTCCCTTGTTCCTTTTAAATTATAATATTTATTGTTTTACATTACAATAAATTGGACTGAGCGGGCGGCATTCTGACACATCCCCACTGTAATTGTAGATTCAATATATATATATGTACATATCTGACCTTATAAGTGTATTTGACTATGCCTCTGTGCTCAGACTTGCCTCTAGGTAAACACCTGAAATATCTGTGTGTGTGTGTGGGTGGGTGTGGGTGTATGTGTGTCAATCAAAATGGTTTTGTTTATGTGTACACACTTCAGGTCAAATATGACGGATGGCTTGCATCTGTCAGCTGCTGCTAATCAACACCAACCCCCTCTCACACACACACACACACCAGTGGATCAGCTGTGCGCGGGAGGCAGCTAGCCTGTGGAGGCCAGCGCTTCCTTTTAAGAATGACTTCTAGATTACTGCTTCCTGTGATCGCCCTAATTGTAATGCACACAAGCTTACTATTTCCCAGTCATTATTCCATACAGCTTTTCGCACACGCTAATAAGAATGTGCACTGAAGCACAGCCCACTGCCATAACTCTAATTTCTGCCTTTGCCTTACAGCTATTTATTGTCGGAAGAAAAGGAAAATAAGTAGGTACCTACCTCATCATTCGCCACCCCCCACCCTCCCCCCACCCCTCTCAATTTAGGTGATTGTTCGCTATCATCTCCCATATTATGCTCGGGTGCACTAAATGCACAATGCAAACACACGGGGGTAAACCATGTGTGTGCCACCTATTTGAATGCAGTGTACTGAGGTATAGAAGTATATGTATGCAGTGTGTAAGAAAAACATGAAGGGAAAGAAAAGAAGAATGACAGAATATATAAAAGAAAGAAAGACACTCGGAACAAGTGACACTGCCGTTGTGTCAATGGAGTTTTTTATAGCGATGATGTCAAAACCGGTGGAGACATACACGAGAGGCATTTTGCTGACACACTGCGAGTCTTTGACACAGCAATTCATTCAAGGCTCTCTTTCTCTCTCTCTCTCTCTTTCTCTCTCTCTCTCTTACACACACACACACACATGCTTGTCATCACTCAGTCCAAATTCCCTGGATTACAGTACATCTGACAGCATTTCATGTTGGATTTGGGGATAAGAAGGAGGGATTTTCGGTGCAAGCCCTCAGCTTATCTTGAAGCACTTTGCAGGAGTGAGAGAGTCACACTGAATGTAAACCTCAAGCTTTAGGTGACAGCTTTCTCTATCTCTCTCTTTCTCCCTGCTTCTTGATCCTTATTTCTTAGAAATGTTCTCTCGTTCTCTCTCTCTCTCACACACACACTGTCACACTTTTTCTCCCTCATTCCATCTCTCTCTTGGGCCATGTTGATTTAGCTGCAAGTGGCTGCTTGACACAACACTGGCTAATTCCTCAAGGAGCTAAATAAAGCTAACCCCCTTGCATAGTTATTCTTCCACAGGACTCTAGGGGAGCCAGAAAAAAGGATGTATTTTAATTAAGCAAGCCCAGGGGTTTCAGGAATACTACGACCGCAGGAAACCCCGACGGGAGAGAGGGCTGGGAAAGGAGCTGGAGGTGCCACAAACCTACCGTGCGACAGAAAAAACTAATATTATTATTCAGCGGCGATAGTTAATCTCCCCGCAGATGCTGAGAGGGAGAAAGTGTGCCCAGTAATAGCCTCAGCTGATCCACAGTCAGTATGGGAGTTGCTGTGAATGGTGACTGCACTCTGAGTTTTAAAGCTGGTCTGAAATTGTTTAAGATCACTTTGGATATGTTGGTCCAGTAAATGTGTAATGTAACGTAACGTAACGTAACGTAACGTAACGTAACGTAACGTAACGTAACGTAACGTAACGTAACGTAACGTAACGTAACGTAATGTAACGTAGCGTAACATAACGTTGTTCACCAACTGATCAGCATCACTCATCTTCACTGTGCCCTGCTAAAATGGCACCTAGTTGGGTGTCACAATTGATGATCAACCATATTTCTCTGAGCATGTAGCTTCAGTCAAAATGTCATGTTGGGTTATCCTACACAATATTTGGAAGATCAGACCATACAACCTCTTGTGCAGGCCATTCTTTCCAAACTGAGCCATTTAAATGCATGTATTATGTTTATTCTGTTTATTCTATTTAGTCTATTAATAATCAGCATTTCTTTTCACATGACTTTACTAAAAACTAGGGAAAGAATTTGTTTCAATGTTAATGTAATGTTTATTGATGCCATTGTAAGTCGCTTTGGACAAAAGTTTCTGCTAAAAGCCATAAATGTAAACATAAATGTTTCTGAATGGACATGGAGGCTTGTGCTATACAGTAGGTTTATATGTACAAAACTGATCGGACCTGGATGACGACATTTCTTCTTCCTACTGAAAATGCTGGGAGAAAATGGGATGAGAAATTAGTTTTTGTAAACAAATTTGATGTGCTTGATCGAAAGGGGATGCGATCTTCCTGGATGCTCTCACTTGGGTAATTTGCAAATAGAAATTATTATTATTATTATTTTTTTAAGTATATAAGTATATATACTCTTTTGATCCAGTGAGGGAAATTTGGTCTCTGCATTTATCCCAATCTGCGAATTAGTGAAACACACTCAGCACACAGTGAACACACAGTGAGGTGGAGCACACACTAATCCCGGCGCAGTGAGCTGCCTGCAACAACAGCGGCGCTCAGGGAGCAGTGAGGGGTTAGGTGCCTTGCTCAAGGGCACTTCATATTATGATAAAAATTACCTTCACCACCCAGAAAGTCGGTCAAACGACTATACTCAGATGTGACTCTTGTTCCTGTGCTTCTGTTGAAAATGAGGCATGATGGGACATTGAGTTTTTAAGTGTGCTGTGGCACTGCCAATAGATGTGTCCCAGGGACAATGATGACAGGTGACTGTGTGGCTCCCAAGTCTGTCTCCAGTGTGGGTTAAACCGGATAAATAAAGAAATAACATCGCGTACCTGAGAGGAATCTTGAGAGTGCTTTTTTTTTCCTGGTGGGGGGAAAGATGGATTGCCTGAACTCTCCACCAATCACAAAACAACACATTGGCTGGAGCATTGATTGATGAAGTATTTAAGTCGTCAATCTCACATAACGTTTTTTTTCCCACTACGCTCTCTCTCTCTCTGTAGTGGGGAGAGGGGATGCTGTGTCTGCAGCATCACAGAGAGACTTGACTCAAGTAAAATATCACAGATTGCTCTACCCCCTTTTGCCTGAACTCAAATCCATTGCACCTCTATATATATGTGTGTGTGTGTGTGTGGTGTCTGTGTGTGTGCTCATGCACATTTGTGTTTGTGTGTGTGTCTCTGTAAAGGGAGTATCCCTTATATTTATTTCAGATCTCACTTCAGCCTAAAACCATCCACATAAAACGAAACTAGCCAGTGTGCAGACATGCACAGTCACAATGAAAGTGCTAAATTTTACCCCTCCATGATAAAAAAAGCCGTCTGGTTGTTTGGGTGGAGGAGTGAGGTGGGGTGAGGTGATATGGCACACTTCCTTCATGATGATAGCCAGGGGAGAGGAGATGAGAAGGTTCCAGAAGGTTTTCTCTCCTCGAGTCCTTCTGTCCTGTCCTGGGTTGCAGATGCGCTCGGTCAGCCGCTTGGGGCACTCGGTCAGGAGCAGATTTTTGAGGACTTCAATGAAACAGGATTAGCCGAGCTTTACTCTTAGTTCACCCAGAGGTCTGGACGAGTCAGACAGAGGCCATCTGTACACACACACACACACACACACACACACACACACACACACACACACACACACACACACACACACACACACACACACAAACACACACACAATGCTCTTAATCTATGCTAACATGCTCAACACATAGATACTATGACAAATGGATGTGGTGGAAATCAAATAATGGGGTGATGATAACTGATCAAATAATGGGGTGATGCTACTTTACACATTTTACATGATAAAATCGTAATACTTGAATTAAAACAATATATGAAAATATACTCTACAAATATTGTACAATTGTGAGCAATTTGTGTGAATATTTCTATTATGGTAAACCACACATTGCATATTTACTAATTCATTGGTAATTTATTGATTTGTTTAAAACCCTATTTCATTTCAGCTCCCAGCTGTCCATTTGCAGAGGCTCCGCTGAAAATCATTTACCACAATGGTATTGATTGCAATCATAATCGTCACTAACAATAATTGTATTGATCCGCCGGGGGAACCTTCTATTCAGCGCTCGCCAAAGCCCTGACCTTTTCCCCTTTACCGAGACCTCTGTGTTCCTGCCATACATAATATCATAATCACCCTTTTGTGCTCTGCCACTCCGGGCCGAAACAAGCTCCTGTCCTCCTCTCTGGCTACTTGGCATTCACGGCTGTAGAACAGAAAGCTGGGTCGGAGCTGTTGCGTGCATTCTATTACTCTGCAAAGATATTGATTAGGTTTTATGCAAAAAAAGAGGAATGCAAGCTTTTGTTGAGGGGCTGAACTGTAAATATGGGTTTTAATAGCAGGCTGGCGGTCAGGAAAGAGGTGGAGGTGGCACTCTAAAAATACTTCTTTCTCCCCCCACATTGTATCTCTCTCTGAAATATGATCCTGCCCGAGACCCTCCATAGCGCCTGGTTCTAATCAATGTGTGTGGCTAGCGGGATCCTCCTGTCTCAGCAAATTAATGACCTCACTTTTTCTTTGGTTTCATCCATTGATTTGTTTTATTAGCCCATTGATTTCTGTGGAGGTTCCTCCCACTCCTCTTTTGCTTATCAATATGAGAGCTGACCGAAATCCAGCCAAATTCCCAATCAGTCAATCGGCTGCAGCTGTGGTGGCATCTCTCCCCTATATGCACTGGGGACTGACTTGGGTTACGGAGTCTGACTCCGAATGACACATGAGAGTCATGTAGGTGTGTGTCTGTCTGTCAGTGTTTGACTGTGTGTGTGTGTGTGTGTGTGTGTGTGTGTGTGTGTGTGTGTGTTACTCTGTGTGTGTGTGTGTGTGTGTGTGTGTGTGTGTGTGTGTGTGTGTGCGTGTGTGAGTTACTCCATGTGTGACTCTCTCTCTGTGTGTGTGTGTGTGTGTGTGTGTGTGTGTGTGTGTGTGAGACTCTGTGTGTGTCCGTACGAAGCAGCATGTATTACAATGCAGGAAAAGGGAATGATGGACTGTGAACAAAAGACAAAGAAAAAAACAAAAGCAATGTGAGAAAAGGAGAGCTAGAGAGAGGGATTGTTGCTAAAAGAATAGCATCAAAGTTGGTGTGAAGACTCTTGCTTTTTGCTTGTTTTTTTTTTTACGCTCCTGGTGCCATAGAAATGCATGGTTGCCATATGGATAGCATATCCTCCTATCCACTACGTGCTGTGCATGTGAGGGGCTTGCTGCATCTGTTGCTGTGGGCTGTCCACCTGCCCATTGTTCAGTGGGCCTATTAACAGCCGTGTCTGACCACTGCTTTTAATTCCCTTTGAAACCAGAACAATGGATAGGAAGTCATTTATGGCAAGAGTCAGACTCCACTTCACTGCAGGAATTACAGCCTTTCATTCTCCGCCACTGAAGCGTTTTAGTGACGTGACCCGCCAGTGTATTGGCCAAGCCCTGTATCTCTTCAGTTGCTCACACACACACACACACACACACACACAGATACACTTTACACACACACACACACACACAGATACACTTTACACACACACACACGCACACACACACACAGGCGCACATACACATGCACACGTGCATATGCACACACACACATCCAAGTTTTACAGACACACAGGCATACACTCTCCCATGCAACAATATTCTTTCACATAAGCACACAAGGAAAAGTACAAGAACACACACCCACACACATGCAGACAATAAGAAGCCAAGCCTGGGTTCCATCTCGACAGCTCACATGACGGAGACAGTCCTCCACAGATTTATGTGCTCTGCTTTGCAAAGTGAAATAGAAGCAAACGAGAAACCAAATAAAAAAAGAGCAAGTGCAAATGTTTGCTTGCTGTAGTTAGCCCCGTTATTCATCCCCGCAGCTGCCCAAATCCATTAAGACAAACATGGCCTGAATTCTCCAGGCACCAGTCGGTGACTACACATTGTCTCAAAAGAAACATCACGGCCATAATATTTCTGCCCGCTTCCAGAACGTTCTGCAGTGTGACAGGGGCTGGACTGTGAAAACAGGCTGAGGTAACAAAGAAAGTCATATAAAATATCTGGACCCATCCCCCGTTGCCCTCTCTCTCTCTCTCTCTCTCTTGCTCTCTCTCTTGCTTTCTATCTTTCTCACCCTTCTGTCATTCTCTGTCTCTCTTTCTCTTTCTCTTCCTCTCTCTCTCTCGTGCTGCAATCCTAAGGCACCTTATGATATTTAATGAATGGTCTCTTGTCATAAGCAACAGGCTGCTCTCCGAGTGGACAGGATGAATTGGATTATATCCATGACAAGACTGACTTGAGGCCTGAGAATGTTCCCGTTGAGTAGCAACAGATAGGGCTCCTTTATCATGGGCCCACTCCTTTCTCTTTCTCTCTCTCTCTCTCTCTGGCGCTTCGGCTTGTTTATCCAGCTTGTGGGAATTCCTGTTTTCCTGAGGATGGTTTGGGCCGAGCCATCGGGGACCGTCTGTATTCCTGTCTCCCAACTCTGGGAGTTCTGGGAATGCGAGGCTGCGTGGGCACACCTTTCATTCTCCCATCTTCAGTGCCATGCACACCAGGAAACCAAGGACACCCATTTCGCTCGTTTATCCACCCCACCCTCTCCTGCTTCTCTCACTCTCTCTCTCTCTTCTTTTGCAAAAGAGGTGATAATATATTGAAAAAGGGAGCAAAAGAGACATAAATTTTCTTTGAAAGCTTCTCCCACAGCGAAGTTGAGGCCGGTGTTCATTTTAATGACAAAATGGCTTCCCTCAATAATTGAAAGGCTTCGATGTCCATTTTATGTGGTTGCAGGTCAACTGGTGTAAACACTTTCCTCCCCTTAAGGCCAATAGTATTTTGCCACTAACAGTCTGAGAGCTTTACACTTCCTTTTCTCTTTCCTCTTGGAAATTGTTGATTTTCTTTCCCGATTATATTTAGCTTTTGTTTTCCGAGACAAAAACAGGAAATGTGGCCTACTGGTCTAAATCACCAGGCCTCTCAATGGTCCTTGTAATGGTAATTTTCAGAACTATGAGGACTCCTCTATCACCTCCCCTAATCTCCTTAAAGATTCTCTGTGGGAATGAGATAAAATGACATGCATGCATCACATTTTAATCTATGTGAAATTTGAAATCGCATAAGCCAGTTCCTCATTTTTTGACTGCTATGACACCGTAAAATCAACTGTTGCAATGTGATCAATCCAACAACTTTTGTGATGACTCGGAACCAACAAACAGATTCAATAAAACAACTATGTAGCAAAATTAATAAATACACAAATCGAAAGAAAGACATAAATAAAATCTACCGACAACTTATGAGCTTCGCATATCAATCATTCTACCCACCGGACATGACACACACACACACACACACACACATTTTCATCTTTTTTTCTCTTGGTGGGCTCCTGCATTCTTTAGCCAAAGAATCAAGGCCACGGCGAAGAGATTAACCAGTCCTTTTCTATCTCTTTCAAGCACTGGGGGAGAAACAGGGTTGGCTCTCCAAACGGGTCCAGCCACGCTGTCCTCAAAACAGAGCAAAATCTGCCCCCATTTCCACAGTCCAAATCACTGTAGGCTTTATGGACATTAATTAGCATTTCTATTCACTCCTCACAAGCACACACACACTCTCTCTCTCTTTTTCTCCTCCTCTGCCTCTTCTCTCTCTCTCTTCTTGAAGTATTTCCTCCATGCTCCTGGCAGTAGTTTCCTGTTCTTTCATCTTCCCTTGTGGTGGGACTATTAGTGGAGCCCTACCTGAAAGCGTTTGGGAGGCAGCTGGCTGCTCTGTTCTGTGCTGTTCTGTGCTACGCTACACTGTGGACATGGACACAGACGAAAGGGCCCAGGGGCTGGGACACGGGAATGCTGGCCTGGAATACCGTCAGGGTAATTACACCTTCTTCCGAAGAGGGAATGTGGCAAGCATTAAGACACGTACAGTACTGTACGGCTTTTTTTTTTCTTCCATCATATCTGCTGTCTTTCAGGCCTCTGTTGTTCTATTTATGTCTATATATGTGTCAGTATAAAGTCCTGGTGGATGTTGCTGCTGTTCCTATCTTTCTTACAAATACACATATTTCTGTCCACTGGCTTTAATTACTCAACCTAAAACATCAACAGTGTAAACAATGTGTCTCCTTCATCTGTGAACTTGCCAACATGGCTGTGTTGTACAGCTGTTGTAATTTCTCTTTGGTAAGGGCATGTTATGTTTGTGATTGCTGAGGACACACTTCAGAGTCACCTGACTGGCTGCCACCGAAACCAGACGGTGGAAGGCAAACAGAAGTGAAATGGGGAAAAGGGTTAAAATGCACTCTGCTGCACTAGTGCTATCTTATGAAAGTCTATTTTAATAGAGACCTGGGAACCCTGCTGTGTCTGACAGTACTCTATGTGTGTGTTTCTGGATGTGGGTTTCTCTTTCTGTCCTCTGTGTGTGAGTGTATATGTAAGATGCATAAGTGTGTGTGTGTGTGTGTGTGTGTGTGTGTGTAATGGGAAATGAAAGGTGCAAGGATTAGTGTCAGTGCTGTACAACCAGAGGTGAGAGAGCTGAGGGTGGGCCTCTGTGTGTGTGTGTGTGTGTGTGTGTGTGTGTGTGTGTGTCTGTCTGTGTGCTGTGGTAGCCTACAGGGGTCAGTACTTGGGGGGTGGGAGCACTGAGATCACACTGGCCACACATGGCTTTGTCTCTTTTCCGGCCATGTAAGACGATACCAGCTGATAGTCTGCCCAGCGAGGGACAGTGCAGAGTGGGGGTGACAGCAGGGGGAGGAGGGGAAAGGGTTTGATCAAAAAGAGCCCTCTCCTCACTAAGAGGCATGTTAATGATTACTGTTAATGATTACCATGGATGGGCTCCATGAACAGCACCAGCACCAACATGAGATATAATGTAGTGTGTGTGTGTGTGTGTGTGTGTGTGTGTGTGTGTGTGAATGTGTGTGAGTGTGTTGAGTGTGTTTTTGTATGAGAGAGAGAGAGAGAGAGAGAGAATGCATGAGTGTATTTCGAAAAGATCTGGAGGTATTGGGACTTACAGGGAAATAAATACTGATAAAGTCAACTTTCTATAAAAAAAAATAACAAGGATAGTCCTCCACAGGTTAGTTTTCCTGTGTCCTTTTATTGTCGTGAGAAAAATGATAGTGTGCATTTCTCATGCGACAAGGAGCTCTTTCTCGTTTTGTGGTGAAAGGTGACCTGACCCATAATTCCACTGAAACCACACTGGTCTTTGAGGAGAGGTCAGCATCTGACATCGTCAACAAACTCACAAGCTGCATCATTACGAATCAGATTGCCTAATTTGACAAGAATCCCAGAACCTCTTAACCCCACAATACATCATGTTAAAATTATCAGGTTGTTATGAAATGTAAAATTACCTTTTTGCAAAATGCCAATGGTAAAAACCGTTCATGAAATTTGAAATGAATCGATTCCAACATGATTTCAGATCCCAATACTGGTTGTGAAAGGCATATGTGGATGTGGTTTTCTGATGGGAGGCTCTACAAATAGAGGAATCTGCTTTTAGTGCCCATAAAGAAAAATACACACACACACACACACACGCACAAGACACACTCACACACATCAAAACAAAAAAAGAGAGAGTGCCAAATCATGGACACAAAAGGAGAGGCGAGCAGAGTGCAATAGAAAACAGTGTTGTCAACAGGACCCCCTGCCGAGGAATTTCAATTTCATATATCTAATTATCCCTGTCAGATAGAAGACCTGACAAAAACCTCCTTTTGTTCGCCCACTCTGTCTTTCTCTTCGTCTCCCGCTTCTCACTCTCAATTAATTTCTGCATACGGTATATGACTAATTGTCTCGCCGCAACCCTTCCACTTTATAAATAGTAATTTGGGATGGGGAGCAGAGAGAGAGAGGGTGGATCTGGGGGTATTCATGCATCAATTTATAATATTTGAACACAATGGCCTGTGCATAATTCAGGTGATCACGTAAGGCGGGCTAACGCTAGCATCACAGCTCCCGCGTCTTTTCACAGCGGAGGCCTGCAACCTTCGCGAAAAAAACAACAACAAAAAAAGAGAACCTGTTCTTTTTCACCCTTTCCCCTCCATCTTTTGTAGAGAGAAATAGAGAGATGGTGAGACAGAAAGAACAAGAGTGAAAGGAAGCGTTTTATGTCTCTGATATCAGTCATTGAAATTGCTACTTTGTATGGAGTGCTGATATTAGCATTTTAATTAGCCGGTGAAAAAAGAGGAGAAGCTATTGCCATGCACACAGGGTTGTCTGCACTTAGCAAAGGCAGCTACTCTGTCATCTCACATGGCAGAGTTTGGTGCTTTTCATATGTCTCCTCTTACCTTGGTTAGGTATTTGCATTTCCAAAGCCTCTGTAAAAGTTCACTTAATTCACACACACATACAGACATAATTCACACACACACAGACACACACACACACACACACACACACACACACACACACACACACACACACACACACACACACACACACACACACACACACAGAGAGAGAGAGAAAGAGAAATAGACAAAATCAAAGTTTGATTATTTTGCTGCTGTACGTGAACACTGGCTGACTTGAATTCTTCAAGAACTAGCTGAAAGAATGAGGTTATAGTCTGGCAGACATTGACCATTGTCCAGCTCCACTTGCTTTCATAAAAGTTCCTCTATGAATGCCTGATAACATAGTTCTCAACTATTTCTGGAATTTTCTGAAGGTGGCTGGATTGCGTTGCGTCTTTTCCCTCCTGTCACCCCTGAATAAAATATTACAATATGCATACGGAATACACTGTGCACTCTTGCACTTTTGAAATATTTGGATGATATTCAATCTTTTTCAGCTGAATATGTGTAACCTTCCTTTTCCTGATGAAAACCCCTAAACAATATTAAAAGATTTTAAGTGCCCCTAATGGATTTATTCAGAAAAATACACTTATGGATGACATTGGTCTGGCATAAATGCCATGAACTTTTAAATGTCAATATGAGAAATATCTAAAGCACAAACATTTGTTAAATGAAGTGCTGCTTTATATTTCATGGTTGGAAAATAAAAGTGTGGGATTCAATTTGAACCTTATGAGAGATATGACCTTCAAAGGCTCTAGGGAAAAGAAATATGTCTTTCTAAAGCCCATTTTAAATACTTGCAAGTGCTGAAGCACAAGTTGATATACAGGTGGCCATGAGATGGACTACTGTACTAGCATAAAAGTCAACAGCCTTGAAGTCTGTCTACCCTATTGTAATCTTTGTCTTGGAAAACAGGTTATATTCTTAGCGGGTAAAAATGTGAACCAGTTGTCCCCAAATCAGAAAAAGTTGGGAACGTGTAAAATGTGAATAAAAATCGAATGTGTGGGATTCAATTTGAACATTAAGAGAGATAGGACATTCAAAGGTATAGGGAAAAGAAAAAAATCTTTCTAAAGCCCATGTTAAATACTTGCAAGTGCTGAAGCACAAGTTGATATACAGGTGGCCATGAGATGGACTACTGTACTGGCATAAAAGTCAACAGCCTTGAAGTTTGTGTACCCTATTGTAGTCTTTGTCTTGGAAAACAGGTTATATTCTTTTAGAGGGTAAAAATGTAAACCAGTTGTCCCTAAATCAGAAAAATTTGGAACATGTAAAATGTGAATAAAAATAGAATGTAATAATATGCAAATCTCATAAACTCATATTTAGTTGTCAAAACGGTACAGACAACATATCAAATGTTGAAAATGACAAATTTCACTATTTCATGGAAAATATATGTTCATATTGAATTTGATACCAGCAACATGTTTCAAAAAGAGTTGAGACAGGGTAACAAAATGCTGGAAAAGTTGTGTAATGATAGGGTAACTGGCAACACGATTGTGTATGAAAAAGAGCATCCCAGAATGGCAGAGTCTCTTAGAAGTAAAGATGTAGGGGTCATCACTCCTGTGTGGACAAATGATGCATGATGATGTCATTTTAATGCTTCTTAACATGAAATTGTGAAGTATTTGTGGAGCTCATCATCTACAGTACATAATATCATTAACATATTCAGAGAATCCAGAGAAATCTTTGCAAACTAGGGGTAGAGCTGCAAAACAATATTGGATAGCCATGGTCTTTTAGATCTCATATGGCACTGCATTAAAACCAACTGTTTCTGTAAAGAAAATCATTGTATGGGCTCAGGAAAACCTCTGATAACCATTGTATATGAGTACAGTTTGATACTCAATTCACAGAATGCTAGTGTAAACGTTACCATGCAACAGCCAAAATTGCATTTAGACATGATAAAGAAATACCACCGTCTTATCTGGGCCTGAGCTTGTTTAAAATGGACTGAGCGTGGAAAAAGGTCCTGTGGTTAGACCAATCAAAATTTGCAATTCTTTTTGGAAATCATGGACTCATCTGGGCTAAAGCGGGCCTATACAAGTATTCAACCTATCCAACTTGTTTTAGTGCTCAGTTCGAAACCCAACATCTATGATGGTGTGGAGGTGCATTAATGCCTGCAGCATGGGAATCTTGCACATCTGGCAAGGCACAATCAATTCTGAATGATGTATACAGGTTTTGAGCAACATATGCTGCCATCCAGGCAATATTTCTTTCCAGGGAAGACCTTGAATATTTCAGGAAAACAATGGCAAAATGATTTCTGCACATATTTGAACAGTATTTCTCCATAAAGGAAGAGTCCAGGTGCTAAAATGGCCTGTCTGCAGTCAAGACCTGTCAAATTAGGTGCATCATGGAATGAAAAACATGATTAAGAATACCTCATACTGCTGAGCAACTGAAATCCTATATCGGGCAGGAATGGGACATCATTTAATTCTCAAAACTCTAGCAACTGGTCTTCTCAGTTCCTAAACATTTACAGAATTTTGCTAAATGAAGAGGTGAAGCAACACAGTGGTAAACATGTTGCTGGCATGAAATTCAAAATAATCAAACGTTTTCCATGAAATAGAATATGATATGTTGTCTATGTCCTTTTTTGGGTTTACAAGACTTATACAAGACGTATATTATCACATTCTGTTTTTATTTGCATTCTGCACAACATCCCAACTTTATGTGATTTGGGGTTGTAGTTTTTAAACATTCTAAACAGCATGACTGAGAGACCGAATGGATGGAGAGGAAGAAAGACAGTGAAAAGAAAGAAGGAGAGAAAAAGAGAGAGCTACTTTTATTAGACACATTCCTCCTCTATGGACACACAGACACTTCAACAGTTGCCATGGTATTGGTGCTGACTACATTTCATAATTCTCTCGCTTTGTCTTTCCTCTTTTTCCCCGGTCACTCACTCCTCCCCTCCCTCCCTCCCTCCCTCCCTCCCTCCATTCGTCGCCGTGTGTGCACAAAGTAGCTAGCTCTTTGTGTAAGGTTGTGTGGCAAAAGGTAAGTTCCTCATATTCACTGCACTTGCTTTTACTGTTTCTCAGAGCAGTCAGTAAGTTTATAAGAGTTGTCCTCTCACAGACCACCTGTTCCACCATCCACCTGCATAATCCTATTACTACTATCCTACAGCTTACCAGTTTACTTTTTATATCTCTGAAACTATAATGGACTATATTGATATTTTTTTAAAAACAACAACAATATATTTTACTCCTAATTAATCATAAGTTAATCTGTATAATGAAAACCCTGCAATGTATCAAGTGGTCACATTATTAAATCTAACTCACAAGACAGACATCGTCATTAGCATATCTACAGTCAAGTGTGAAATAACGGACGCAAAAGAGAGAGAGGGAGGGAGAACGAGTGAGAAAGAAGGCAAGAAGAAAAAAAGATTAGCATTTTGTGTATAAATAGTTCCAGGACAAGGGCTGTTAAGTTTGAAATTAACATGTAAACAGTTGGAAAGTGCACCCCTCGACCACCCCACCCCTTGCCTCCCTTTAAAACCTTGATAAATATACATAAAGTCTCACACAAAGAGAGCCTTGTTCCCTTAATGGGAAAGCCCTTAATGGAGACATATATTTCCAGGATTATATCAGCATTCAGTTGCAAATTCTCAGTTTTAATACTCTGGTCCGGTCTATGAATAAGAGTATCATTTGAATTCAGCAGACACCTGGTGCCATGGGCTGTGTGTGTGTGTGTGTGTGTGTGTGTGTGTGTGTGTGGGGGGGGGGGGGGTTGAGGTTGACCCGCTGTCCCTGCCAAGCCCAGGCATTTTCCCAGCCTTCCTCTGTCTCCCCATTCAGACTTCCTCCCATCGCTATACCACCCCCCCCCCCCACACACACACAATCACCCTCTCCCAACAAAAAAAAACGGTGCACACTTGTAACTTTATTCTCCTGTATGACTGAAGGAAAGAGTGAGAGAAGGAGATGAAGAGAGAGAGAGAGAGAGAGAGAGAGAGAAAGAACACTCCAAGCTCTCTCAAAGTTTGAAAAAAAAAGAAAAAATAATGGAGGCAAGAAAAATGCTCTTATCAACCTGCTTCTTACATTCACTCCAGGAAAGTTGGATGCAGGTCTAGAGTTTCGGAGAGGTGAGGGTGGGGTGGGTGTGGAGTGTGTGTGTGAGGCTGGGTGAGTAGTGTGAAGGGGGTTTGGGGCAAAAAAAACCCCGTCATTCAGTACTGTAAAAGCTGAAGTAAAAGCTTTTTATGCCCCTGCCCATTGGTGGCACTGAGCTCTTCTTTTGTTTATTTATCGTACATTAGCCATTGGGGTTACAGAAGGTGGGTGGAGGCATGTGTGTGTGTGTGTGTGGGGGGGGGGGGGGGGGGTGCTGGCGCTGTTGTAGAGACAGGGGGGCTTGGGGGTGGGGTTGAGGGGGAGGACAGGCTATTCGTATGCGCCCCACATCCACTCCACACACAATCAGGCCTGTATTACGTTTTGCAAATTTATACCCAGGATGTTGGTTTAGAGTGTTTCCCTGAAAAAAAGAGGGAGCCCCCCCCCTCTTGCTCTCTCTCTCTCTCTCTCTCTCTCTCTCTCTCTCTCTCTCTTTCTCTCTCTTCCCAAGTAAGTGTCTGCTTTCATGAGCTAGAGTGATTGAGGCACACAAACAAAGCTTTGTTTCCCCAGGCTCACAGATGCAGGCCTGAGCTCCTGGTTCCTCGCTCCGCCCAGCGCCCAGCGCATTCTCACTTTCTGTTTTGTTTTGTTTTGAGCACAACATGGCACTGTGGAATCTCTACATGGCGTTCCCAGGGTGGTATTTTCACCCCAAGAGACTTTTTATGGCTTATTTTGGGGGCACAACATTGGATTGCATGGAATTCCAAAAAGCACACTCGGGTGTCAATTTAGTAGCATTGGCATGCTACATTTACCCCAAAATCGCTCCAGTTTAGATTTAAAGATCTCAAATAATTGTATGGAACTATTTGAATTGAGATATCAATGAATCTTACACTGACAATCTTGACTGGATGCAGGGATGATGTGGAGGACAGCGTTGCACAACTAAAGGAGATACAGAATAATGTTTTTAGACCCACATTGATGATAATGTAGATTCAGACAAAAATCCTTTAATCAACCTTTTAAAAACCATGAGTAGCTCTAATGACCCAGGATGGCCTATTAGATTTTGGATAACTAGCTAACTTGGGAAAGACCTACAACAGCTGTAGTGCTTTTTTATTTTTATTTTTTTAACTTGCATAGTTTAACTTGGGAGTCAGTACAATTGACATTAAGAGGTAGAGTCATCATACTTGACTTTTGTCTAATATAATGATCTTCGGTGTCGTTATCATTGAGTAGAAGGGAAACATAACATTCCTTTTTATTATTCCTGCATATATAAAAAAAAACACTAAAGCCATAACAGCCGTATTTATATAATTTCATAATAGAGACTCAAAACAGCCTGATATTGGCTACCTTTTACAGGAGTCCTGTCATTAAGAATTTGCATTTGGTGTATTCAGGTTTTTGATTGGCTTCTCTCCATTTAGCTTTGCTTGGCACAGGAGATGTGTATAGTTCTTTTCAGGAAGCATAGAGGTAGTTAGGACAAATCACCAAGACTCGTCGTCAAAAAAGTGAGATGCAAATTAGTCTTAGGAATCCACTCATCATTTCTCTCCCCAAAAAACATGTTCTTTGGTAAGGAACAAAACAAGATAGACAATAAGAAAGGCAAACAGCCGTGCCTGAAAACAGTAGTTGTATGTTCCTGTCTGGGTGGGCGATGAAGTAGATGATGAAGAGTTCACTGAATACAAAGCTTTGTCTACCTATCTCATGTTCTAGGGCCAAGGCAACTCAAAAGTCCCCAAGAGAGAAGAGATGAGGGGATTGAAGTTCTTCAGCACCTTCCTGTTTGTTCTGAGTTATCACTTGGTGCCAGTCAAGGTCTCTCCTTCCAGCCACTTTGCTAAACCTATTGTATAACTCCATAAACACGAAATAAAACAAATAAACAAATAAAAGTAAAAGCTGAAATTATGTCTGTACACACTCTTTACATTTTTGTAAGAATTTCAATAAACAAAGTGATTTAAATCAACATTGTATTGAGACACAATCCACTATCATATAATCTACAATAAAAGAAAACACTTTTTAAGTTATGTCATAGTACAATGTCTTATAATTAGTTTGGGACATCAGCTACCATCAAAGACATTTCACCTGGCTGATTACACCAATCACTATGACATAAGAATTAGCAGCATATTGGAGACTAAAGTGATCTTTTCCCTTTATTTAGCATTACCGTGGACAAGAGCTGACATCTTGGATCACTTGATCTGTCTTGTTTAATATTTAGTTTACTGTAATGATCACAATGTGGAAATGCAACAGTAAACAGAGTGAAAAGGGGGATTACTAGGGCTGTGGGATGTATGATCGACTGCTTCCCTCCTCTTCAGCCTGATTTCCTCTCTCCCTCCACCAGTCTGCCTTCTCTAACCTTCCATCTCATTCTCTCTCTTTCTCTCTCTCTCTCACACACACACTCCCGCTCTCTCCCGAGTCTTCTCTGTCCTTTATTGTTACTTCTGTATGTACTCTGGTCACTCTCCGTCCACACACACACACACACACACACACACACACACACACACACACACACACACACAGAAAAAGACAAGACAGCCCCAGGCATCTAATCGTCTGGATGATTAGCATATCATAGTGGTGATCGACACAGTAGTTATCATGTTTCACAATGGCCACTACACTGCACACACCTCAGGCTCTCATGACAGTGGATCCCGAGCGCAGAGTGGTGTTCAGCAGGGGTAGCACACAGCTGGCATCAGAACTATAATACCAACATTTGTTCCTGCTGCCTGAGAGTCTGAAGGTACAATTTTTGAATGAAAGGAGGAAGACATTTGATATTACAGTGAATTTTCTTTCAGGGCTAACTGAAATGCAAATGTCCCTGAATGTAACATTGTCGGACATTTTGTACATCAAGCATTTTATTTGTCTTTGGCTGGGTATGGTGGGCTAGACAGTACAACCGTCAAGGACCAAAAAGAGCCAAGTAGAAAAAAAAAAAAAAACCCAGAGCTCTCGATAACTAAATCCTGTGAGTGACCGAATGGAGTGGGGACTGGGGTGTGGAAATGTGGGGCCTTGGGTGTGGTCATGGAAATTATGACTGCTGCTCAAAACGGCACGACGACGAGACAGCCTAGGCTCTCAGACACGGTGGGCAGATTTTAATTTAGTGGCACCTTCACCACTCGGTAAACTACGTAGCCCTTACCTCATGGTTGCAAGGGCCACAATTAGCGGCCAGCCTCTTTGGCGAGGGAACGTGGCTTGGAAGATATCCCCTGCCTAAGCCCCTCTAAGCCAGGGAGAGACGCGGAAGCTTTCCCCTCCCTAATCAAGCATGACTGCTTGGGGTGGACCAAGGACCCGGGTTATGATGCAGTTGATCCTATATTAAGAGGGCCTGGAGTTGGGTGTCGCAAGTACGAGTGTTTCACGGGTTCCTAGTACATCATAAAGGGCAAAAAATTGGAATATTGGATGAATGTTTTGTCACGCTTCGCACTGGGAGCGCAAAGCCTGGATCAGTCCGAAAACCCATGTCCTCCGGCTAATCGAATCCAAGTCCGAGGGCCATTAGCGAAGCCTGGGGAGCAGGAAGGGCAAGACCATCACACCAGACAGAACTACAACAATACAGGGATGGGGGGGCCTAGCAAAAGAAAGTTTTCTGGAAGTAAACCTAAAGTTGCCCATCAGTGTTCTCTCAACTTTCATCGGGTCAAAAATCATCTTAAAACAATGATTCTCTTATTAAATAATACTAAAAGGAAAAGGTAAATAGGTAAAAAAAAAAAAAAAAAAAAAAATGCAAGCATGCAAACATGTATGTTCTGTATTCTATATGTGCTCAGATATGCACCTCTACTGTGTATACAGTACATTGACTGTATGAACTGCACTCACTTCCCCAGAGTCCCCCAGCCAAGCAACCCTCCCAATGTCCTCCCGCACACCTAGCCCCCCCCCCACCCCACACACACACACACACACACACACACACAAACACACTCTGCACCCCCCATGCAAATTAGAACTTCACACACGTAGCGGCAAGCTGCCGGCTGTTCCGCGATTTCACACGACCAATTAAGGCTCTCTTGGCAGTTGTGTGAACAGTTTCATTAGAGGAGATAATATTGCAAAGTGAAATGATAAGCAATCATTATGATGAATGCCCGGACGTTACATTACACGTTAATGAGGTGTAAATGATCCCATTATTTTTTTGAAAGAGAGCAGATTAGATTAAAGCCGAGTGGACAGCACTTCCCCGTGTTCAGACAAGTTAGTGCTAATTAGGCACTCGTCTCTGGGAGCAAATGAGGCGCAACCCTTTGGTAAACAATTATGCTTTCATAGCTCAAGGCAAGGTGGACAGGCACAGACAGATGATGGCATGCACGCATGCATGGAAGTGCAATCGGAAGTGGAGAAATCTGTCCCTTCATTTTTACTAATCAATGCAATTTAAAAAAAGAAACGGGTGTCTGTCTCTCTGTGTCTCTACCTCGTCTATAATGTAAAAATCATGTTATGGAGGTGCCACTTGTGTCCTATGTGTGAGAAAAGGCAATACTCTGACTCTGAATTTGTCATATTACACTGCGAAATGCTGCTAGCACCATTACAGTATTAAGCACTTGCCCTCCACCCATTTACAATTAATAAGTACCAAAAAATGTATGATATTTATAATATTTATATTATTTATCAATTTACACTTCCAAGTAAGTATAGAGTTATTCATATATCAGTTGTTCTTAACTTGTCTGGCGTTGGGACCCACAATTTCCCATGCTCATTAACTGAGGAGGTTTGGATTTCAGAGCCTATACAGAGTAATGGAAAATGTCCAGTCTACTGATGATATCACATGACTTTTGAATTTTGTTTCAAATTAACTTAATAATGTTCTACAATGGAAACTCACACACACACACACACACACACACACACACACACACACACACACACACACACCGGCCCCTGTTTCTGACCTTTACCTAGTTACCACAGAACACCAAAAGACTGCTTTGGATATTTCTTGTTCTGTTCACCAAACCAAAGACACCAACAAATAGTGAATTCTCACCGGATCTGGCACTCTGATGAACTATTGTCTCCAACGACATCACACACTGTTCAATGTGTCACAAACATGGTTCAGACTGACATTCCTGAAAAGCCTCAATATTTCCCCTTGAACCCCCTTCCCCTTTGAGCCTTTTTATGTTGTTTTTACATATTATGTTCCTGTTGGTTGGAATACTTGGAATAAATCATTGTTTCATTGTATATTTTTGTGACAATACCATCCAGGGTTGCACAGAAAGAGTTTACCTTGCACCTGTGTTGTCACAAATGTCTATGTCACAAATCCAACCACTCCAAGTGCTTTCCATTCCCTTAGTAGTTTTTGTTTCTTGCCTTTGAATGAAAAATTTCATGAATAAAAAATCTACAAAAAAAATCTACAAGGGCACCTTTCTCTATTTACACTGTTTATCGACTCAGTGCTTTGATTTCAAAAGTTATCTTACATAAATTCCCATGGAGAATTTGTTTTCTGAATGCAAGGGCTCTTTCATATATAGTAATCTTTATGTGAATGCTTTGGTCTTTGACATTGCTTATTGTTGTTGAAGTTCTTATTTTCTGTCAAGGTGAATTAAGAGCATTCATTATAGAGCAGAATTATTGCACAGGTCTCAGGGATGAATCCTGCACGCTGCATAACACCATTGAGGAAACATTCTCACTTCACTGTTGTCGAGCAACTTTTTTTGCTAGGGTGAACTGTATGGAGTGCCAAGTATGACAGACCTTTTTTTGTAGAGCATATTCTTTGCTACAACATGTAATAAATGATTAATCTATTGAATATGCATTTCAATGGCACTTTTATCCAAAGAAACTTACAGAGACCAGTTGCAGGGGGCTCCACCTCAGGGTTAAGCGTCTTGCCCAAGGGCAGCCGGGAATCTAATACACAACTTTCTGGTTATTGCATACAGCCCAGTTCCTATAGGCCACTGCAATGGACGAGATCAAAATATTTTGTGCACAGAAAACAAAACAAATTATTATGATGCATTACATTACAATACATTAATGCATTGGGTATACTGTACCATAGAATGTGCACTGTCTACAAAAGATCCGTTGCACTTGGTGGCCCATAGGCCTGAGCGGCAGCACAATATCAATAGCAAGAAGACAAACGTCTAACAGACGCCACTGTTCAATTCAACAACTCAGAAGCTCTGCAATTAGAGCAGTCACAAAGAATCAAACTATATCTCAACCTTGCGAACCCCAACACCTAAACATTGAAACATACACTTACACACACACACACACACACACACACACACACACACACACACACACACAATGGAGGATAGGGCATCCATCGATTGAGCGGTGGGTGTTCTGAAGAGAGAGGGTGAGAAAAAATAAAGAAACCAGTCTCGGTCCTCTCATTAGATAAGCGTTTATAGCTTAAAGATCGCAAGGCTGCGGGACTACACTCTCGGCTCTCAACCATCACAGAGCTGAGCCACAGCAGCCTTCCGTCTCAGAAGCAATTGATTTCATAACCCCCACACCCCCACCCTTTTGTGCCGCAAAGATGTGCTGAGATTATGACAAGAAAAACATTTCTGTAATCCCCCTGCCAATGGAGTTATGTTTTACAGACGCCAGGCCCCTTATCGTTGATTGATAACACTTAACTCAAAAACATATTTAAGCATTAGGAACGTCAATATTTTGCCGGCGACTGAAGGTGACCCTTGGCTCCTCTGTTTGCAATGTGTGCACACCGGGGCTTGCTGGTAAATTTGTAGGGGTGGTTATGTGGGGAGGCTATTATGGATTTGCTATCTGGGCCTGAAGTGTTTGTGGCTGATTATGTGATTAAATCAATAATAATTTCTGTTTGGGCTCCTTGGCTCCTCTGCTTCATCTTCTTTTTCTTGTGTAGCTGAGCGGAACGGCCTGCTCAAACACACACACACACACACACACACACCAGACACACACACACACACACACACACACACACACACACACACACACACACACACACACACCAGACACACTCCACTTTCGATACGTTATTCACATGCGCACACACACACACACACACACACACACACACACGCACACACTCGGGTTCTTAGTACTGTACATAATTGGCATACACACATGCAAATGCTTACACAAACACCACACAATCACACATTTTTTCTTTCTCTTTTCCTCTCTCTCTCTCTCTCTCTCACACACACACAAACACACACACACACCAGACACACTCCAGTTTTTTCAATACGTTACTCACATGTGCACACACAAACACACACATAGACAACCTCCGGTTCTTAGAGCATATGCACATACACATGTATACACAAACGGCAGACAATCACACATTGTTTTAATTTTTCCTCTCTCTCTCTCTCTCTCTCTCTCACACACACACACACAAACAAACACACTCACACACATGCACGCACGCACGCAAGCACGCGCACACACAGACATGCACACATTCCAGGTCTCCTTCCATCTTTCACACACAAAGACACAAATAGCCAAAACTCTTCCAAGCACACACACAGACACAGAGGAAACCACAAAAGTCAACCAGGTCCTATGAAAATAAATGCATTTTTCAAATGCCAGATGTGACACAGGTCAACAGAACCAAAGTAGTTGTGAGGGAAAGAGCAATGGGAAGCAAGCATAGATCCAGCCCTCTCTCATCCCTCTCTCATCCCTCTCTCTGTGCACCTCTGCTGCTTCTGATGTGCTTGTGCAGAGGCCAGAAAGAGAGAGAAAGAGAGAGAGTGTGAGAGAGAGAGAGAGAGGTTCTATTCAACTCAATACAACAGTACATTCGTTATTTTGATGTACTTCAGTCAAGTTGTAGATCCAGTCTGCTTCACAGCAAGGATGAAATACGTATGATGACTTATAAGATGGGTGATGATCTGAGGTCTCAGGAATGGCCTCACATGTCCTTATGGATTCTTACAGCTACTGAGAAATACAGTGCAATAGTGCAACTGTACCAGCCTATAAAAAATCATAATAAAAACAATCTTAAAAAATGTCATGATTAACAGCAGTTGACAACATGACGACACTTGGATGTCCATAACATTCTGCAAACGATCCTGATATGCATATTGGTGTCATCTGTGGGCTGAGTGGGAGGACAGCCATTGAGGATCAATTCAGATGGGTGCTTGTTAGGATATTTGAACCGAGCAATTCTTCCCACAAGTCTGATAATTGCCTCCTGCCCATCACCTAGACCCATCATTTAAACCGCGCGCCTTGGGATTGTCATGATCTCTCTCCACAGACATACACAGCGGTTGCTTCATGACCACATGACCTGAGGTGCATTCAAATTTGCAAACATAAGCAAACATTTTCAAATGTTTCCAAACAGTTTTCTGTTTGCCTTGATTTTTCCGCGAACCTTTGCAAAAACACTTGCAAACAGTTTAAGGAGGTAGATCTCCGCGAACATGTTGGGAGTTAGACTGAGAGTTACCAATGGAGATGGAATGTTTACATAAAATCGTTCAAATGTATCTGTTCACAAACATGTCTGCCGCGAACATTCGACTCTGTTCAAGGAATTTGAACGCACCTCTGCTATTCTCTATCTCCTGAGCAGGGCCGTGAGCCACACCCAAAGCACCTTCTTTCACCTGTCCGTTTCACCTGTCCTCAATTGTGCCCTCATTTCCACTCCTTTTTTCTCCTCTTTTTCTCTCCCTCTCTCCCTCACTCTTTTCGTCTTTCACAGGGGCACAGTGCTTTAGCGCTTGGAGCTGGTGCCAAGCCACCCTCCCCAGCAACCACAAGTGCTCTCCTTCCTGGCGCTGCCAGCTTTTTCGCTGTTGTGTCTAGACTGCAGGAAATGCAAAATTACGTTTGTTTACAACCAACAGGAACTGCAGACACAGTGTGTGATTAAGGAGCCCCGTTTCCCAGAGAGTGTGTGAGCAAGGTATCTGTGTCTGGATTGGCTGAGTTGTGGAAGCCAGGATAATACTGACTGAAGATGCATCAGCATCAGCATGGAGAGTGTTTTTTACAAAAAAGGTAAGACATTTATATATTTGATTTACACGACACGGTTTGGATGTCTGTCGAACAAATCCACCATATGAAAGATGTGGGTTCAGTGATGAAAAATAAAGAGGACATGGTTGATAGTGTTGATGATAATCATACTAAATTTGACCACTATCAAACAATCTAGTTTTGTGCTGGACTGTAAAACAGCCCTTTTGAATGAGCTAAGTGTGTTAGAATGAAGTTAACACACACTAGCAAAGCTGGAGGGAGTCTAGGCCTCTTTCTTTCAGTCTAACAGCTCTGCAGTAGTGAGTGTGTGTGATGTGAGTATATGTGTGTGTGTGTGTGTGTGTGTGTGTGTGTGTGTGTGTGTGTGTGTGTGTGTGTGTGTGTGTGTGTGTGTATGTGTGTGTGAGTACGCATACGCACTCTGAGTTAGCTCAGACGCCAGAGAGATTCCCTCAGCACCCTCTTTAAATCTATACCCAATAAAAATCAACGCCGTCTGGAAAAACAAAAGCCGGGGAAACATCTGTAAAACATTGATTTTGCAGATTGCGAGGTAACTGCATAACTAATGAGAAAAGAAATCATTTTTGATTAATTAACCCAAAAATTGGAGGATCCAAAGGCACCAGGGGGGAGATGACAAGCCCGGCCAGGCTGAAGGCGTGATCAGAGCCGTGTATCGGTCAGGTGTCCCTGCTGTTTGCAGATACTTCTGCCCCAGCAGGGGGAAAGCTGTGCCCAACAGGCAGATAAACAAGATGCAAGACTCCGCTGCACACACACACACTGCTAACAGCACTAGCAAAGACTAGGCATTGCTTTCAACAAACAGCTTTCTTTCTTTGTTTACTTCTCATAGCTATTAAACCTATACAAAAGGTTAACCTATGAGAACCTATGTTAACCTGTTAGAAGGTTATCTATGAAAACAAATAGACAGATAGGGAACTTCAGTGCATAAAGTGGCTCGATATATGGAAAACAATTGGAAGAGACTACCTATCTGTGATTTCTAAAACTTTGTGGGAGGTAAAATTTGTTCCCAGACAAAGCAAAACAAAAGAACACAAACAACAGAAATGTACTGTGAGATGTTTACACATGGTCTGATTCCATATGTTCTCATTCACACATTCCAAGGAAAACTGTATAAACACACACACACACACACACACACACACACACACCTTCTCTAATTGTCATGCACATACATGCTGGCACTCGTCTATGTACACACACACACACACACACACACACACACACACACACACACACACACACACACACACACACAGTACAGACACGTAAGCAAACACACACCAGGAGTGGCACTGAGATGACAAGCGTGGAGTGGCGGTGCCTCTGCGACAGCCACCGCTCCCTAACCCAAACACAAACGCACACTGTTTGCTTGCACACACATTACTAAGCAATGTTCCTTCACTCATTTGCAAGCTATCTCACACCAGTGCTGCTACGCAGAATTCATCATGGCCACAGGAGCGTGTCCTCTCTGAGAGTGGTGTGCTGGTTTGTTTGTTGTCGTGTCAGTCTGTCATAAGGCTTTTGGTTGGACGTCATTAGAATATTTTTTATTTGAGGTGCATACTCTGATGGCGCAGGGAGGGGGGCAGTAGAGGCCCTGGTGGCGAGGGTCTCTCTCACACACACAGTAACAGGCAAGACAGTGGGCCATTGTAAAGCTGTTCCGCATCACCTCTGAGATTTATGAGCACATACACTCTTCCCAGAATGCAATGTCACAGCCCCTCAACGGCCCCTCATGAATCCTCTGTCACTGATCACACACATATACACAAAAAACACACAAAGTAAGTTCAAATTTTGAAATAGATTCTAAACAAGAGAGTGATCTGTTTTTTTCTTTTATTATTTCGATGAAAACATTGTTTTTTATCGTGACTTGGATAGAGATTGGCTATCAACGACGCCTTTCTTTATACATGCATTCACATCATCATGTTTTCTGATTAATTCTTTACATACACCTGGTATGTAGAGCATTAATCAACAGTATGTCCAGCTTCTCCCCTCAAGTAGTCCTCCCCCATGACCAACTCAGACAGACAACCGTTTGCGCAAATATTTGACAGATTTTCTATGTTCTCTCTCACTCAGTGCTGCTCTAAGTGGGAAGTCAAAGCACAAGAACAACCAGTTTACGTTTGTTGGGGAAAATTCTTCAGATGCTTTGCATATTTGTCCTGCGAATTTGGCCTATTTGCCATCACTTCCTCGGCATCCGTTCCCCAGGCTCATCTCCCGGCTTGCTTTTTTTTTTTATAGAATCATAAACGAGCTCCATTATGGGAATCTGCAGAGACAGACTAATAAGCAGATTAATAATGCATCAATCCATCTCTTGTGCAGTTAATTAGATAAAGCTATAACCCACCAGTGCAATAGATACTGCACATATTGTTTTATGGAGGGGTCACCCTGTTACTACTTGCGGAGTGTCTTTGTAAATTCCTGCTCGTAAAGAAAATAAATCTAAAACAGTATGATAAAAGGTGTTAAGCAGACCAGGCCAGAAGCCAGCCATGGAATGAACACATTCAGACGCAAGTCACCCACATCTTCACGGCCATGTATTGGTTAATCATGACAACCGCTAAGGAGTCACAGCTACCTGTCCTGTAAGGTAGCTTTTTTTCTTGGTTCCCCTGTGAACCTCCATCAAATCCATACACACCACAACCTTAACTACCGGTATCCTGCTGCTAGACACATGTACGTACACAATATACACCAAATCAGGCCTGAAACACATTCCTCTTCCAGAGCTCTTGTAAACGGTTATCTTTACGAGTCACATCCCGTGATCTGTGCGTGGTGATATTGAGCATCATAAATACTGTTCTGTCCTAATTTCTAATTTATGAGGGGGCTGATGTGTCCTTTTGAGAGAGAAGACAGAGGCAACCAACAAAACAGCCCCCCCCCCCCAAAAAAAAAAAACACCATCAGATGAATGTGGTCTGTGAATCACAAATTTCCATGGCAACCGGGGCACCACGCCATGCCTTTGAGGGACTCTACAGGGTGACATGAAAGGGCATTTTTTACAAGGTCCGGATCTCTGGGCTACCTCACATCCTGGACCTGGACTTTTGTCAGTCCTGCCGAGAGGATTTGAACAGGGAACAGGAAGCAATACCAAAAACATGAGCTTCCTGTCAGTATGAGGGAGGTTACTGTAATAAATATGTCATTGGAACAAAAAAAGAAGGGTTTAACAAAATACATTTCATTAAAAAAAAGAGAAAACTTTATACGAAGGTTTATGCGAAGAGTCACAATAGTTCTAGAGAGATCAAAGAGAGAGACTTGATACTCAAAGAGAGATGTAAAGTTGCTGGGTTCGCTGTCTATTCCACTCTTGTCCTCAGATGCTTCAGTGAATTACTCCTATACAGTGATCCAATCATCCAACATCCACTTCATCCAACAGTGAAAAACCGTCATAAAGAGCATAAAAAATGCACGCAAACAGGAAACCTTCAAAATAATAAATCAAACTAAATTATGTCCCCACATCCCTGTGGCTTGGAGGATCATTTTCTCAGTTATGAAAAAAAAAAAAACAAGAGAAAAAAAATCTTTCATAACAAATTTAACTCCGGTAATTCCCTTTAATGAGCCAGGCCCATAGAGATGAGCAAGAGGCCATAGGCAGATGCTTTCACATGACATTCCACAGCTGTGTGTGCATGCATGTGAGTGTGTGTGTGTGTGTGTGTGTGTGTGTGTGTGCTGCCACTGCAGACACTTGAGAATGGCTTAAAAGAAGCCCCAATCACCCACCACTCACTCCTTCACACAACCAGGGGAAAGGGGGTGCTGCTGTGTGTGTGCGCCCATGCTGTAAAACACAATGGCCTCCCAATGTCTGAGTCAACGGCAGACACTCGTGGTTTTGTCTCGCCCGTGAATGAGCTGGAGTGGAAGAGTAATCCCTGTTGTTCATTCATGTCTGAGTCAGACCCCCAGAGTGACATAGCCGTGTCCTCGGGAACTGCACGCTCATCAAATTAGTTTGCAAATCATAACTGAGACATGTTTTAACATAATGCTGTATGAGGATACAGGACAAGTGCTGGGTCCATGGAATTCCCAACTGAATCTTTGCATTGGTCAGTGTTTCATTTTGTTTACTACATTTTGCACAATTATAATGTATATTACATTCAATTTCAGGTCATGGTGTAATTCAATTTAGTGAGATTCTTTTGGGATTCTTAATGATAGTGCTGTCAGTCAAAAATGTAGGGTTTTAATTCAAAAAGACGTAAGATGTCGGATTGTGATAATACATTTTCAACGTTTACATTTATTCCTACAGTAGGGACATCTTGCCTTATAGGCATAATGAGATAATACAATGTTGTCATTACTAGATTGAATCACAGGCCTCTCATTTGAGATCGCATGTCATATATTAGCTGCTTCTCTACTGGTGACACATGACCAATTGCCTCATAGATAACACACATCAAGCATGCCAAGTCAAACTAATTTATAGATGTGTGATAAAGGAGAAGATGTAAACCAAACAAAAGGTCACAGGGTCAACTTTTTATAATTTTCAACATCTAGATACAAAGAAAATATATTTGCTTCCCGGGGCAGTAAAGCACTTTATTTTATCGAATGGGTCACATTAACTACATGGATTTGAAAAAGAGCCAGGCAGTGTCTGTCAAGGTGAAAAGGACCTCACATTTCATGTTATGCTGTTAGCACGCTATGGACTTCCCCGATCAGGCTGTTGTGAAATGTAATCTCAATAGAGCTTTTGTGCAGACACACACCCTCTCACACATCTATCGGATAGATGAGGACAGCAGGAATGACTTCAGTCCAAACAGTTGATTTAAATTAAAATAATTAGGAATATTTTTTAAAAATGTGAGGAATATGCCAAGACATGTTTTTTTTTTCTTTCCTCACCCAATATGTAGTACTTCTAGCAGGGTGCAGCTCTGGCTTTGCTTACCTTGACTTCATGAGCTCCACAATTTAACAGCAAGAAATCCAAACTTCACAGAGAACATTAATCTCACTCTCTCTAGTCCTCATTGTCGTCACTGGTTGTCTGGATGCGAAGCGAGAAAGTCAGAGAAGACCAGATCAAAAAGAGTCAAAACATCATAGGTACATGTGCTCTTCTTGTGAGAAGCACTTCCATTGTTGACTTGTGTCAATGCCTTTACCGACTCTTTTCTCTTTGTGTAGCCATCTGACATCGGGCACCCTTTATGTTTCCAATTAAGATTCTTTAACATGCTGCTGGAACAATTAGTCACCATAGTGACGCCTAGACTTTGATCTTTCTTTTCTTTTTTTTATTCAGAAGTTCTGTATCTTTATAATTCCACTTTTAGATGACATTCCATGCCCTGCAAGGCCGAAGAAGTAAACTTATGCATAGACCAAACTGATACTTTGAAAAGTTCAACTTTGTCATTATCTTTCTCTCTGATTATTGTATTTTTTGTGTGTGTGTCACCACTGTGATATAGATATCAATCTATCTATTCTTTTCTCATCTGTTAATTTCAAAGCTAGCCCCATTGTATCAGCAAACTTCAGTGTGATCCATGTTTAAAGGTACACTTTTCCTTTGTAATGCAGATCCATAAGTGTATCATGTACAGTGTCTCACAAAGGAAGACCATTTCTCCGACCTGTTGTCTTGGAAATATTAGTAGGATGACAGACTAATAGGAAGATGCAGAGTTTATTTTTTTTTAAACCTGTACCCAACTTACCATGGCTGGTGAAATGTTAACTAATTAACAATAGTGAGCTTAAACTTAAGTAAATGTAAAAAAGAAATGCAAACTACGAAAAACAAAAATTGTTTAACTTCCTTCCCAGCTGGTGAAATATTGTTATTGCACCAGAATGTTATGAGGTCTAAATACTGTACATTTCTTTTCCACTATCAATTTGACATAAAGGTCAAAGTCATAATCATAACAAAACTGTTCCAGCCAATCACTGAAAAGGGAGGGAGGGATACAGAAGGCTAGCTTGTTAGCTAGGCAGCTAATATTAGAAGTTAGCTCAGTGAGCGAAGTATATTACTGAATTATTTAGTGTGAGGCTTTTTGCACCCCTGGTACAATTAGCAGTGTATACTAGTCGTAACCTGGTGCAATTAGAGTGAATGCTATTCGTACCCTGGTGCACACAGCAATGTGTTCTATTAATACCCCGTCTGGTACAAATATCAATGTATGCTATTCGTACCCCAGTGCACACAGCAATGTGTTCTATTAATACCCCGTCTGGTACAAATATCAATGTATGATATTCGTACCCGTGTATAATCAGAAGTGGATGTGTGCTATTTACACTCTGGTGTAAGTACTGATGTGTGTTGGGTTTTTTACACCTCGGTGTAGATAGCAACGTGTGCTATTTACACCCAGGTGTACATAATAATGCTAATCTATTCACATTGAATTCCGTTTGAGAATTGCTTTCTTCATTTTTTCATTATACTCTTCTTTACAACAAGGTGGAAAGAAATTGTGCCTTCTCTGCAGAGTCATTGTACACATGCACACTTATACTTAGGGATGCAAATAGCCCAGCTGTGTGGCCAAGGCTAACTTTACCACCATGGGTGCAAATAGTCACTCTGGACTTTTTTCAGCCTGGTACAAATATGTAAGGGATAATGTATAGAACGGCGGTCATTATTGGGAAAATAAGTCCCGACAGGGCCCTGAAGGGACTTATTTTCCCAATAATGGCCGGCGTTCTCTACATTATCCCGCTTATTACACTTCCCACAATATGACTTAGCTTACATAGCCTACTTGTTACCGCTCATCGTGGCATTTGCTGAGAAACATATAGTTCGCAACAACACACGTTGAAGTTAAATCAAACATTCTTTAGAACACAGCTGATCAACCGTCTGCTTTCACTTTTGAATGAAGTTCCAGTTCTTGCGTAGTGATATGAAATACCTGAAGAAGAAGCACAAACTCTGTTGCCATTGACAGCGGTAATTATATGTTTGCAGCGGTAATTACATGAAAATATTTTTCCGTAGAACTTTGGGAAAGCCCATTCAAGTCAATGGGGCGTTCTACTTGCCTTGTGAAGAGCCGTGTAATAATGTAAGTTATTTGCATCACTGTTTACAGTAATTAGAAGTGGATTCTATTCGTACCCTGGTGTATAGTAATGTGTGCTATTTACATCCTGGTGCGTGAACTTGGATTATGTGTGTACTGAAGAGTGAGAGAGAGAGAGAGAGAGAGAGAGAGAGAGAGAGAGAGAGAGAGACAGGGGCAAGGAGGTAAGGTAAGGTAAGGTACTTCTACTCTTTGTCTTTGGTTAAGTTGCACAAAGCTCTACAATGAAAGAACTATTGAAGTTATTATAATTATTATTATTTTTGGACAACATAGTTGCATTGCGATTAATTTTTGTTTTTCAATCGGTTGTTATTTTCACATCTGTGTATAGATTTTTAGCCGATTCACAGTGCATCGTTACATTCCAATCTAACATCTAGCTTTATATTGGCAGTCCACTGCCGATGGATGTTTGTTTCCTTGGGAAATGATGAAAAGATAGTCCTTGGATCAGTTATACATAAGAAATACAGTCTGGTACACAGCAGTAAGCTATCACTCCCTTCCCTCACAGCGACTTTCCGAACTTTCTTCCACCACAGCCTCGCTTTCACGCAGATAATATTGAAAATGGCGATCGTGTGACATAAGCATATTGGCGTGGACATCTCAAATACCATTTTTTGCCTTCAGGTTAAAGGAACCGTATGTAAGAAATGTATTTCAATCAATCATAAAATGGCCCTGATATGTCACTAGACATTAAGAAATCATGTTCATTTCAAATACTTATATCACTGACAACAGTTAGTCCGGCCAGGATATTGTCGTTTAAAAAGTGAAGTTGCAGCCCTTAACTGATGTTGATGTTGTCATGTTGTGTTTTGGCCTGATGCACCACCCTCCACCTATCTACTAATCACGAAGTCAGTGTTTCGGCATCCGGGTTGCCAGCTCTGTCAGTCAGGGGGGAGGGGGAGGGGATACACCGCTCTACAGTAATTTGAAAGTGATTGCAGTACCAGTTTTGGCCACAATCTTACATACGGTTCCTTTAATGTTTGTATACAACAGTTAGGTCCGTTCAAGCTATTTATTAATTTGGACGAGCCTTTCCAGAGTGGGATCACCAAGGACAGCTCCTTGAAGACTTTTCACCGCTAATAATCACTCCAACGTGAACATTTCATTAATTAAAAAAGAGAGTAGCACCTTCATAATAACAATGTAAAGGTAGAGAAAATTTTTAATTTAGCATGTGCCATATAGACAAACAAGTAGGCTATACAAATTATTGTGTGTACAAGCACATATTGCCTCTCTCACTAGACTTGTTTGGTGGGAACATGAATAAAAACATGAATAAAACATGAACATGAATAAAAAACGCAATTTGATGTCTTTTAACTTGATTAGTCGGTAAGGGAGCTGTTGAAGAAAAGCAATATGAAACTCGTAATCATGGGGTTGGTAAAGGATATATCCACAATGGTCTCTTTTTTTTGACATCACAATATTACAGAATCTCCTAGTGTGGTCCAGTTGGTGGAAAATGTCAAGCGCTTACCCTGATCGTTAAATTACTGTACCCTTACGCAAGGTTTTTGCTCATCAGCCGAAATTATGGAGGGTTCAGTAGATTGTTATGAAAAAACAAACTAACTCATACTTAACTCTTTGAATGATGATAGTGATGTTATAAAATGAAATAAAATTTTGCAATTAGCGAGATAACATCAACGGTTACATTTCTTCTAGACTGAATACGGACCCAATACAATTTGAGTAAGAGTGAATTAGGTAAAAAACAAATTAGTTCATGGTTAGTGAAAACACACACGATGCAGACACGGCTGCAGGTGTACGGCTGTACGCACTGTGCGTACCATCAGGCTACTCAACGACGAAAGAGATCATTTTCTCTGTGTGTGTATTTACACCAAGGTAGCCTACCATAACTTCCCAACTCTGTACAGTATCCAATTAACTGCATGACAGTAGGCTATTTATATTTTCGGGTAAAGTAAACACATGATCAAAATCAACTTAAAGCAGAACTATACGCATGCACAACTTTTGTTTCAACACGCAGCACCCGGTGAACAGTTGGGGGTTAGCTACCTTGCTCAAGGACACCTCAGCCGTGGATGTGGACATGGGAGAGCGATGTTCAACCACTTTCCCCATCCATAATTGTCCTACCAGTCAGGGATCCAACAGGTATGTGTCAGTACAATGACAACATTTTCCTGAACAATATGGGAATAGTGGTACATCAGCATCAGACTGAATGACTGGACTACTTTAACAGAGTTTGACAAAGGTTAGGAAAGCAACAGATGACATATGCTTTCATCAGTTAAAAACACATGGCAACTTCATATTATTTGGAATGCATCAACTTACAGTATTGGATGGATTAGACCATGAAATAGTTGCTGAATTCTGAATGGTTCTTGGATTCCCCAATGTATACTGAGTTGGCTAACTGTCTCTGTAGGCTGCACATGTCATTGAAAGCGTTTGATTCTAAATCAAGAGCTCTCTCAAGAGACCCCTTCACTTCAGAGATGTAGGAAAAAATGGCTGGGGTTAACCATCTTAGCTTATTTTTATCACATCTAACAAACGGGCATTAATGCTGTCTCTTCATCTCTGTGACTAAACAGTGAGTTTGTACTGCAGACTTTAAGCAGGTCTCACTCAAGGGTGATGAGAGATCCATGACTTTGCATTTGTTGAAATGTTTTTGTCTGCTTTTGGAGTTGGGTGAAATGTACTCGGGGTAAAAAGCTGAAGGCAAATGAAGTGTGATTGATCTCTAGTCCCACTTCTACAGTGAAAACAGAGGGATGTGTCTCCAGACAAAAGGTCTCAACACAAGAATAGCAAAGTTCAATTAAGAGGAATGGAGGAGGGGAAGAAACTCATTGATTGATAAGAGAACATCTTGAAATAGGCCCTTGAGTGCTGAGGGAAGCTCCTGTTCTGATGGCCCAAATTCTTAAGGGAAATTGATGTTAATTGGTGTCTAGACCTTTTATTACTGGCACAGGAGACTGATGTCTATCTATCTGTCCATCTATCTCTCTTTTTGTTTGTCCTTTTCCTTCCTGGCCTACGTCAGGCCATAAAAAGTTCTGATGTGACGAGACCATTTTATCATTAATTTGACTGAGGTGAATTTGTGGGATGTGACCACGTGTCACATTATGTCTCTCTCTATCTCTTTCTTTCTCTCTCTCTCTTAATTTCTTTGATTTCATCTCTCCGTCTAAATGACTTTTTCTCTTTTTTTTTTACTTTTTCCTCGGGGCACAATGGGAATTTGTGTACAGGCCACTATTTTCAGCACTATACCAAATGCCCATCTGTGGCCTGAGAAGTGACAATATGAGCAATGTTCATTTGAAAAAATAAAAAGGACACCGGGTTGTGTGACATATTTCCCAGCTGCGTTGGAACTTTCTTTTTTTATGTGGAGGAATTTCAAGAGAGTTTCCTTAATTTTGAAACTGGTGGCTTTGCAATCAGATTGTGCCTTTATGTGTTCCAGACACCATTGCGCAAAAATTACGCGCCTGCTAACATGTGCTGTCACGCCTGTTATGGCATCATTTGCATTTTAACTTTTAACAGAATGGAAAGAGCACCTAGCTGTGCATCAATGGGGGGGGGGGGGGGCATTAATGTAATGCTATGTATACAGAGAAAGAAGGCAGAAATAGTGTTTGTGACTAAAGAGTTCATGTTAAAGCTAAAGACGGGTACAAGAAATGCGCCTATAGTTAAATCACTATGTATGGATCAGTCAATTAATCAAACACGCATAACTTTCTAAGTGATGTTCTGAGTTTCTTTCTTGATGTGTTTACTTGTTTATTTATCTATGTTGTTTATCTACTCCTTACATTTGAGTGTGTTTCAGTAATGGAGAGGCCTTTTCTTTTCTTTTTTTATAGAAAATTCAGTCTGGACAGGCAGGCTTTGTGGCATTTCCTGATGATGAGGTAGAGTCTCTGCGCACATGTCACTTTTTTAGTGGAAAATTACAGCTCCGTGTGCAACTCCTCAGCGGGATCCCCATTCCAAAGTAGATTTTGTCTGCAAATCACAATTATTTTCCTAATGTTCAATTTTAATTGGCCTCCCTGCTGTGATTAAGAAGACACTGTTCTATTCATAAATGTATTACTGGCAGGAAATCATTAACTTATTTCATATGGTGTGAGTGGGGGGTTATTGACATAATAACACTATCCAGGCATTTTCCCCGCATTTTTCTGAACGGCACTGCTATCATCCAACACAATGGCCGACAGTCCCATTTTTCACCATGATCTCTATGCGCTTGATCCGTGTGGCAGCTTTTGAATGATTTGAAATCCACTGTTAATACCACACATAAGTGCTAGGAGGCTTTTTCAGAGGACCACGGGGACCAGATTTATGACACCCAAACAAGTAAAAACAAAAGGGCCAGATGTCATAGTAAATGCTCTCCAGCCCCTGAAAAGGGGAGGGGGGAAAAACACGATAAACAAATCTGTCACGATAAAGACAAAAAAGAGATAACAAAAAAACAGCATAAACAAAACGGCAAGAGGCACCAGTAGCAACTGAAACCACTGCCATAGTGGGAGATGGCGAGTGAAAAGCGGGTCTTGAAAAGAAAGAGAGGGGCTAGCTGTTTACTAGATGAATAATATGCCCCTTTAGATTATCTCACAAGTGAGACTTCCTACAAAGTTTATGACTTCAGATGCTGGGAGTCCACACAAAGTCAGAGAATCAGAGAGTTTGCACAGATGGTGACCACCCTCGGTCAACATTCAAATAAAATCGGAATGAGCCACCCCTTTTTCCATCTCTCTCTCTCTCTCTCTCTCTCTCTCTCTCTCTCTCTCTCTTTGCCCCTCTTTCTCTCTCTCTGAATGTATGCAGACAAAGATAAAAGGTTGGGGTGTAAAAGTATTTAAGTAGGCAGAAGTTGTAAAGGCAAAAAAAGAGAAACTCCATTCACTGCTTGTGCAATCCTTTCTGCCTTGTTGAACTTTATTAAATTCTGTCATTCTTTCCTTTCCATCTGGACCCCTTTGTTGGTTCCCTCTCATGCATGGCTCACAGATTTTGTTCTTCACTTTGGTGGGCGAGGGAAAAAGGGAAAGTGGGTATTTGTCAGTGGTCATACCAAAGGGTACCAATGATGCAAAATTATGGACAAATGTATTAAGATTTATAGCTCACAGAATTTTGGTCTTAAGACATGAGCCAAGGCCTAAATAATGTCATGGGAGTTGTCTTGTGATGCTGAGACAAATCGTCAAGTGCTTTTCACGGCAGGATAATATTAGCAGAGTTACGCAAGAGCAGATATAGACATAAGGTCTCACATCTCTGTTAGAAAAAAACAATGGCACTAAATGGAACAATGGAACAGGGAGAAATGTGATAAAATGTGAAATCTCTTGGTCTTGAAAAAAATGAAAGCCCACTTTTGATAAGTAAGGAAAACGTATACTTTCTAGTCTGTGGAATCTCAGGTGGAGGATATAAATGAATGAAAACAGTATTTCATCAGAGCAAGGGGAAAATATAATATATTAGTATTACTCAGAGCTGTGGACCAACAGCACAGTGAATCGATCGCATATGTGTTGATGGATATGAAATCTACTCATGATCGAAATGAATGCGTTTCTGACACACTTGGCACACGCGTACACAATTTATACCTGCGTTTCTTTTTAATGAGCTCTTTCAGAGGGGCGAGGAGGCTCTTAAATCACATCGATAGATGGCCTGTTGCGGCAAACGGCTATGAAAGAGGAGGAAAAATGGTTATGAAAGCCCAATCAATGGCCGCGTGGGAAAGGGCAAAAAAGGGTGAGTCACAGCACATACCCACATACACACACACAACACGACTCCACAACCGAACCTTTCGACAATCCCGATGCCACGTTGGTTCATCTCCAGAACTTCTGGATTGACACTCATCATCTAGCCCACACCTCTACAACACTTTGCCCTACAAGGAACCTCAGTCAGATACATGGTAAAAAAACTGCACAGCATTCAAAAGGTGTCAAACATGGCAGCCAAACTATGACAAAATGCAGTGGGGATAGCAGCTCTTGTAGCGACAACAAAAGTGTTTTAGCGAGAAGAGTCTTAGCGAGGAGAGTCTTATTGATCTTACTTTGAGATGAGTGAGGGGAAATAAAAGCAGAGAAGAGAGATGAAGAGGAAGCAAGAAAGAGAGAGAGAGAGAGAGAAAGAGAGAGAGAGAGAGCATGATGTGTGTGTGTGTGTCTCCCTCTGTGTTTTTCTGCTCGTTTTCTTTTTCCAAAATAAACACATTCTTAAGTGACATTCTCAGAGGATACGGCAGAGACTCTTCATGGTGTCAGACAAACAAACAGCGATGTGGTCCAAAGAGCAAAAGCTGACCTCTGTTCAAAGGCCCGATCTAATCTGTTTCCACTTTTCTTAATTAGAAAAAAGGAGTGCAGCGTTTTTTTAAGTGGCCAGTGTTAATAAGAAACATCTCACAGGTGCTAATTAAAAAGAAAAATGTGAGCTTATTTATTTATTTATGTTTGTTTATTTATTGCCTCATTTATTGCATTTCAGGACATATTTTGTTCTTCAGCCTGTTTTAGTCTTTGATTATTCACAAACATATAATTACATATCTGGTTATGAGGACTTAAATATGTTACCTTGATTTCATGTATGGCAATGTACCGCATTTATTCCTGTAATACACATACATACAATATTTTTTTGCTCATTTTTTAAAACCCTAATATTAGGGGTGTAGTACGTTAATGACCACATGATTCTGTGAAGGAGGTTATTTAATGTAAAATCTGACCATGATTACAAGACCTTTGTTCTTGGTGTTATGACTACACTCTGTTTGATTTGTTTGTATGGGTGTATACAGCGACATACCTTCAGATTGTTTGAATACAAAAGTATCTCCAAACGTAATAGTTTCCAAATGTTTGACCGGTTTTTGGAGATTGAATATTTAATATATAAAATGTGATTTCCACAATGTTGACTCTGATGCAAATATATTATCGATCACTCAATAAATTTGACTAAACAGTCCTTTTTCCATACATCATGACATTGCCTGTCACTGAGAGCTCTGACAGTCTTAAAAGTTAGTGCTCATTCTACTTTTATATATTTTTTTCTAGAATTCATTGTCTATACGCGCATTATGTAAGGGATACAGTCAATACCAGAAGGTAAGTCCCAACATGAGCTTAACATGAAGCGGTGGCAGGGGCGTAACTATCGGTAAGCAGGGTACGCGGTTGCTTACGGGCCCGGACCAATCAGGGGCCCGCATCACACTGGAAATACATGATTGACGGCCGGGCCCCCTATCGCAATAATCGTCAATCGCGACCGGGCCTTTCACTGTAAAACGGACATTGTTCAGAGCTTAACACAGCCCAGCATAGTCCATGTTAAGATTATCTTTGTTGGACCAAAACAGGTAATAAATAAACTTGTTTGAGTTTAGGAGCAATGCACCTTGTCTAAAGTTATTCATTAGCCTTTAGGTTAATAGACTAATGATGTCTGCCTATTCACCTATTGCCCATCTTAATGGTTTAAAGTTCACGTATTCTCCATCAAATAGACTCGTTATACATTTTCGCGTGCAAAAATGCAACATACGGTTAGCTGTCTAATATTGTTCACGTTAATGACATTGACAAAATATGCTTCTTGCTACACTAGGATACTCACCGTTTTTTCCTAACATAATTTGTAATAATTCATATATTTTTTTGTAAGGGGGGCAGCTCAATCAAAGAATGCAGACGGGCAGTTCTATTATGCACTAGTGCCTATGTTTGTGGCTAAATTAATGATTTAGCATTACATAATGACTCATTAATGCAATTGCATATAGTAGCCTAACCAGCAGTGTTTTTTCATGTGTTGTGCGCCTTCACCAGTATTTTTGTTTTTGTGGTGCACGTACTCCTGATTTTGTCAGTCATCTCATCTCTTATATGCTGTGTCTCAAGGATCCTATCCTGTCCTATTCATGGTAGCCTAGCCTACTCGTGGACATTGCGTTATCACGCGCTGTAGAACGGGGGCCCGCCTTGATAATCCTGCATATGGGCCCGGTGTTGGCTCGTTACGCCACTGAGCGGAGGGGTCTTAGTTCCTCATGAGTGATATTATTTTCCAATATTGACTGGCAGACTATACATTATCCTATTTATCATATGGCTACTTGACAAAATGAGAAAAGAAATGTCACACAAATGTCACACTTAACTTGTTACTGTTTCATGGTTTCCACTGAGAAACAAATAGTTCGCCACACAAATAGAACTTGAAAGTTTCAGGTGTTGCATAGCTGACTTTCATTTCAATGAAATCCCATTGCGATAAGTGAACAGACTATTTGATATGAAAGATGTGAATCAGAAGCACGAAACCTGCTGTCATTGTATTTTGCAGCGGTCATTATACAAAATTATCAGACCTCCGAACGTTGGAAAGGTCTGTTCATGCTAATGAAGATTTCTGCAACATTCTGAAGAGAGCTGTATAATAAATATGAATAAATACGGTAATAATTGTCAATGTCTTGGTTTTTATGATTATTAATGTATATTACTCTTCTAAAACTAAACGAATCTCTACGCTGGCCTATCTGACAGCTCTATGTTAATGCTACTTCTGTACAGTAATGCTATAATAGTAACGCTGCCTATTTTCACAGATATTTAGCTTTCTGGATTAGTGCATAGTTAGCAAAGAGTTAACAAATCTCCACCACAAACTTTAAGTGTCCCAATAAAGTGTAAATAGCAGAGTCTGGTCTTTGTCAAACCGTTGAGGGTGTAAAATTAAACTTAGCATCTGACTCCATCGCCTCTTCTCTCCCCACTCGAGGCTACGGCAGTGCACATCAGAGCTATGATTAAACGCTGCTTTATAGCATTCACCATGTGTGCCCTGGAGGTGGCAACAATAAGAAATCATTTCCTCTCTTCATATCGCGTCCATCCAGTCTGCACCACTGAAGTGTCACTTACTCAGAGGCTCAGAGTGAAACAGGCCATTCGCAACCCTAAAGCAAACAACCGACTTCACACAATGCTGGGTCCTCAAATATCTGACCATTTGTGTCAACCTCATGCTCATTTAACTCTTTTTTTTCACTTCATAGTTTAAGTTGTTAACAATAAATTTGACCAGGTCATAAGGGGAAAGTGTTAAACTACACATGAAATTTGACACATCTTGATTTGAATGTTAAAAGATAAACAATGCTGGTATTACTTCAAAACACTGTCTTTTGAGAATGGTCCTGCATTTGCATGTGAGTTTTGACTAATGTGCCTTGGAAACCTGTGAAGTTTGACTACACTTCAGCCGACAGTGAAGGCAGCTTTGTTTCTCTGCCACTGTACTGTCTGCAGCACCAGTGAGCTTGAGTTAACAGAGACTGTGCATGGATGGTTCCATGAGTGGATACGGAGTGAGAGAGAGAGGAAGGGAGAGAGAGAGAGAGAGAGAGAGAGAGAGGGGGGGGGTGGGGGGGTGGGGGAGGCTTGTTTTACACAAACAACTTGGCAAGTGCCGGAATGGCATTCGTTCAAAGCTCCAGCACAGTGAGCAGTGAAGCAAGCTGAGCCGACCAGGGTCCTACCTGCAGGCAGACTGACTCCCATTGGGTCCTGCAGGAGGGGGGCTGAGTGCCCACTGGCAACATCTCAAAATGATTACTGCAGTCGCACAGTACGGAGCCTTGAAAATGATCAGACGTGGAAAAAAATAAGTGTAGCGCCCCTTTGCTCTCTTTCTTTCTCTCTCTCTCTCTCTCTCTCTCTCTCTCTCTCTTTGTCTCTCTCTTTCCCAAGCTGACTGGGATGACATAGTGATAGAGTGCAGGGGTGTGGAATTTGGAATGACCTCATCCCAGTTTCCTCTGGCCGCCGTGACTCCTTATATCGGACCGTTTTTTTCTCCTTTTATACAGTAGAAGTGCTCAGATCTTCATTTTCTGAAGTACTTGCAATTATCAACAGTTTGTTGTAGGTCTACAGTTCCACTTGTCACAGTCTACCTGTAGATTCAAATGTGTCTGTCAAATAGTCTAGGATATACCAAGTTTGAACATTGACATATGATCCACACACCTAAAAAAAAAAAACACACAGGACGTTCCAGTCCTACTGGTAAGAAGAATACAAGCACTGTACATGATTTCCATCCATTTTAAAAGCTTGGATTTCATCAGTAAAGGACCTTGGAGGAGGACCTTAGATCCTACAGTTGTGATAAGGCCCCACTCACTTTCCCACTTCCTTCAACTCCAACAACAAGCATTTCTAGATGACCAGTATTTTAAGTGTCACACTCATATTTTGCACTGTACCACCAGAACAAGTAATCAGTAGAGTGTGACTTGCTGAGTCTTTGTTTATTTGCAGTAAAAAGGACTCCATAATATGCTTTTCTCTCCTTCTCCCTCTCTCTCTCTCTCTCTCTCTCTCTCTCTCTCTCTCTCTCTCTCTCTCTCTCTCTCTCTGTCCTCTGCTCCCCTAACACGGCAGCACACCAGGCTTGTTATGCATGACCTAAAAGATGCAGGAGTGAGTGACGCCAACCCCTCGCCATGCACTCCTCCCCACATTAAAGGCCCTCTTGTATGGGCAGTGTGTGGTCTGCCGCCATGGGACGGTGGAGGATGAAGGAAATAAATTAGCTTTCTTGACCTTGGACCAAGTTTTCTTTTTTCCCCCCCACCTCCCCTCTTCCTCCACCTCCTCCTCCCCCTTCTGTTTCCCTTTTCCTTGTGAACTTCAAAGGTCAGCTGTATGACAAAACTGCCCCGTTGCCCCGCACAACTAAGAGCTATTCAAATGAAAGGCCCACATGGCCCAGTACATTAGCCAAATAATAATAAAAAAGGGGCCATTGCTCTTGTCTAACTGTGCGGATGCTTTCAGTTACTAAGCCGGATAATGTTGCTGTTGAGAAGATGGAGGAAGAAGAGGAAGAAGGATAAATAGAACAAGAGGTGGGACTTGGTAGGGACAACAGGGACAATGTGACATGTGGGCTTGTGATTGTAGAGCTCATGGGACAGTCTCCAGGAAATGCCTGTCTAAAAAGTCCAAACAGTGTGCAATATCTCCTGTGTCAAGTCCTCCTATAGCTATAGCATAACATCTGAATTTACAAATCCAGCCTATAGGTACAAGACCAAAAAGTATCGGCACAATAAATTTAATTTTGATTGTACTCTAAACCCATGGCCATGTTTCAGCCACAGAGTTAAGAGTGTACAACACCTCTTCAATTCTATGAAGTCGGCCAGTGCAATCACTGAGTGGTGCATTTGACACCATTCAAAGTTCTGGGCCTCTGCCATGAAACTATTCATTAAGGGAATAAAATGGATTTGTCCTTTGTTTCCATCTGTCCTCCCCACCATCTTGCGAAAATTAGTCAGGTTTACCCCTTTTATACACTTTCCACCCACACCGACCCCCTCTCCATCCACCTAGCAGGGCCTAAACGTGTACGACTCTTCAACAACATTATTATTTTTGGCCCTCCAGGGAGGATGCTAGGTCTAAAATACACATGAAATGTAATTTTCCATGACACTGTGGTCCTTTTATCTGCGCTAAAAAGGGACACCTTAGGACATTGCAGAGAAAAGAGCTCATTCAATGATGGATATTGGATTTTAACACCGACAGACAAATCTAATTCTTATAATGCACAGAAGAGCCACATCCCTTAGTCGAAGGCGGTGAGCAAAAATTACTGAGGGCGGTGGGGGAAATAAAGCTGTATTGTAGCACGGCACGTGGAGCCCATTGATCTACCAGCACACCCTTGTCTCTTTATAAAATGAAATATTGATAAAGCACTGTGTAACGCATCATACTGGATAAGGTGCATCAACATGAGTGTCTTTGAAGGGCCATTCATTTCAGTACAATGACGAACAATCGAGAGCTTTTAAGGCTTATACACGGCCTCTGCTGTGCAGTGTCCTCCTAGAGTCCTCTCCTGTTCATACTCTGGTCTCTCTGCTAGTCAGTAGCCTGAGGATCTTGCGTACATTCTGGCTACATAAATGCACATTAAAGATTTCAAGTGTTTGGGGATAAGCAGTGTGTATATAGGCCTGTCCTCTGTAGAGACACTCCTCCCGATGTTTGTGAACTACACAATGTTTGCTGCAGAGCAGGTAATGAAAATGGACTGCCACCTCAAAGAGCTGGGATCAGATGGGAAATGAATACTGTGGAGACGCTTTTGACTATTTATATCATAATCATACGCTTGGAGGCCTGAGGTTAACCAAATCATGGACATAATTTCCGGAAGAGGAAAAGTTTTATGCTTTACACTGGATGCCTCTCTCTCTCTCTCTCTCTCTTTCTCTCTCTCTCAGACTCGCTCGCTCTTAGATTAGTCATGTAATGAAAATATTACTTGAAAACAGTACGATACAGTACGATAGAGTGAGTCAATGCTGGGGTTTTGTCCAAACATGTGTGGTAGTAAGGCAGTCTTTATGACTAACAAGTGATAGGAATTAGAGCTATGTTAATGAGTTATAGCTGTTGCTGCATAGTCACTTCCCGTATGAAATTAACATGAGAATGGACAATAATTGACATACCAGACAGTGACTAGAATGGCTAATAATTGACACACCAGACAGACCGAGAGAAATTAAAATGTCCAAGTAACCCAATGGCCAGATGAATAGTGAGTTCAGAGGCCTTCTGGGTAACTGGCGAAAGCTTTACACTCATAATCTGACTCTGATTGCATCAGTCGCTCGGTCACAAAGGTTGCCCTGTGTCGTGTGTCGCAGTGGAACGGATCACATGGGCATTGGCCACAGAGACCAGACAGTAGGAAGTGAAAGTGGCTGCCTTCAGATCCTGTGCCCTCCCACCCCCATCAGATCGTGCACACACACACACACACACACACACACACACACACACACACACACACACACACACACACACACACACACACAACTGACTGTGAAGATGAGAGACACTTGTGTGCATTCATAAGATTATGGGCTAGGGGTGAAGCGATATTCACATATTTCCCTTTTTATGCATTTAACCTCATGAACTGAGTTTGCAGCTGTCACCTGTCTGTGACTGTGTGTCTGTCTGTGTGTGTGTCTGTCTGTGTGTGTGTGTGTGTGTGTGTGTGTGTGTGTGTGTGCTTTTGAGATTATTGTTGCCGTCTCATCATCGTCTTTGTCATTCACTCACACACACAAACATTTCTCTTCCTCACAGACACACACACACTTAGGAATAGGGCACATTAAATAGGGGAGCAGTAACAGAAAAAAGCACGTCGGCAACCAGAGCCCTGTACCACCCAGAGCTACTGCAGTGTGGTGACCTCCTTTAACCCTACAGCACACCCTTCTCTTCCCTTCCCTCTTAACCAGAACATGCCCCCATGAGGCCAGAAAAAACACAAACAAATGTGCACACACACACACACACACACACACATACACACACACACACACACACACACACACACACACACACACACACACACACACAAATCATGTACAGTACATAACACACATGTGCACACATAAATGCATATAAACACATGCAATATATCATGTGCATACACACTCACACATATTGTACACACACCATGGTTAGGGAAGCTGTGAAAAGCACACTAGTATAAAAACACATATAGAAACAGTAATCAAGTTAGCAGACAAGAAGACGGCGTGACTGTCTGACTACCACACTCACATTCTCCTAACCAAAACATGTTCTTTTGGTTAGCTAAGGGCATGTTCCATGACACAGTGCATACTTCCTCCTGGTCGCCAGAGAGAACGGCACAATTATACAATTAGAAATGGCACACTCAGGAAGTCCTCTCAATACCGGTCGTCTCGACTTAATCTAGCTGCAATACTGAGCTGGGCTGTATTGGGAAACGGAATAATGGACTGACTGGAGCAAATTGGAGAGCTTCCAGTTAAAAGAAATAAAACACGTTGATTAAATCATTATGTAGCGATTACTGTAATTTATGGTGTGTTCCTCTTGTCTATAGTGCTCAGTGCTTTTGCCTATGAATTCCACTATCCAAGGCTGAGTCTCCAAATGAATGCTCCTTAAATGTAATGCACTGTGACAAATCAACTCTCTCATGTACATGATACAAAATGTACAGTCTAGTAAAGTACAAGCACTTCAAAGGGAAACAATATTGACAGATATCAGTCGACAGGGGGATACATCTGTACACAAGACTGATATGTTAAATTGTTACCAGAATTTACAGATGATAATCTGGATACCATTGTCATTCCACTTCTGAGAATGTTTGTTTGGATTGCAATGAATTTCCCACAATACTGAAACGTTTAGGTAACCCATTAGAGGAAGTTGACTTAAAAGGTTTCTTTCAATTTTACTCCAGTGTCTTTCAACAGCTCATATTTTCTGAAATATTATTGTTGTTTTTTTTATCCCAGTTGAACTAGTTCCTTTTTATAGTAAAACAGGGAGTACTAGCCTCCAGCAGCAGACTCCCAGTTCCAGTAAGAGTTGAGTCACAAAGTGACCGGCCGTGCTTCTCTCTTCTTCTGCTTCGTTACTTACTTAGTGGATTGTCAGCTAAGACCAACGCCACCCTCATGTGTCATGTCAACATCTGGATCCACTCTTTCCCACTGGGGATACTGGTGCAGTTACACCGTTCCAGTACATCTGGATACAGAGCTGTCTATCTGGTTGTCATGGCTTTGGTGCAGCAGAGAGCATTGGTAGTGGCAATATGGAGGCCAAGGCTTTGTGTTGTGGTGAGCTTGTTAAGGTCTATTAAGGTAGATTGCCTTGAAAATCAAGGGAAAAACGAGATAACCGTATGTCCACATTTTGATACGATCTCTTTCATCATATATCTTGTTGGGGCAGCCGTGGCCTACTGGTCAGCGCTTCGGACTTATAACCGGAGGGTTGCCGGTTCGAACCCCGACCAGTAGGCACGGCTGAAGTGCCCTTGAGCAAGGCACCTAACCCCTCACTGCTCCCCGAGCGCCGTTGTTGTGGCAGGCAGCTCACTGCGCCGGGATTAGTGTGTGCTTCACCTCACTGTGTGTTCACTGTGTGCTGAGTGTGTTTCACTAATTCACGGATTGGGATAAATGCAGAGACCAAATTTCCCTCACGGGATCAAAGGAGTATATATACATATACTTATACTATTACTTTCACAGAATTGCTTGAAAATTGATGCATATTTTGTGAAAGATAAAGTTTTTTTTCAATGTAAATATTATTCAGAAATACTGGACCTATCATTGAACACCTGAACACAAACCACACCATGAATATCAGACACCTTGCATTACAACTCTAAAATATCTTTAAATACTTGTAGTTCAGAAAATGGCTATGTTCAATTTAATCCAACTGCAAAAGGAGACTCTACTCTGAATTCCCTGGTAATGGTATCACCATTGTGGATGTAGTTCTACAATCGTAGAGCGATTCACCCCTCCCCCCTCCCTTTGGTTAATGAGTACAGAAATTGACATTGTGTTTGAAACAGGACTCTTTAGGTTATTTGCTTTGATTTCATTTTTCCGTGGATGACACAGGTATCAGTGTGACAAACGCTTAAGAGGGTTATTCAGGGATGGACAGACACTAAATTGGGAGAAAAGTGAAATAAAAGAGAAGGAGCATTTTTTGAGACACTAAAGTGTCGGCGATTAAAAATAAAGGCTCACACTGAGATAGTTGTCCTAAATGAATCACCTGGAGATTGCATGTTGCGCTGCATTTGCAGGGGTATTCAATTTTAATTAGTGTTTTGGAGACATCTTTTATCAGACTGTCACTAACCTCTCCTCTTTTCGGCTGAGATTTGCTCTCACTCCCTCCCTCTTTCTTTCTTTTTCTTTCACTCCCTCAACCACTTTCTTTCTCTGTCTCTCTTGCTTTCTCTCACCCTCTCTCCTCCATTCCTCTGTCTGTTACTCTGCTCGCACTGAATGGTAGGTTCTCTTCGTGGATCTTTGTGAGTATTGCTAGTATTTTTGTTATAATATTAACATGATAATAGTAGTAATAACAAACATGACATGTATGCACACACGCAAACATACACGTGATAAGAAAAAAACACACTACTAATGAGATTTCGGTCAATTTAAGGGACCTTATGAATGAGGTCCTATCACAGTTTGGAAGCAATCATTATTTTGTCTATTAATTGCATTTTCTGTGGGGCAAGGGTGATAATTAATTTTGCTCAAGGAGAACATGCACACACACACACACACACACACACACACACACACACACACACACACACACAAATATAACATTAAAAGCCATGTATTGTTTTTCCCTTGGTGGTAAATCATTTGTCTTCAAGAAATGTGAAAATTATGTTTGAAGTGCTACTGCTTTGAAAAGCTGTGTATTTCTCAATCAGTCAATGCAATATCAAATGAATGTCCTGAAATAACTATTAAACATTCATGGATATTTCAAATTTCTGTTACCAATGTTTTTTTTTTTTTAATGAAACACATTCGGTCTATTTTCCAACATGAGGATAATATCAGGAACTGGATGACTCGGGCTTGGTTAGGAGATACCCTCGCTTTACTCTTTCTTGTTTCTCCTGCATTCTGATTTTCTCTTCTCTTTTTCCTTCTCTCTCTCTCTCTCTCTCTCTCTCTCTCTCTCTCCCTCTCTCTCTCTCCTGCCCCCCTGTTCCTTTGTTAGTCACCTTGTTTATTGGCTGGAGCAGCCATGGCACACTGGACATCATCTGAAAGCACAAACGACAGGGTGCAATAAGCTGGAGAATAGCGGCAATCTGAGGAAAGTTCTCCATTCACTTGCACTCCCTAACTCGCTGTCTTCTTATCCCGAGCAGAAAATAAAAAAATCAATACCAGCTCACAGGGGCTTGATAAAGGTGCTGGACAGGGAGAACAGGCGTGCTGGATATAGTAAATTAAAGTGATCAAAATTTTCCAGTCGACTCAGCCCCACAAGCTACATAAACTAACAGCCCTGTCTCCACAACTGCCTGTCATCTGCCTCCTCTGTGCTATCTTTCCTCTCCTCCTTACTTTATTTCAATCTCTTTTCCTCCCCCCTCCCCCTCCTCCGCCTCCTCTTCTTCCTCCTCCTCCTCCTCCACTTCACAGTTCTCACCTATCTGTCGTTCCTGGGTTTTCTCTCTTGACTTACTGTCTTTGTTTTCATTTCATGAGGATTCTTATCCGACCTCTTTCTCGCTCTCTCTCTCTCTCTCTCTGCCTCCCTCGTTGTCATGGGCCCGTTTGCAATATCGCAAAACATCCCATCAGAAAGAGCACGTCTGCAGACCCTGTTACACTAACGGGAAACAAAGCTGAGACCACAGTGGACATTTGAAAGTTTATCACAACTACCCACCACAGTGAGTCATTTTTGTTTGCCTATTTTTGTCATTTCCTACAATAACATGTGCGCCTCTTGTCACTTTGCTTCCAAAAACAAGCTCCAATTGAGCCTTTTTTTGGTTTCGCTTGCCATAGACATTGTTTTGGTTATACAACAATGTCTGTTAAGAGGCATGTTGTTGGCAAAACAAGTGGTTTTCCGCAACATTCTGCACAACATAAGGCAGAAATTTTGTGAGTAGCATTTACTTTTAGGCCTCTGTTTAATGCTGCCGTTTCAGTTCCACAGACATAAAAGACAGTAAAAAAAAGCACAACTGGTCATCCTGATAGCCAGATCACCAGTCCATATGAGTTGTCATTAATCCTGCAGGTTGCTCTCACTTCCCTCTTCCTAGGTCAATGCCAAGCACATCCAACTGAGGACACTAACTCAATTAGAGTAATGTAAAGGCCAGATGAATCATGAGCTCAAGCAGACTGTCTCAGCCAGGACACTTGGCCCAGTGCCCTCATATCAGTTAGTGCGGATTATCAGGGATTCTTCAATTAGCTCTGTTCCTGAGCCCAACAGAGCATTACATGCTCTTAACATTTCATCTGCAAGCAAGCATTGCATTCTCAATTCAAAACTCAATCTTGGCATGGGGAGGTCTGTGCTTTTTGTCCACCAAGCCTCTTCCATGGTGATCAGAAAACTGAAATCAAAACAAACACCCATTGTAACTGCCATGAGCACTCTTAATAAGACTGCAACAATGAATCGTTTAATTGATCAGCTTTCAACCATTAAATTAATCAACTATTTCGGTAATTGTTCCAAACGGCTCGTAATTTTTTAAGGAAACAACCTAAAAATTCTGTGATTTTACCTCCTTAAACTTAAATATTAAACTAGTAAACTAACAGTAACAGTAACAGTGACTTGACAGTAAACTATATATCTTTGGTGTGTGGACTAAACAAGGCATTTGAGGACATATTCTTGGACTTTGGGAAACACTCATCAACCTTTTCTGATATTTTACTGATCGAGCAACTATTTGATCAATCTATAAAATAAACGCTAAATGAATCGACTACCAAATTAATCGTTAGTTGCAGCCATAGCTCTTGGTAGATGAACTAGCCATGCAGTGCTCTGGGAGCCAGTGGCTTCATAGGCTAATGACAGCTCGTGTAGCCGGGACACGCAGATTGTAGAGGCCTTGTGGGTAGCAAAGCCAGGGTGAGGTGGAGTTAGCGTGAGAGATGTTGGAGGTCGAGGAAGGAAAGTGCTGTGAATGTTGCGCAACCAGCTGTGACCTTTGACAGCCATGTGACCCCGGCGAGGTCAGTCGGTGTCTCGTCTGTGGTGGCTGTGGGACTCTATGGCTCTGCCTGTGCTGTGGTAGCACCACTTAGCGCTGGTCAGACAATGGGCACAACAGTCCCTCAGGCTGCCTGACCATCCTTTCTCTCTCTTCTCCTCCTTCTTGGTCCCTCTCTTTCCTCTCATATTCAAACAACTGCTCTCATCAGTTTCTCATTCAATTGAGCTCTCTCTTGGACAGAACATTGAAAGAGAGAGAGAGAGAGAGAGAGAGAGAGAGAGAGAGAGAGAGAGAGAGAGAGAGAAGATGAAAATGAGTCCCATATGTTCTTGGTCAAAAAACATATCTCATCACATTTTGATTCACTTTACTTCAAAAACAGCTTATGGGTTATTGTATGGATGAAAAAAAAATGCTGTGTAGTTTACTTTGCAGTAGTGGACATACTGTGATGATTGCATATAATCTTTTACTCTTCACAAAGTCATACTATGTTTATTTAAGTTGTTTATGTAATTTTAATAAAAAATGTAAAACTGTTTTCTGTCATTAATATATTTTGAACCTGATTTTAGAGAGAGAGAGAGAGAATCACCATATTTTTGGTATTTAAACAGCTCCATTGATTGCTCTAAGTGCCTGCGGATCACTGCATATGTGACGTACAATAAGTAAAGCTGTTAATCAATAACCTTTCTTTGATGATGACAGCTCAGTTATGACCACAGAGCACCTTAATCAAGCTTCTCTCCCTTCCTTTCGTCATAACATTTGGCATTTTATTTACACAAAGTGCATATGAGATTTCAGATTTTTTTGTAATTTTGGGGAACTGAAGACTTTTGAGAAAATTTAGTTTTCAATACAATAACATGTAAAATTGTAAAATTACATATTTGTGTGTGTGTGTGTGTGTGTGTGTGTGTGTGTGTGTGTGTGTGTGTGTGTGTGTGTGTGTGTGTGTGTGTGTGTGTGTGTGTAAAGCACATTTCTGAGATACCCAAAGCAGGAAGGCATATCTTCTGGTGGCTATATTATTTCAGTTGTAAATGCACATATAACCAATTAAATATTGTTTTTACTGGCTTTTGGGTAAAAAAGAAAAAATATGTCTGTCATTATTTCGAGCTATAAATGAAATATGCATTAATATTTCTTCGTCCTTTTCCAAGAACATAACTGTGATTTATCTTACAACACCTAAAATGAACGAACACTGGTCACGCAATTTTTGTTGGCAACCTCTACTGCCATTATTTAAGAACATGCAGTGTTCACTGAAAAACAAAACTCTACAACCCTGCAAAACTAATTTCCTCCCGGAGTCCCATCTGACTGATTCAATAGTTCAACTTTCTTTAGTAAGAATAATTCTGCTCTTTTCAAATTCATTACTGCACAATATTTAAGACATGAAACCTAAACCATCGCACCAGGAGAGAGATTCTCAAAAACCTCTTTTCAGCCAAAACCTTTTTAATAAGGCACTA